>NC_034412.1:20555050-20855050 GCF_002078875.1 Numida meleagris | reverse complement strand
TAAAAAGAGATCACGGAAGAGCAATACAACCTCAGGTAAAGTCTGACTCGCATCTCCTCCCTGTATGTTTTGGATCTGCAGTTTCCAACTGCACAAGGCTGTTTACATCTCGCAGACACGGACAGCACCTCACATCAAAGCTTTTCAAACAGAGCAAGACTTCAGGAGTGTCTCTAAACTTGTAACACAAACCCTCAACATCCAATATCACAGCTTAAAAAACCAAAAAACTCTTGCGCTAGGTGTCACCATCCCAACACAGCTTTTGAAATGTTCATTTTATATTATCGCCTTCTGACACAAGCAGGCACATTTAAGTCCTTGCCAACAATGTGCTCAGTTACAAGGAGAAACAGATGGCACAAAGGCATGCTTTTGCAACCCTGTTTATTTAAATCAATGTTCCCAAGGTTGTGCTATCGGCAGACACCTTGCTCAATGCCAAGTCTCTTTTTCAGGAGGTACCGACTGAAAGTTTCTCTGAGTGCCTCTAAGCACACTGTATTTCTGTGGCTATCACTGCGTTTTCCTTACAAGTTTCCAATTCTTAAACAAAACACGTGAAATTGGATTGCATATTAGTTACTTCAGAGGATATTTGAAAGGAATTCAACAAAGGAATTGAACCATTGCACATATGTGAGAGTATTAAGCCATGCACTGGTTCACCTTACTCGATCTCTTCCAGACAGAACAATTCCAAGCAGGAAGCCCTCAGCACACTCCCAATACGTTAAAGGAAGCTTAAGAAGAGGTCAGCTTCACACCCGCTCTGTGTTAAGCCGAGCAATACAGCTCTCCTACATTTACTATTACATGTATATTACATTTGTATTTCAAGGACTGTGATAACACTTGATCAGCATTTCACTGAAAGGATTCTGGGTTTTAAGCTGCACAGGAATACTCAGATTATTTTTCCCTTCCTGAAATAGCTTTTTTCCCCCATATAATGGGACATCTAACATTGAAAGAACTGCAAGTAATAAATTATTCCTATAATACAAAGTTCATATCTTCCCTTAGAAGAAGCCTGTCTATGAAAGCCATGGCTTTACCTTTCCCCACCCAATACCACATTCCTACATAGCATCAGTAGAGTCAGGTCCCCGAACACAAAATAACAGCTTTATAAAGCACACGGCAGAACCAAACAGCACGAAAGCTGCAAAGCTTCAATTACTTTATTTTAAACCCTACAATAACTCCAAATGTTAAATGGTGAATTACTAACTTTTGCTGCTGAGGTCAGACAAAAATAAGCCCTAAGGCTGCTGATTTGCCATATTTAGGATGGCCAAAGCGGAGCAATGACAAACATCTGGTATGATTCTTTCTGGAATTTTGACTATTTCTTCCCGGTCAGAGAAGCAAAGCACGGAGCTTACTAACACAGCATCTTGATTCTTTCGGTACAGCACTTAATAGGATTCAGGAGCAGCCTGCCCTCCCGCCTCCCACATATTTAAGCTGTTAATACTTCTGCAGCAGCGGGGAAAAGCCTTCATGGAATGAAGAGCTGAGTCCACAGAGCACAAAGGAGCAGACACAGGGAAGCCTCCTATGCCACCTCTGAGGTGCCACATCCTGCACGGGGACACAAGGGGGCAGGTAGGGGTACGTGCCAAAGGGAACACAGCCACAGGGCAAGGAAAGCTGCTGCTGTAGCACAACATTACGTGTTCCTCACTGCCAAATTCTGAAGTATGAAAGGAGATGCACAGCAGAAAAAAAAATACTAAGTCCTACTCAAAAACAATTTGGTAAACTTCAAGTATAACAACCTCACCCACTTGCTCAGAACACTCACTTGTAGCACTGAGCACAACTCCCATAAGGAAGCACACATTTCCCACGTAAGAAGCAAATATGTAATTCCACATTATAGAAGCAACTCTATTCAACACCATGCAAGCCAGTGCAGAGAAGAAACCGGGCCAGAGCGAGCAGACAGCAAAAGTCCCCATATAAATGTATTACCTCAGAGGAAACGGGTGAAAGAAATGGAAATTCTGACCCCCGTAACCTACACCTGCAGGTTCACTTACCTGGATTTTAAGACAGCAACAGACCTGTCTGCCATCAATACCTCCCAGCAATGCCATGGAAGCAAACCCACTGCTCCCTCTAACACAGACGTACGTGCTCTGCTCAGACAGTCCGAACAGATATGGATGTAATACATTCCACATGCAGCTCTACTGTAAATGAACGCAAAAGCATGCAGCAGCTATAAGAACACAGCTTCCTCCATCTGCAAATTCCTGCAGAGCTGCAGCTTACATTACTGCGTTTCAGGACCCTCACCAGGTAAGAGGACATTTGGCAATCGATCACCCAGTCCACACTGCTTCACTTACACGAGCCTGTCCGATTTTTGTGCTGATCAAAGGCCTCCAAATTTCATCTCTTAAAAAAAAAAAAAAAAAGGGAAATCTGGCAGAGCTTCTATTGCAAAACTCCACTTACTTTGAAGTAAATTGAGTTTTCCAGCTATTTATCTCATAGTATGCAAAAGCACCCATTTGGGCAGATCTGGCTTAGAGGGAAGGGGACAGGTGTCCTTTGGTATAGCACAAGGAAGATTTGAGAGAAATAAGCTGAATGTAAACAGGAGAAAGATTATAAAAATGAAGTGGTTTGGAAAGGAAAAGAGAAAGCATAATCACACAAATTTCAGTTTTTTAAACTATAGAAAGCATTTAAGCATTCCTCCAAGTCCTAGCATTCAGGACATATTCCTCAGAGATAAGTTCTGCCTCAGTGTGCTTTAAAGAGCTCCCTTGAATAGATTAAAGTAATTCACAATTAAAAACTTACAATGCAGTACAGAGACACTGGATCTTAGACAGAAGACAGTGGATTTTAGCTGTATTGAACATTTGACTCACTGTTCTAGATAATACCATAACACAAAGGAAAGATTTCCTTTTCTATTTTACACCCCTGTCCCATCAGTCATGCCATTTTGTCAGTCTTTTTGCTTTTTGGTGAATTAAAAAAAAATGTGATTGATGGGGAAGAGCTAGCAAAGGAGGGTATCCACCAGCATCTGCCACAACACGGGCAAGTATTTTCAATGGGCTTTGGAAAAAGGAGAGAATAACGAGTCGGTAAGGATTAGAACATTATGGCAGCAATTGACCCTCTTCAGTTAAAGCTGCCAATGTGGATCATCATAGGTTGCCTCCTAAGAGATACAAAATATTAAGCTCCTACTTCAGCTTCCTCACAGCTCTGCAGAGAAAAAGCCCCTCTGCAGAAGATGACTATTGCACCAGTGAGCATCTTAAAAAGACAAAGTTCTTAGCTATGGTTCTTAAAGACAGAAAGGGAAGTGCCTTTTGCCATGAGATGCATCTCCCTTTGATGGCAGAACCAAAAGAACCTATGATAAAGGTCTTTACAGTTTAGTCTTCAGTTCTGCTTCTCTTTAAGGATTTAGCCTCCTTCCTTAACCTCAGAGCTTTAAAGAAAATAGATAATGAAAACCAAGAATGGTTCTCTCCAGTAAACTTCTGTATGCAAGTAAGGTCCGTGTTTATCCAGTAAGATGGCACAGCTTCCCTGGGAGCACCATGTCGTTCTCAGATTAACTACCCACACCTCCTGAGCTCTCACCTGAGATATTTTGCCTCCCTGGGAGGCTCAAACAAGCTGCAAAGCACATTCCACCTTTACACATTTTGCCCCCCACAATGGAGCTCTTAGCTCCCACCTAACCCAAGGAACACAAGCCATGTGAAGCAGGCACTGAAGGCAATGCAACCTCTCATCCCCAAACCCAGCTCCATCTCTGGGCGAGTGTCGCTGCAGTCAGAGCCTCACCCCCTCTACCACAGCTGCTTCACCATGAATTTCTCCCACTGCTGCTACAAAAAGCTATCCATCCAAGCCTACATCACTTAGTTAGCAAACACGACCAGCTTCTTGTAACCAAGAACGAAACAAGAATTTTAAGAACTATTTTTTTTATTATTAGGGTACTGTAATATACTGATTTTCAGGAAGCATGACAACAAGCAAAAACTTTCTCACATGAACAAGTCTACTGGAGGAGGATACAAATTATTAAAATTACTAATGAAAAGTAGTAATTAAAAAACCCTTTCTGCTCTCCCAGCTGCCAAAGCAATGGCGATGCATGTGGCTCAGGAAGCAAGAAGTTTGGCACAAGACATTTGGTGCTCCCCCAAAGCAAATAACAGTTAAAATTTCTTGTTACAGTATGTGCTTCTATTTAAATAAATGTCTGGTAAAACCACAAACATCTGTTAGACTACAAGACTTTAAGAAGCAAGAGGTCCTACTCATTTAGCTACTTGTAAGCAGGTAAAAATCCCTGCAGGAATCTTTTCTCAGATACCGCCTCAAAACGTCCCGGCTCTGTTTTGCAGCACATCCCGTCAGCTTTACATTATCCAAAGCTAAGTGCACTTGAAATCAGGTTTAAACCTCTCTTACCTCAATGTCAAGTACTTCCACCGTGTTGTCCAACATCTTTATTTTGATCTGTAGATCCCTCTCATGCGTTTTGGCAGGCGATAATGCCATTGCAGCAGAGAGGTTCTGTCCCGGCTCCAAAGTGCTCACTCCAGTGCTCTTCTGGACACCCAAACGAGAGCCAGGAGTCTGCAAGACCCTGTACGTTCCTTCTATCTCTCCCATTTTTCAACACCGACCGGAGTCCAAATGAAACCTAGAATAGAGAATTACAGCATCCCATGTGAAAACACCATCAATACAAAGTCCTTATTTAACGCTCTTCATCCCATCATCAAAACCAAGAATAAATGTGATGAAACACTAGTCAACAATACAGCTGCTGAGAAGAAAAGTAAGCAGCAAGAAGGATAACTATTCCAAAAGACAACCAGAAAATAGGATACTCAAACTTTCGCCCTCCCCACTCCTTAAGTGCTGACATTTTAATTTCCGCCCAATTAATTTTTCTGCTGATTTTGCTCCCTAAACCAGGTCACCACAAACAGTGTGAACACTGCTGACGGCACGAGAAAAGCCATCAGGAACAGCCAAGGGGAGCGCAAGACTCCTCCTTCAGTGGTACCTAACCAGCCGACTGGCTTTGCTACAAAGCCAGGATGCACCCCGAGATAACAGGAACAATTAACTTTCTCCATCCCTTAATGTGATGACTCATGCAAAACCATAACTATTTCAACCAATGCTGCAGCTCAGAGCTGTCATAACGCAGATTCCCACGGCAGATAACTGGATCTCACTAGCAAACCTGCGCTGTACCCAGATTCAATCAGTGGGCAAAAATCTCAGTTACAGAGATCTACTGCAGCTCAAGCAGGCCAACCTCTACAGAGTGCCCTTGCTTTCATGGTGTGGCAGTTGTTGCAAGCAGAACAGATGTTTAATGTGATGCAGAGGGAAAAAAAAAAAAAACCTCAGAGCTGTTGTTTGTGTTCCCAACGCCGTTTAGCAGGGCCAAACATTTGGTGCCATGTGCTATACGAGGACAGGAACACGGAAGAGGGGATCAAGCTGCTCGGCAGCTTCCAGGCCTGCATCCTGCTCCTGGGGAGCAGCACACAGCTTCCCACCTGCTCCAAGGGAACGGCAGCTCCAAAGGGCAGCCTCTGCAGCTACAGTTAGTAGGCTGTCAGTTCCGGGGCTTCTACAGCCCACCTGGACAAAATTACCATGGAAGAGGAGACATGCCTGAGCAGCATGTCTATCCCTACTAAGAGGCTGGGCTGTCTCTGTCCTTCAGAGACCACCCCAGCAGCACAGCTGGAAACCACCATGGGGAGGCAGCTCCAGCCCTCCTGCTGATGACATAGACAACAAGAAAGCATGAGAAGGATGATCTCAACCTGAAAAGTATGCACGTACTGCCCATTGGCTGACCTATCAGCTCCAGTTATGATAAATTTGCAGGAAGTTTCTTTCTCGGATCGTTTTGCGTATTTTATTTCACCATACTCTCCTGATTGTGAAGCCACTTAGCCACTGCAAGGCGTAAAACCTTTAGATCACGAGATTGGAAACAACCACCACCACAGCAAAAATCTGCAGAGACTCTTGCACAGGTAACATCTCTAACTGCCAACTTCAAGGGAAACCAGAGCAGGCTGCCACAATGCCACTTTGATACAGCAACCCCTAGAACTTGAAAGCGCAGAAAGACTTTGCTACTGTTCTTTAGAAGCTTACAAGCAACTGAAGTTACTCAGAATTAATTATAAATATCACCGTTAGGTTATTCAGTAGAGAACAACTCCATAAACACATTCACCCTGCTCTAAATCAACAGCCACTATAAGGGACAGGCACTGCTGGGGGTGCCTAACGAGTAAAACCTTCCTGCAAACAGGGAAGGGAGCCTCCAGCAGCCTTCTCTTCAGCTGCAGCCAGATGGTACCCGAAGGTATGTAACACAGATGATCAAACTCCAAAATCAACCAGCAGATCCTGGGTGTTTTTACTAGCTTTGGTGATAAGGCAGAAGAGAGTAAAGCCATGACAAATGAGCTGCAGGTGACAAAGTCCTTCCTCACAGGTGTTAACAGGAAAAGTGAATGCCACTGGGCACTCTCTCACATCTTGCTGATGGCACATTCCCAAAAACATTTACCATTGAACCAGATCCCAACAAGCATCTATTCAGAAATCTGGTGTCTAACAAGAGTTCCTTCTTTGCACAGGCAGCAAGCTAACTACATATGACATTTCTTAACAGGAAATACTGGCTCATGAAGCATTTCAGTTAAAGGGACTATCTGAAGGAAAGAATAAAGCCTGAGACAAACTGTAAGCAGAGGAAAGAAAGAGAGACTGTATCTACAAAGAGTCCACCAGCAAGCGAGAGCACCTACCTCCCAGGCAAGCCAGAACCACATCTCATTTACCTCTTCATCAATGCAAACCTAAAATGTTAGGTTACCACAGAATAACATCTTCCTTACATTCACTCAGCCCATGCTTCTTTGCCTCAAGTGCTTACCCTGATCATTTTGTGTAAATAGGGACCAGACACCAAAACTAAGCAAGATGGTGCTTTTCAGCTAGCAATAGATCTGGAAAGGTAGTTTCACGTACCTCTCCAAGCACAGCATCTTCTGGTCAGTGACAGTCACTACAACGCTCCATTCTTAGCCTACATGCAGAAGAGCAGTACGATGCAAAGGAAGCTCCCAGCTCCCTAGCACGAGCAGGGTAAGGCAAGCTCCCACACATACAGGGCTGCAGGAGCCCTGGGAGGCTTGTTAAAGAGCAGCAAGGAAGCACCCAGAGGAGAGGAGCTCTCTTGAATAGCTCTGGAAACAAGCTTCAGCTCACCAGGTGCAAGCTTTCAGGTGTTACTGCTTTCACTATCAACCTGCTAACACTACTACAGGTCTCTTCTCAGCAGCACCACCACATCAGCACCACCTGATGCATCAGAAATCCAAGTACACTGAAAAGAGAAGACGACCACGAGTCCTCAGCTGCACCAGCATGGAAGGACTTCTGGTGTGTGTGTGTGTGCGTCGCCCTTCAGCCCACACTCTCGCTTCCATTACAAGCGCCATCTCTCCCCACTGCCACGAAGAGGGGCTCTCTGCTCTCCGTGTGGCCGTGCTGCTGTGGCTACAACACCGCGGAGACCACAAGCTCAGCTGGCACGGCAGCCGCTGCGGGATACGCTCGCTCAGCCCCACGTCCCACCCGAGCTGCACCCCGGGCAGGGGACGCAGAACACGCAGCGCACACACGCAAGCAGTAAGGCTTCTCGCCGCCGAGTACACCCAAAACTCGCATTCCTTCCACAAATCCTTCCCCCGCTGCCTAATCGGAGCTCCATTACGACAAAGCGCTCGAAGCGCGACGAGCCAGCCGCGGGAGGAGCCAGCCGCACTCACCGCAGCGTGCCCGCAGCGAGGCCGGCGAGCGGGAGGCGGCGGCACGCGGGCACGGCTAACCCCAAAACAAACTCACGCACCGGACGGAACTCGCGGCTCCCGAGAGGGCTCCGAGCGGTCCCCCGGCAGCGGCAGCCCGCACCCGACGCCGCGGCCCAGCGCCAGGCCGCTCGCCGCGCTCCGGCCCGCCCGCTCGCCGCCGGTACGCCCGCCCGGGGCTCCGTGGACCCTCGTGCTCCCGGCCCGCTCCGAGCGGCTCCCCCGGGGCACGCCGCGCCGCGGCTCACCTTCCGGGGCCGCCCGCCGTCCCGCCGCGCCGCAGCCGTCGCCGCGTCCGCGTCCCCGGCCCCGTCGAGCCCGCCCCGCCCCGCCCCGCCATTGGGCGGCCCGCCCGGGGCCGGGCCCTGGGCAGCCCGGCGGGGAGGGCCGCGGCCTCGCCTCGCCGGCCGGTCACAGCCAACAAAAAGACTCTGTTTCCCTCAAAAGCCTCCGTCTGCGAGCTGAAAGCCGCCGGTGAATCGAGGCCTCGAGCCAGGCGCGCCGCCTGGATTCCCCATGCCCACTCCGGGCTCTGGAATGCCGCCCGGCGCACCGCTCAGCGCCTGAGCCGGCTCTGCTGGATAGCAACAGCCATTAACAACAGCCATCAGCCCCAGCGGTGGGCTTCGTCCTCCTCTTCGAGCCCGCAGGAAATGCTTTACCCTTTGTCCGGGGCTCCTCACAGCTGTCCCTCGTACCTGCCCCCAGAAAGAACCACGGCGGCACAGTCACACGCACACAGCCGAAGGCAGCACCCACGTGCCGGAGCACTGACACCAGGCACGGCCGTAGCCCGGGGAGCTGAGGGCATCAGAACCTCCCTCCAAGGCAGTGAGCCCACCCCTCCGCCCAGAACAGGACACTGAATCTTTGCAGCCAGGAGTCGTTCTGCTCTAACAGACTCGCGACCCCTCCACTTTCCCACCACATTCAGAAGCAGATGCTGAGGCCGACTGCCAGCAAGGCAGCCGGGAGAGCATTGCTCTCCAAAAAGAGACACCTTCAACAAGTGTCCCCGCTCCCTGCCTCATCAGGGAGCCCCTGTTTTTCCTAGATGTGAAGTAAGAAAAATGAGAGAAACACGCCGGTTTCTCCAGAGAAGGAGAGGTGGCCAGTAACACACGATGTGCACAGAGCCGCCCTGTATCTGAGAACTTGGCTTTTTCACAACAATTTGAAAGACAAAACAGTGCTATATTAACAAAGCACACAAATCATGCAGAACAGCCCTTTCATCCTAGAGCAGCTTCGCCACTCTCACCCACAGCCAGAAGTAGCTCACAAATGTAATGAGTGAATCCTGATGAGCAGCATTCTCATCTCTTAAAAAAAGTCACAAGGTTTTAAAAAGTGCATCGTTGTCCATAAATCTGAAATGGAGCTGAAGGATCTCATTTATGGAAAAAGTATGGAGAGTTACAGAGGTACACATATTTCAGATAACTCCATCCATTAAAAAAAAAAATGTGATTCCAGTAAACCAAAGGCTTTTCTTAACTGAAATGGATGTTTCAATACCCTGGTTTGCCTGCTATTTGCATTGCACTTCCATGGGCAAAGGAGGCGGAGCAGCCAATTTTATTTGCAGCTTAAGCACTAAGACACGTTTGCATCCTTTAAAGTGCAGACACTTCAAAGTAATCTTCATTTCAATCCCTTGTTTTCTTTAAGGTCTAAGAAGAACACAAAGATTTCCTTGTGGAAAAAAAAGCCGCTCTTGCTAAAATGGAGAACAAATCTGATGTGATCGCTTTAAAAGCAACATCACAACAGTTAGAGAGGAAGCAGTAACTGCAAGTCTTCAGAAGCAGCAACACCCTGCTGTTTATGCTTCACATCTTGCTAACTTTTATTACTCACATAAAATACATGTAGTTTACTAAGCTGAAGCAGTGCAGTAATGAAAAAGCACTGGAGGTTCAGTGTGTTTAAGTGTCCACACACCCAGTACCTCTGTTGGTACATGCAGCTCATTCCCAGCCCTCCTATCCACCAGAGACAAACCCTTATTTTCTCATCCCAGCACAAAGAGCTCAGCAGGATACACAAGCATTCCTCTGGGACCAATTTACTTGCCATCACCGAAACCTTAAGAAGTTTCCTTGTCATACCTGCGTTCCCCATTCTTCAGGACAGATAATACAGCCACACTGATAATAAATGGCAGCTATTACTGTCCAGATGCTAAGACCTTTCTACAATAGTTCCTGTAAGAGAAGGCACTAGAGGTTTTCATGCTGCTACTCATGAGCTTTGGGCCAGGCTGTGAAGGGACCTGCCATTTTGGTTCCTTCACCAGAAGCAGAGGAAGGGATAAGAAGGAATGAGATTCCAGACATACGAGCTAGAAGAGAATGTCAGCTCTACACCTTGCACTCACTGAATCCCTTGGCAAGCAACAGCCCATGAATGGATGATGCGATTCCTAATCCCAGCTGAGCAGGGTACAAACAGAAAGTGCCCTAACAGACCAAGCCTCTGACCTACACGGTCTTTTACAAAAATGCTTGGCTGCTTGAACACACAAAACATGCTTGAGATGTGGTGGTGATGAATAGACTTGAGTCCTGAGAGAGGAAATGGATGCTATTACCATGAGTCAGCAATACATGCTTCCCAGCTGTCTGCATAGAAAATAGAAACACAAAGACTTGGGAGTTTTCTTAACCTCTATAACGAGAAACTTCCTGATCAACCAGGCAGTACATTTGAATCATTTACACAACGAGGAAGCTAGAAGAGGAATAATTTTGTTACGACAGTCAGCTGCTGCTACTGAAAGGATGCAATACAAAAAAAAAACAAGTAAAATTTTATCATTGTGAGATAAAAAGTGATCGTGCGTAACTTATTCATTCAACTGATGTTACAGATAGTCTGCCTCATTCTCCTCTTGGTCTGAGTGGACAGCTAGAATTACCCTCCTACTACAGTAAAATGTAATTTCTTTCTTTAATCACTCACTGGATAAGAGTAGAAGTAGCCAAGAGAGACAGCATCTGCAAAAGCTTCCTGTTTGAATCCTTCATCGTGGCAAAGAGGTACAACACAGATTGAAAAAACATTAATTTTTTTATCACATCTTTTTGAGTTACATACTACCAAGTTCTGTTTCTTACAAGTCTCCTATCACCTAATAAAAAGGCAAGCAATCCCCCCCAAAAATTAAGCTTTTTCTCCCCTTCTATCCACAGCAGAAGATAAGGTTGAGGTTGGAAACAATTAAGATAATTTAAGTGATGCGTATACAATGTATTCTATACTTCCCCACTTCAACTGGGCTGCACATCACTAGTTCACTTCTCTAGCACGCCATTCTGTGACTGTGACAACACGTGTAGGCATGTCAGTGCTGGAGAGGTGAAGACGGATAGGTACAGATTTCATTGCAGGTAGGCCAGCTGAAGCATCAGGATCCCTGGAGAGGGTGGAGTGTTCACAGAGCCTTGGATACCACACATCAGTGCCATTGTCCTACTTTGGTTAAAACCAGTGCAGGTCTTTTGCTTTGTGCTACAGTTCTCCCATCAGTTACTACCTGGAGATAACTCAACAGTTTGCTGCAAACATTGCTACTTGCCCAAGCAGAGCGTCAGCTAGGACCGAATGCAAGGCTGATAGTTTTTGCCATGGGACAACTGCCCTTCTTTCTCCTGATCTCCCAGGACCTGGTGTCACAGTACCAGCTGCAGAGCACCTGGGAGGGAAAAATTTTTCTTTCCAAAAATGCATTCAGAACTTACATTGTATGTCCTGAAGATTCGTGACTTCCCTGACCATATTCTTCTGAGACTAAACGCTTTCAGATGAAGAACTCACTAACGTACTCTACAGTTTGTGATGGACTGTGCCAGAACCAAATGCAAGACTAGCTCCCCCATCTGCCAGGCCCATCCTCTGGTATGCCTTCCACATCAACACTGACATCTCAGTAGAGACTGGGCTACATGGATGTGTGAATCATTCCTCAGCCTGTCTCAACAGCGATAAACAAATTCTCTGCCTTACAGCTCAGAGTTGCATCATACCACGTCCCCAGTAGGAAAACCAAGCCAGTTTCAGTTGTTAGTCAGGTGTTGCTCTTTACCCACAAGCCACTTGTACCCTAGATGGCAGGAAAACATATGAGAGAGAAGAGAGTGAAATCTATAATTTGATTCACACACTTGACTTTCATAAGCCAAGGACAAAAGCACCATGTCAAAGCCAACAGGAATAGCTGGATAACGGGAGTTTTGAGCTGCATTATGAAAACAAAGGATGAATGGCAAAAGCAAACCAATACCTACTGTTTTCTGGAATCACTCTCTTACACTAGATTCATTTACTGTTAATAACCACCTGGAGGGACTAGAGAAATACTGTTTTTTAACATTAATGAAGATTCTTTGGAAAGTGGCAGAGATTAACGTGAAACAATCATAATTAGCAGCATCTCGCTAAACCAACTACAGAAACTGATTTCCATGCCACAGAAATTTGGCAAGAGCGGGGATGTTCCGCTTCCAGTCTTAAATGCCTGTCTTTCCACCTCCACATCCCCAGTCATCATGCTAGAGCACTTATCACGATGGTAATCCTCTGGGCTTTTCAGCTCGCTCTGCTTTGGGGCATTCCTCAGGAGCCCTTCCACATAAACCATACCTATCAATTTACCTTTACAAAGCGTGAGGTCCAAGAGTCTCAGATTATGACCTTCAATACTGTCCAATTCATTGAAACAGGTATGAGCACTTATGAGGAAAAAAAACAAGTCTACTAACAGAAAAATTAGTGGATGCAATCCTTTTCTGTAATCACCCACTTTGACTTTCATAATTGTATTTTAAGTTAGCTCTCATGGTGAAAGTGGCAATTATGAGACAAATTAAGCACAACATACATTCATACCTGCACACGAGCACACACACACACACGCAGGTACTTGCTCTGCAACTCCTGTCGGGCTGACTGGTGTACTTGTCTAAGCATATTCCTCCTACCCAGAAGGTTGTCTACAGCCAGCAGCAATTATGAATCAACAGTATGAAACCCCAAAGCATACACAAGCTACAGGCTGCAGAGAAACATGGCTCCTCAGCCACACACACTGGAACAAAAGTCCAGGCAAAAACCTCAAACTGTGCCACCTATTTCCTGCATTTATTGATAAAGTAAAAGAGAAGACAAAGTCCAATGGCATATTGCCCCCACGTGGCGAACTCATCCTGCTGCAGAAGAGCATAAATATCCCTAGAATTCCCCTAAATTTGCTTCAAAATGTCGTAAGAATTTCAATTAATGTTAAATTCGTTGACTGTAGCAGCCTAAACGTTAAGCTGACAGATCAGTGAGACCATCTACTCTGCAAGAACATAATTTACTTCTCTTTTTCCACTTAAAACTTGCAAGGTGAGATTATCCAAGTATGTCTGAAGCAGTAAGGCCTTAATAAAAAAACAACTACTGAAACAGAGAAAGCCCTTCCTCCCTATCCCCACTGCAGTTCATCTAATTTTCTTATCCATCAAATCAGGCCAGTATCTGCAGTATTTGTTACCTCAGAGGAGCTGCTCAAGGTTCAATCCAGTCACAACTTGCACCAGGCTCCCAAGGTTGACATCAAAAAGCATTCGGGGGAAAACAAGACACCACCAACCAGAAACCATAACTCTCCCAAAATATGAAATTCTAACAGGAAAAAAGAAAGATCATGTCTCTTTTTCACATCTGTGTTAAATGCCAAAGACTTCAGTCAGCACAACTGCATGAAAGCACAGTCATACAGATGTCAGTTTCAAAACCAAAAAGTATCCTAGGTAGAGACAGGAAAAAGCCCCAGTCCTACCTGGTAGACAGGATACTTCAGAACAAAAAGAAAAGTCAAGGAACTACAACTATTAATCCTCCGGGAAGTCTGGCACTTATTTTACTGTGCCAAATAAACCTGGCTTGAGAGCCTTGGTGATGCTAAGTGTGTTACTGTAAGATACTTCCAAAAACAAACTGTTAAACATCTATCTAGACAGAAAACTGCTGGATTCCCCAGTCTGTGCCCAAAGCCAAACAAATTGCTCCAGCTATTTGGACCAGGGAACAGGGACCATAGCTTCTTACAGAAGCATTGGAAGGCTGAAACCAAATGTAGCTGCATCCAGCTGTTTGACACTGCCTGCTATCCTTGAAATTCTGCTTTTCTCTATTTCAAAGCAAATGGAGCAAGCGGTCTGAGTCTGCTGGACACAGAAGATTAAAAACGCTTTTCTTGCTTTGAATGTAAACTTTCCAAATAAGAGCCCAAGTCAGCAAGGTAACAGCTTCACCAAAATGCCACTGCAGATCCAAACCACACGTTCTGGGGGAAAAAAGCCCTGAGCTTTGAGAAAATAACTACTACGGGAAAAGTTTGACCTGGATTTTGGGCTCTGCGTTATGGAAACGTTTCTTAAAAGTAAAAATGAATCAAAAACTTCAAAACAACAGTGGAATTGCAAATTACAAAGAGCAGGAGTGGGCATGTTCACCAAAGCATTCTACTGTCAGGGCTTTTCCTTCTTTTAATAAATATCCTGTTGAAGGAGTACAGTATCTGTTTTAGTAAATGTTTTGCATTAGCTCTCAGGGTGTGTTTATTTACTCATTCTACAGACTAGGCTGAGTTATCTTCACATAACATTGGACCTCCTCTGTTTCCTACCTGGGAATTTTCCCAGGAATTTTTGGCTTCTGCTTCTAAAAAGGAGGCGATTCCTTCTCTTTGCCCCACCAGCCTCCATTTATTAATAAAAACAGGAGAACGGCCAGCTTAAGTAAGACAGCTCAACACAGTAAGCTGCTAATGGCTGGCACATCTTTAAATTCAGGTATCTCTGACCTTTTGCAACTACCTCCTTTCATGTGACTGACATGATTGAACAGAAATTTCTGCCTGGCAGCTTGGACCTCCCTCAGAACACAGCCACACTTGAAATCTGACATGCCACAACCACAGAAAATGCATGTAAAAGTGAGGACCCAAGGAGGGCAGAGAGCAGAGCACAATTACCTGCATCAGTCCTACAAAAACGTTTATACTGGGTTACAAAGCAAGCAATATTTACTTCCAGGCTTAGCAGCGTAAGTAGCTCTGCTCATTTCTTCCTACCAAGGAGCTGTCTTTCCCACAGCAATCAAAGCATTGCTCTTCTTGCCTCATGGTACTTGTTTCTCGCAACTGTGTGCAGGACCGCCTCTGCTCTAGCCAGAGGTGGTTTCTGAAAAGCATGTTGTTCTCTGTCTGAGATAGCTGGACACCTCCTGTGTTTTGCTAGATTTACAGGAACTCATTCCTGTGGGTGGAAATGAGCTTAATTTTGCATTTCAAGTATTGAAATGAAACCTGCAAACGTACAGCTACATCAGAAGATCTTGCCTTACTAAACACAGTAGAAACTCCCCGGTACACCTGAAACTTTGACACACCTGCCAGTGGCTAGGAGCCAGACCCACGTATCCTATCACCACTGGACCATTCTGTCAACAAAGCCGGCCATCGAACCAGTCCTTAGACAAACCTTTTCTTCCCCTTCATGCTCCCTCTGGACTTGACCCAGAATTACACCAAGCTCATCTCACAGCACACACGCTCACCTAGTTAGTGTGACAACAGGCTGATTTCTGCATCATTCCAATCTTCTCATCAAAAGCACACATAAGCAGGCAACAGCACCTCTGGTTTTGGGCAATGAAGAGATCCCTTACAGGGTGTGCTATTCCATATAAGAAGTTGAGAAAACAGCAAATAAAGATGATCACGTAGCTTTATAGAGTTCATTGTACTCAATTCCAGTACAATGTCTACCCAAATGGTGGTTTCAATTTCCCCGAGGCCTTTATGGAATTTGCTCTTGCACATTCCCCACTCTGTCATTAATTAACAGCCATGGTGGCTCTTGCTTTCATATAGCATGCAGCATTTCAGGATCTACCACTAAGTATCCATAGAAAGGACAAAAAGGTGATGTTTTTCTCTTTTTTCCCCTTATACAAAGGTCAAGAAGCAAGTGTTCGTAGATATTTTGTTCCCTTTATTTGACCACTAAATCAGGCTGGCAAAATCCCAACACAATTCCTGATTCAAGACACAGAAGTGAGATAAAACAGCAAGAACATCCAGATTATTCAATGAAATGGAGACACAAGGTACGCTTAGCCACTTCCATGCCAGACACTCTAAAAGCGAGATCCACGCGATACCTATCTGGTCAACCACATGAAAAACAAGTCTCTCTCACTCGAGATAGTTACCTGAAGACAGGAAACTTCTCTGTGCTCATACAGACTACTCAGATATATAAACAGAGGACTCAACTTCATCAAAGTTAAAATTCACAGATCTGAACTTTATTTCCTTCAGAGGTGCCTTGGGATGATATTTTACTATTATCCAGCTTTGGTGGAAGATAAATCAATGGAAAACTGCAGCCCTTTGCAACTTTTGATATTACTGCACAGTGTAATAAACCATGCAAGTGCATTTTTAAGAGATACTGAATACTGCCCTTTCTGGTAGAATTTGTTAATGAAATGCCAAACACTTTTTTCTAGTTTCACAAGACAGCTTTGTTTTCAGTCACTTATTTACCTTTCTCTGAGGTAATTAGAGGTATATGAAGAGAAGAGAGAGGTGACTAATATATCCACACATATCAACTAAATGAAAAGCCTGGGAGCAAACCTAGCAGCAAGTGGCGTAAATTACATCTCCAGCCCAGCCAGCCTAATATTCAGAATCACCTGTAACATGTACTCAAGTGGCTCTAAATTATGTCTTTCCTCATTACCTGCTGACAAGCAAGTGGCCAAGGACTAAAGTCCACCAGCCCTGCTCTAATGTTCAGAGATGGGTCACTGCTGTACGCAAGCCACTGTCATTCTAACTGGGACAAGTGGAACCTACAATGATTTGGATGAAGTGAGAAAAATGCTGGAACCTTGCAGGATACCGAATGGAAGAACCAGAAATATGGCAGGAATCTAAATACACAAGAGAAACACTTCTCTATAGCACGGAGATGATCAGGAGGAAAAAAAATCTCAAATATTTCACAGTATAGTAGGAGTGGGCGAGAAGGGCTGGCAAAGAAGTATTCATAGAAGTGCAGGGATAAATGGGAAAGAAACTATTCTTTTTTTAACGTTTTTTGTCTGAAAAGGAAAAGATACATATAAACAAGAGAAAGCAGATAATCCGCATACAAAATCTGCATCCAAGTATCTTCAACTGCATTGTTACAGCGCAGATAAAAACGCATCAGTTTATCTGATAGTCATATGCAAACAACGCACTGCAATTCCTCCAAAATAACACAATAGCTCTGCTTTATAAAACAAGTTTTATTTTCAACTTGTTTCAGCAATTAAGTATGTAAGTTAACAATGCTGCCTACAAAAATGGATTAGTGTAACATTCCTCCTAGCACTGTCAATAGTAAACCAATGCATGAAGGACTTGGAGATGGATAGTTAGATTTATTTTGCAGGTCATGATTTTAATACTTAGTCCACAATACTGTCATTCATATCTTTGGAAATCCCAATCCTTTCTCTGAAAGAAAGCTTCGAATGTGCTCACCTAGCTTTATGAGGTGTTTTACATTTCAGTTTTGCCACTCTATTTCAGTCCTCATCCACAATGATCCTTTTCTTCAAGTCACAGAACTAACACATCCAGAAGACTTTTTGTATGTTTTTCAGAAATTTCATTGTGCAACTCTAAGTGTAATTCTTTTCAGTTCTTCTTTCCAGATATGGATTTGAATTCCTTAGAATAAGCCCTCTATACCCGACAAAAAGGATGCTGTTCTGAAAATTCTAGATACAATCAAAACAATACACGAAGAGTCACAACGCTCACAAGTCTTCCTCCTGTGTCGTGGTCTCACAGCATGATGTGCACCTTCCAGTGATGCAGAGCAATCCAATACAGCAGTCTAAAGTGAGCTGTATGGATTGGGGCATGTGCAAAAGTGACATACTTCAAATTGAATGAGAATAAATTTATCTGGTATTAACAGCTAGCTCAGGAATCCAAAAACAAGGACACGGTCTGGTGCTCTCAACCTGTAACAGCCATAAGGGTGGCTGAAGTTGTTTCACTGGAACTTGAGCCCTAAATTATCATGGAATTTCAAACATAAAGCTCAATTAGCCTTTGACCATCTCTAGAAATGAAGCACAATTCACTGGAGAATACAATGACCCTTGCATTTAAACCACCACCTACAAGTAGCTTCATTGTGTGTTAACATAATAACTAAGGGACACATATTTGGTGAGAGCTGCTGAAAAAGCGAAGTCCCATAGCTAGAACTTCGGCAGCTCTCAGAACACCCACTGAGAAATACACTGTACCAATAAACTTCAACGTTTAACGGTCATAATGAATGCAGGTTCATCACCATGTTCACTTTAAACCGTGTCTGAATGACTCCCTTATATTTAAAAAGATATCACCACGAACAAACATTGCCAGGGTTGATTATAACAAGGAATCAAGACAAAAGAAGAAAAATAATTATTTTTTATTTTAGCATTTTTATTATAGCCTTGGCTAATGACAGTACATAAAACAGAATATAACAGTAAGAATTCTGTACCACAAGCAAGTCATTTTTGCTACCAAATATAAAGCTCTGCAAATTCAAAAGTACTTTTACTCCTAAAATAGGAACTTCAACAATGCTGTACCAGAAAACAAGCTGTGGCCGGTTCAGCACGTCAACAAACATCAACCTTTTGTCTCCAGGTTTATCTTCTACCAGTAGCTGAAGTTCATAAAAAAAAAAACAACAACAATCTGAGAAAGGTGGTCTCACTTTTTATGTCTCACCACAAAAGCCCTGACTGCAAGGCCATCACAAGAAACGTGAAGGAGAAAGAGACCTTCAGAGACATCAGGCACACTATAGGTATCGCCCCCAGAGACTTAGGAAGTAATTAGCTGTCTTTTCAGTTAAAACGGCAAGTGCCATAAACTGGATTTTATGTACGAAAAAAATATACACGAAAATATTTATTGCTTAAGAATTATCTGCATTGCTTTACCCTGATGAAATATTTCAATAGATACATGTTATTTCAAAGAATAAGACGCAGCCTGAAGTAATTCCACAGGTAGTGACCAAACAGCACTATAAGCACAGACAATCTGCTTTTGTTCCCATGATAGAAAACACAGGAAAAACAAACAAAAGAAAACCAACACACACGGAGAGAGTTACAAGCGTAACCAGGGCCTGGTTTGCATACACTTTAGGTTTCACAGTTCAAGTACTGGTTCATATTGCTATTGCAGATTACCTTACGCTACCGAGCTTTTATGTGAAAACACAAACATCAGAGTTTGCTCTCCTTGGCAAAATAGACAGTACCTAAGTGTTCGGAGCAAAGTATGCTTTAACAGAGATAATAGACTGATAGCTTAAAAGGAGGCAAATGCTGCAGAAACAGAACAAAGTACATTTGTGGCAACTGAAGAATAGTTCACAAACTATTTAGAGATAAGTGTATAGTAAGTTCTTCTGGAATATCTAGAATCATTTAAATCGGAAGGGACCTTTAAAGACCATCTGCCCTGCAAAGAACAGGGACATCTACAGCTGGATCACATTGCTCAGAGCCCTATTCAGCCTGACAACTGATTCACAAAAATGCACCAAAAGAACCAGAAATAAGGTTCTGTAGATTATGTTTTGTGTTTGTTTCTGGTAATACTGCCACCTTATTTCTGTACAGCGTTTAGAAAAGGCAAGACAAGAACTTAGGAGCGGGTGCTTTTCCATCCAAGTTTGTATAAAACTTATTTGACAAAAATGGGACTTTGTGCTTCGTGCATCTAAATATATAAAAGGATGTCATCGTTTTCGCTTTTGTGGTGATTAGGGAAAATCACAAGTCATGGAAAGTTTTGAGAATAATTGCTTTTGCAAAGAAAACTGGAGCTCCCTAGAAAAGGCTACGATGGAATATTTTACTTCACATTTTTAGAAAGATTCAAATACAAAATAATTCATAAACAGTAGTTTCAGGCAGGTAAAAATTTCAGCTGCTTAGTAGATTGATATTTAACCTAGCCATTTAAGTACCACTGAGAGTATACATTAGCTGTAGAAATCTTATTACTTTTTTCAAAGAAACATCGAAAAAATTATAAAAATCATTGCTACACCTGAGCTCAGAAGTAAGAAAGAGTTGGAATTCTACCTACTTGTTAGCTGTTCAGATAACAACAATACACATTAGTAAATCTGATTGCTGGCTTTATCAGAAGTACTTGAAAAGCCAACTGCAGCACACTACTACTTGTCAGCTACCACCTACAGAGCTGCATACAGCTGTTACTCTGGACTGCAAACACAATATCTGCCATGATATGCAGCCAACCTCAAAAAGAGTTTTCTTTCCTGGCAGTATTAAGGAAAGTGACCTTGGCCCTTAAAAATTAAAATTAAAAAAAAAAGCATAACATCTTGGAGCCACCTCAAAAGTAATACTGTTTATTCCATCTTGGAGCAGAACCTTAAAATACAGCTTGCACTGATCCTGTCAGGCACAGATAACTTTAAAGAAGTGCGCTAGTGTATGTTTTATACTACAATTAACAGTTTGCAATACCCTAAAAATAGTATGAAAATACTCCTTAGGAATTCTAGAATTTCATATGTATTTAGATAGGGAAACACTCATGCATAGAAAACTACTCTTTGGGGTTTATCTCATTTAACATATCAGCATTATTTAAGCTTATGTGGCTACAGTAACACCAGAAAACAGCAGGACTGATTTGTGCTGACCTACAAGAAACTCTTAAAATTACCTGCAACATAGAGGAAGAGATTTTAGGCAAACAATAAAAGAACATACATCCTTCAGGGTTAAATCTGAAGGACATAATGCCTGTCATATCAAATGGAGCGTGCCCTTAAAGACGTACTGCCTCTGAGTTCTTTCATTAAGACAAAAGGCATGCCTGAATTTTAATTAGATACTTGCAGAGACCAAGGAAATCTGCACTGAGCAGAGACAGGAAGGGCTGAGGTCTCACCAACACACACCTGTAAACACTGCAAAAATATAAAACTAACCTTGCAGGGCTCCCTAATTAGTGACTATTACACACTACTGAACAGGATACCACTAACAGCTGCTTAATCCTAAACATAACACAAAATTAAAAGGAGGGAGTTAATATTAAAGAAAGTCATCTAACACCATTTCAGGCAAGAAAAGTTTCAATGTCTATTTTGTATCCCTATTACAATGGGAAACTGAAAATAAGCTTAATATAAGAATTACTAAACAAAAACCAAGTCAAAGGTGTATAATATATAGAATACTGACTACACGTTATGAAATATGTATCACAAGAGTTACCACAATGCATTTCCTTGTTAAACTCCAAAATAATCTCCAAGTCACATGCTGAGCAAAAGGCATTCCTTCTGGCATAATGCCACCATAATTCAACTCCAGAATGGCTCCTTTAAGCCAAGGGTATAAAGTAATCTGCAAAGAGGCAAAAAAAATATTTTAAGATCTGCTATCTTCATACACTTAGAAAACAAAAAAAGTAGACATTTTCCTATTCACAATGAAACAATGAGTTCCCCATGAGTTTGAGAGCCACCTGCTTATACAATGTGAGAGATGCCTTCCTTGATTCTTGACAACATATACTGTATAGTATTTCTGGAAAAAATGAGTATGTCTATACCCACACTTACATACACATACATTTATAAAACCACACTACTGTGTAGTTTAGCTTCAGGTCCCTTCACAAACACCAGCTAAACTATAAAATGAAAATACTGAAACCTATGCAAACCCATCTTGTAAGTATTTTTCCAAAACTTCTTCATACTACCCACAATAATGAGTAACAAAAAAAACCTTTTTAAACGGCTCTTTGAACATCTTACCAAAAACTTTATGCATTGTGTCCTTGAACTGCACTGCCTTCCCCTTCTCCGCCTTGCATTTGCATCTGCATCTGCGCCTGCATTCTCGCAATCATCTCCTGCATGCGACGAAGCTGGAAATAAAGCATTAGAGAATCCTTTAGCCTTTTGTCACCTCAGAATATGATTCTTTGCTGCCACCACGCAATTAATCATTAATATTAAAGATGGAATACACATCTACATTGGCTTGATCTGATGAGTTGCAATCTCAGGTTATGGAATATTTTTCTACTGCTCGCCTTCAACCGCTAAGAGGATGGAAATTTGCTCACTGAAATAAGCAAGCCTTCTTATCGTAACCTGGGACAGGATTTTTAAGCATCTCTAACTGAAGTCTTTTCTTCCCCTGAAGTTAAATAAGAATGGTGCTGTTGAAATGCTGAACTCACTTACCAAAGCTTTTGCATTTGTTTATGTACCTCCAACTAGCTACAAATTACGGATTTATCATGGTGGCAGAATGAGAACTTCCACTTCGTTCTTTATTCCTGATAATTCCTACCATTGTTTCCTCCTCTGTTGCAGAGCTGAACTGACTTTTTCCCCCATTTGCAACTGCTAATTTCAGAACCTTTTCTCATATATGAGGATGGGTCTCCCTTCTCACACAGCATACACTACATCCATCACTGACCAGTACAATGGAAACTGACATTTTACGACATTGCACTTGTTCCAATAAATCAGTATTCTGAGAACCCCTATACCTCTCCATATTATATACCTTACATAATTTTATTAGCAAATTCCATCTTTGCCTTCGCAAATTATCAAGATCATACAAGTCACTTGTCCTAAAATAGCGATACAAAGATAAAATCTCCCCCATGCGAATAATACAGTGATTTTTCATCTTACTTCAGCTTCTTTTTCAAGCAAAATCTGGTCTTTATTTACTTCTTCATCTTCTATTTTCCTAAGATAGAAAAATATTGTTCAGTAACACTGCCTTTGTAGGTACCAGGGAAAACTATTTCTGAACAGTACTCAAGTACAACAGTTTGCCTGAGCATAACATTATCTTAATCAACTACAATTTGAGTACCACACAACTCAGAAATCTGAGTACGCTATACTCAAGTCGTTGTCTTCATTGGCACAATACATCAATACAGCTGTATCAAAACACCAGTTCAAGATAATGCTGGACAAGAGATTAACAAAAATATGGAAGTAACATGTGAAATATCTAGAAATTTTGAAACCTTGTTCCCCTCAGGCAGAACCTTCTTTTAATACAGTTCCTTCCCACTTCTAACGTCATGAACCACATTTGCTATTAAACATCTAAAAGGCACATATTAAACTATGCTTTACTCTTAAGCTTTTAGTACATAAAAAGCTAAAACCAAAAAGATAGCAAGTCCCTCATCCTGTTTTCAGTACTGCGTTGTACTTAAATGGAATTCCATTCAATAAATAAGTACACTTAGCTTTGAGTAAACTTGCTAGTATACATTTGCACACATTTCTATGAGTTACTCATAACCAAAACCATAAAAGCAGCACAACCACTGTAGATATCTGCCATCCTTTCATCCTTTATCTTCTTCTGCACTTAAGAGTTTGAAGTTTGATTTTTTTTTGGTAGTATCGTCATCTTTTTTTGTTCTTCCCCAATTCCAAATGTTCCTTGGGTGTAACATGTAAAGGTATAGTACAAACACTGATTACTCTTGTCACAATTAAGCAAACATCTTCCACCTGTATCTAAGGAAAGTGCTGCTTAATTGCAACATTCAAATTTTACTCTTATGCTCAGTTTATCAGTGTATTTGCATGTACTGTACTTTCAAGATTTCATACCACTTTGCTAGTACATTTCTCTTATCCCACGCTGCAACATGGAAGATCTGCTAACAGACATCTAATCATCAAAAGGGCTAAAAAAAAGTGCAAATCAAACCAAAACTCTTATTTCTGAAAACTGACCAGGCACATGACAATATAGTAGAAGGAAAAAGCTTTGCAAAACATATCAAAACCTATCGACACATGCAATTATGAAACCCTCTAGTGGTTGAAATAAGAGAAGCAACCTAAAAATCTAAGATAGGAAACACCCAGTTTTCAACAAGAACTCATAAACTCAATTTCAGAGACCCTGCTATTTTAGTTGGAAATGGGGTGTCCTACCTGCCTCTTTTACCACAGCTCGAAACAGGATTGAAAGACATTATCCTAGGACTGCTCTTCAAAGAAAATATTTGTAGCGTGTTAAATAAAGCACTACAGGTGGACTTGACTTTTTCCTTAAAGACTTCAAGTATAGATATGCAAGTTTAAAAAAATATTGATGTATCAGCACTTATCTAACTTGCACATTTTTAGAAGATATTTATCACAAACATTCTTCCTATGTATTTACCTTGAATACTCCAACCAAACTGTGTTCAAACCTTAAACAAAGCAAAGATTTAAATATACTTCTCTTAAAGTCATAACTGACTCATCAAATTTACACGATACTTTTTCTTACAGCCACTGTAAACTGATAATTGAACTTCTTGTTAACTGCCACTAGAGAGCTGTCCGCTATCTATGAAATCCTAGCAATCAAATGGTGAGGAGAGAGAGGCAGAACAAAAAATGAATTCAGAAGAGGAAGACATGGCTAGTAGCAATATGATGACAACCTGCCGCCTCGTTTGAGCCTCTCAGAACGGAAGTTCTCATAGTGAAGATCTTGGGTCACCTCCTGAAGATCTTGCATATGGGTGCTAGAGTGAGAAAAAAAATCAAGAGGTAAAACGTGTTATATCAGCTTGGTTAAGCAGCTCTCACATTCAGCACTGCATTGGGTCAATGTGTTCAGCACACGGAATCATTTAAATTAGCTTTAAAATTGGCATGTTAAGTTAAATTGGTGCTATAAAAGGCAAGTAGACAACACCTCAGACTCTGAGACAGCCCATGCATAAGTTGTCTGCCCAAGTGAGACATGTGACAAAGCCCTGCTGGGCACGGAAAGAAGAGTAACAAAGCCTGAAAAAACCTAACCAGCAGACTTCTGAAGTCTAATACTTCGCAGATATCTGTCTATATAAAGATAACTTTGAAATATTTCAACAAGCACAAGGCGAGAAGCAACCTGCTTGACATTCTTGGGCATACATGTTTAACAAAAGATTTAGATACAAGATTATTTTCACAGAATCACTAAGTAATTCATATTGAAAAGGATCTGTGGAGGGTATTGGGTCCAACCCCTACCTAGGCCAAGTAGATCAAGCTTGCTCATAGCCTTCTCCAAACAAATTCCACATGCCTTTAAGGATTCCATCATCTCCCCATACCCCTCTTCCAATGTCTGATTTTCCCCATGACTAGTCTTATTTTTTATTTTTTTTTTAATCTTATTTAACTGGAACTTTTCAACTTACATTAACATGGTCCTCAATTTCAGGAAGTCATTATGTTCTGGATTCTCCACTTCAACAACACCCCATGGGTACAGTCGACCTCTAACTTTTTTACCTTTGGCTTCAATGAGTTGATTGGATCCCACTACACAAAATGGAATGCTGGCCTGGAAGTACAAGATTCAGAAATTACTAACAATGAACTAGGACAAACATCACAAGAACAACTTTTCTTCCACTCAGCACCACATATTATGGTAGTAAATTTGTAATGCTTTTAATTTGAAGCTATCAGAAAATCTTACTGGAAAATAAATCATTATCACTGTCTTCCCAACAGAGAACCCTGAGCACACAACTACAGATTCACTCAAGGTCTCAAAGGTCACTTAAGTGTTTTGTTTAAATGCCATCTGAGCAGTCTGGAAAGATACAGTATATTCATACCTTCAGCAGTCTGGTCTGCTCTTTAAAATCTTCATCCTCATCAGATTCAGCATCAGGCAGGTGATAAATCTTGATGCCATGCTCTTCAATTTCATCCAGAATCTGAGATTTTTACACAAGAAATTGAGATAATATACACATATTGAGCATTTTAAAACTTAAGGTAAAATTAATCAGCCAAACACAATCTTTTGATAACTTGGGCCTATCTTACAATTCAAAGTACTTGCCAACTATTTGTTTTTAAATAACATATTTCTTCATGATATTTAATGTCTGCTTCCCACACTTCCCAGACAAACAGTGGTACATTCCCTGCATACTATTTTATCTTAACATACCAAAATTTCCACTATTTAAACATTGAATTTGCAATTAAATCAGCCTCATTTATGAAAATTAGTACCTCTAAGAGAGGTATCTACCCAGAAGCACTGATTATTGTACAGAAATAAGACCTACAATTGAGCCTTACAGCATTTTGTTGCTGCCATGTTATTATAGCTAAAAATTACATGCATTACTAGCCATGAAATTTAATTTTAAACAAAGCTACAGAAACAACGCAAGCAATTTGCCCTTCCAATTTATCCTGTTTCACATTAGCGGCAATTGTCAAAACTGAAGCACAACCTTTCTTGTCTAGAGAATACTACTATATTCTAGTCTTACCCGAGAACAAAGTTAAGTTTCTGCAGATTATAGATGCTTTGTCTCTGCTTTGGAGCTGATCAAACTGATGAGGGAGTAATTACCACTACCAAATGGATTCAAATATTTTTCCAAAGTTACCATTACATTGAGTCAATTTTGAAAGTGTAGCCAAACTGCCATCTCACAGGCAACACTTTAAGGGCAAGTTCTTAACATTATGTGTTTGACTGAGAACTTAAAAGATATCAAATGATACATTAAATAAACACTGCACACGAGATTATATTTTTCTTGGCAAAGACAAAATAAGGTTGAAAGAGACTCATCTTGTCAGTGACCACGCTGCTATAGCCAAAACAATATTTTTCTGCAAGCTAGAAAAATACTTACCCTTTTCTTCAGCCTTTCTCGCTCTTTCAGAGAAAGTGTATCAGCTTTTGCAATTACTGGTACAATATTTACTTTGTTGTGTATTGCCTTCATAAATTCAACATCCAAAGGCTTAAGACTAAGAATAAAATGGAAAGGAAAGGTTTCGTTTACTTTTAACATAAACGATCAACAACAATCATGTCTAAGGTAAACACTGGACTGATACTTGATGAAGATGGTCAGTGTTATTATTAATGATGTGTCTTGGGCTGTCAGGTCCTCTGCATTGGAGGAGCACAACTGCGGGCCACTAAAATCTTAAGGACAAGTTCTATCAGTTGAACATTCCCAAGTCCATAGGTCTGGCAGGACTCACCTCAGAGTACTGGGAGGTTAGTGGGTGTTATATCAGGACTCCTCTCAACAATTACCAAAGGTCTTGGGATCTGAGAAGGTCCATACTGACTGGAATCTAGTCAATGTTATACTCATCTACAAGAAGGGCACAAGAGGAGACCAAGGAAACTACAGACCTCTTAGTCTAACCTCAGTCTAGAAAAGTTATGGAGAAGATTACCCCATACAGAACTGAAAGGCATTTAAGAACAAAGCTATTATCAGGCAGAGTCAACACTGGTTCACGAAGGGAAGGTCCTGCCTTAGTAATTTGTTCTCCTATGATAAGGTTAGGCAATGAGCTGGCTGAATGGCCAAGCTCAAAGGATCTTAGTGAATGGGATTGTACCTGGCTGGCAGCCAATCACTAGCAGTGTTCCCCAGAGCTCAGTTCTAGGGCCTGTTCTGTTCAACATTTTTAACAATCATCTGGATACAGGAATTGAATCCAGAAGTTTGCTTCTGAATTCATCAAGTTTGCTGACCTTACTGAGCTAACTAGGATGTGCTATTGATTATCCTAAGGGACAAGAGGCCTTGCAGGGGAATCTAGATATACACTGGAGCACTCGACAATCAGCAATTGCATGAAACGCAACAACGGAAAATGCCAGATTCAGATGGAGCAATGCCAGACACAGGTACAAGCCTGGGAGATGAGTGACTGGAGAAGAGCTCAGCAGAAAGGGATCTGAGGGTGCTGGCTGACAGCAGACTCAGCATGAGCAGGCAGTGTGTCCAGGTGGCCAAGAGAGAGAACTGCACTTTGGGGTACATCAAACACAAAATACCCAGTCAGTCTACATTCAGCATTGGTGCAACTTCACCTTGAATGCTGCGTGCAGCTCTGGGCTCAATGATGTAGAAAGGATATTAATATATTAATCAGATATGAAGTCATTCTCCCTCTGTACTCAGCCCTAGTGAGGCCCCACCTCGAGTATTGTGTCCAGTTTTGGGCCCCTCACTGTAAAAAAGACATTGAGGCCCTGGAGCGTGTTCAGAGGAGGGCGACGAAGCTGGTGAGGGGTCTGGAGCACAGGCCTTATGAGGAGCGGCTGAGGGAGCTGGGATTGTTCAGTCTGGAGAAGAGGAGGCTCAGGGGAGACCTCATCGCTCTCTATAACTACCTGAAGGGAGGTTGTAGTGAGCTGGGGGTCAGCCTCTTCTCTCTTGTAACTAGTGACAGGACGAGGGGGAATGGCTTCAAGTTGCGCCAGGGGAGATTTAGGCTGGACATTAGGAAATACTACTTTTCTGAAAGAGTGGTCAGACGCTGGAACAGGCTGCCCAGGGAGGTGGTTGAGTCGCCGTCCCTGGAGGTGTTCAAGAAACGTTTAGATATAGCGTTGAGAGACCTGGTTTAGTGGGGTTACGTTGGTGGTAGGTGGATGGTTGGACTGGGTGATCTTGTAGGTCTTTTCCAACCTAGCTAATTCTATGATTCTATATTAGTGACCAGAGGAGTACAACAAAGCTGACAGAAGGGCTGGATAGCATGTCCTGTGAGAGGCTAAGGACACACTGTCTAATCTGAAATAAAGAAGGCTAAGAAGCAAGCTGACTGCTCTCTACAATTTACAAGAGGGGAAATTGAGAAGGATGTGCTGATCTCTTCACCTTGGTCACCAATGACAGGACATGGGGGAGCAGCACAATGCTGCACCAGGGCATATTCACACCGGGCACTAGGAGAAATGTCTGCTGTGGGGGTGGTCAAACACCGCAACAGGCTTTCTAGAGAAGTGGTTAATGCATCATGCTTGTTAGTGTCCAAGAGGCATTTGCATAATGCCCTCACTAACATGTTTTAACTTTTGGTTACCCCTGAAATGGTCCAGCAGTTGGACTCAATGATCTTTGTCAATTCCTTCTAACTAAACTATTCTAATTCTCTCCATAAGGAGACAGACTTAGAAGGAACATACTCAATTTCAGCAGTTCTACTCCTACTTTAAGTAATGGCAATTTGATTCTGAAGATTTAAATCAGCAGATGCAAAACCAATTCACTGAAGTAAAATAATTTCAAAAATAAAATGACAGAAATACCTACCCATGACCAAATGGTGAAATGAAATAGAAGCAGCAATGAACACGGTTATCTATGATATGCCTTCTGTTTAAACCACTCTCATCATGCAGATATCGCTCAAACTGCTCATCGATGTAGGAGATTATAGTCTTAAAACTGTAGAAGAAATGGAGACTTAAGAAACGGTGCTCATTCCCAAATGGCCAGTAATTTTAGTGACCTTTCAAAGGCAATGTTAAATACTAAGAGAACTTGCTGATGAACCAACATATTGATGGACAAGAGTAATTTACTGGTGCTGTAAGACTATATCTGAGCATTCAAATTGAACTGCAAAATAAACAACTGTTACTACTATGCAAAATACACTATATATGCATTGTGCATACACATTAAAATAAAATATGCATACATTACACATAATACATTTCTTAACATCTAAGCAAGTTGCTCTCGGGTTAGTATTCACCTTGTGACTAAGCATTAATTACACATGCTGAAGATAATCTAAGTTTCTTGTTCCAAATTGATTTAAAATGTCGAATTGTTGAGGCTGATGCAAGAGCAAAGTCAGTCAGCAGCTGCAACAGAGATGCAAAAATGCAGGAATCTTGCACCACTGTTGCTGAGTTGCATCTCCCTGAACCACTTCACCATACATACATATCTGTTTAGCTATATTCCTCCTATTGCACACTTGCCAATGATCAATACCACAGGCTAAGCAGACAAGAAAACCAGTTTATCACCGAACGGAAGAAAAAATAAAATGTCAATCTCCTAACACTTGAATGAGACATTCTGATTCCCAACTAAGGTGGAGAATCAACATAAGCGAAGCAAATAAAGCTTTACTAATGGGAGAACTGGGGCAATGAGGAGCAGAAATTACAGGCAGTAGGATGCTGCAGTGAGAATGGCTGAGATGGACAAGCAAGTTCCTGGCAGAAGGTGGGCAGCAGAGGTTACGGCTGAATGGCATTCATCTGAAGATTATCTCTCAATACTTATTAGAACATAAACAAGATCTAAAGGTGGATTTTTATTTGCACCAAAGAGTTGCACAAAAGATGAATTACTTTCTCAGTTGTCTTTTATTCACTGTGTCCCAGTGGTTCCATTGCTTTCTGTATATAAAAAAAGTCAAGTACATAATCTACTTAAAAACCCACCCCTCGCATTCAGCATTTAACCTAACCCACCAAAAAAGGGTTAGTTGGTTAGTTATTTTCACCACCAACCCTTAATACAAACACAAAGTGGATTCCAGTCTTCGCATGTAGATCAATACACACTCTGTGTACATACCAATCTCTGCAATTGATAGCATCCCCATATCCGGGTGTATCTACAACTGTCAAACGTAGCTTCACTCCCCTCTCTTCTATTTCAACCGTTGAGGCTTCAATCTGCACAGTGCGCTCAATCTTCTCTAGAAGACAACAAACTTGGTGTTTCAGAAAAGAATCTCTAAGACTAGGTCATTTTGAGATAAGAGCAGAAGATTAAATGACAGGATAGAAAATTCTTTGAGATTTCTTACTTTTCTCAAGTCTTACATAGAAACCGAGACAAAAGTGTCTGACTGAGAAAAACAGAAGTACTCAGTAATTTGGAAAGCTACACTAAATTATATGTAAGATTTTTTTTTTTCTGAAGGCTGAAAGTGGTAAGTAGTTGTCAGTCAACACAGTCAGTTACTCAAGCAAGTTTTCAACAAGCAGCAAAGAGTGAAAAACAGTATCTCCCCCTATTTTCTTATAATCTCCTCTTGGGCTGGATCATTGCATGCCTTGTTTAGCAGATTAAAAAAGGGACAGAGAACTGAAAAGAAAGTGCCTGTCCACTAAATGAGCAAAGGAATCAAACTGCAAGCCCAGGGAAACATTAGAAGAGTGCATGTTTAAAATCGCAATAGATTTAATACTGAAAGAAGGTTCTGATTGTTTTAGTTGATTATGTATCTTAATGTGACATGATGACACACTTTAAGCAAAACGAGAGATGAACTGGTTGGTGCTGATACGACCCTTCAGCACAGCCAAGGACTAAATCGCAAAGGGGAACCAGTTCAGTCCGGAGGTTCAACTGTCAGGAAATGTATCAGAGTTATTACAGCTAGAAATAATAACTAGCTAATAATAAAATTCAAAGATAAAAGAATTCACTTCAGAATTGCCAGGAACAGAAACTAGAACAAGAGTGTGTTTACCAGCAGCTCCTGGGATTATCCGTTCTGGGTAGAGATCTGTCAAGAAGAGGCTGTTTATTAATGTAGATTTTCCCAATCCAGATTCACCTGTGATTCAATGTACAGATAAACTCAATATACTTGCATAATTCATCTCAACTGTAATCAGAAAGTATCATCTGACTATACGCCTTTTCCACATCAAATATAAGTCCTTCAGTCATCATTTAAAGACTTAGTTTATAATTTAGTATTAGAAAAACTTGCACAAGAACGTTGAATAACAGTTGATACATCTCAGCTTTACAATACACCGTCTCAGAGGTTTCACTGATGATTTCTAATTAAACCTGCTAGTCCAGAGGAGTTCTGATCAATTTAAAATTCGACATGATTTCCCTTTTCATGTATTCTAGTTATATTGCAAGCTTTTCAGCTACCATTACTGACTATAGAAGTTTATACACAGAGAAGCTATGACCTAGAGAGGACCTATCAATTTAAAAGATACGAAAGGCACTGATGGCTGGCTGTGCAAATGTTCATTATAAAGCGTGATTTATTTATTGGTGCTATTTACCGTAGCAGAGAAAAAACAGAGTTTTTACTCAGCCTGCTGAGCACGCACACCAAGTAATTTTTTCCATTGGTAAACCTGGGGATTACTAAAGTGTACCACAAAAAGGTTCTCTCCTACAGCTACTGACAGAGCCATCGGAGAAGCTGAAAAGCCAACTCATCAGCTAATGGTTAACAATTTAACCAGAAAAAAAGGCCACAGCATAAAAAAAACTAGCAACTTGAGTGGCCCAGTACTTGAATTCACTGGACAAGTTATTTGAGATTTTTTTTAAATGAAGTAAAAATGATAACAGCAGTCTGACAAAAATATCTGAACAAGATAAAAGATACGGAATTACTTTTAAATAAAGATTTGACCAGAAGCTGCTGTTCTCAGATGCCTTGTAGAACACATCTCAAAAATCACATTTTACCAATGCAGCCCTCACCAGTGAGACATGCAGACAGAGTAATTTAACTCTCACATAGCATCAGTTCAGCAAAACCAAGACAGGAATGATTTTAACCAGTAACACACTCCCTGCTTTCAGTCCAGGTAAATATTGCATCTAAAACAAATGAGTTACCTTGTCTCTGTCAAGGATAAACAGCAGCTTTTTTGACTACTGGCCACAGCAGTTAGAGGTGAGTGACTCTCAAGTTAAATCTAAACAGTTATTAAGTCTAGCATAATTTTGAGAATACAAAATTGTTAATAAATGCAAGTAGTTAGGATTTCTTTAAAAGCAATAGAGACAAGCAGCTCACATTTTTCAGAAACTGTGACAAGCAATAGTAAAAAAAAACAAAATGGCAAGAAGATAAATGATTCAACAAGACTCTGAGTATTGACAGCTTAAAAAAAATCCCAATCGGAAGGTAAGAAACATGGCAAGTTAATGAAGAGTTATAGCTCTTCATTATAAGAGTTATACATATACAGACACTGTGGTATAGGCCATGTGAGAACATACTTCAATCCCATGCATATTTCAAGAAAAAAAAATTACATTCCAAACTATTGAAATAATCCACAATTTGAAGCACAGTTTATCTTCACTTCCATCAGCTGCCTTGCTCTGCTAGTGCATCTTAGAGCATCACTCCAAATTTTCAGTGAAGTTACTTTTTTGCAAGCTCTCTTGGTGTGGTTTTTATTTACCCCTTTGAATAGTGGCAGGCAACAACGCTACAGTTAGATGAGGCCCACAGAGCTAAATGCCTCTCTGTTACTCTGATACCATGCCATTTCTCCACTGTTTTCTATTTCAGCAGACAGCAGAAACGATCACTTGGTCTAGATAATTTCACATCGCTTTCTATCAGAACTATTTTAGAGATGAATTGTAGTAGTGCAATCTAAGAGATCTGGATATTAAGCATATGCCTGTTTCCCACATCTAGGATCAAAAAACAGCAAATGCCAAGGAATTACAGCAGATTCCATGACTTAGAACATCAAAAGGCTGGCTTTACCCTTAGGTTTTGTAAAGTATCCATTATGATATTATCTTAAGCAAATCCAATGAAGTGAAAATTAAACGACTTCTAACAATTAAAAGGTACTTGGCATGCAGCGTAACTTCATTTCCCCATGTCCCTGCTCTCTCCCTTCTCCCCCTCACCCCAGGTAACAGGAACCAACCGCCACCAAATTCTCAGAAGCCAAAAATAAGGGCCAGTGCAGACCAGCACTGCACTGTTGAGGACAGAAATGGGACAAAAGCAATACTACGGCTGCCATTTGGCAAAGCTAATGAAAGGTTAAAGGAGAAGTTCTTTCTGTGACTACTGGGATCCAAAACAATCAACAACAATCTCTCACTGTCGTGTACTGTCCCATCTCTACTTTGATAGATCTAGCCTATGAAAATGGGATTTGCTTCTTATGAAGTGAAAAAGAACCTAACTATATTTAGACAATACTATTAGGGTACATCTTATAACAGTGCATTTTGAAGGAGAGGATTACAGAATTCAAACAGCAAATTCAGACGTTACAATAAGAAATACATAAAACCAGGAAAAACATAGAGCACGCCCAAGCCTGATGTGGATAACTTCCAGGAGGATTGGGTCTCTCTGCAGACACGCTACATTTCTCTTTCCACTCCTGATATCAACACAGATGCTCAATGAACTAACTGAAATACCCTTTAGTTTACAACTACTAACAGACAACTACTGTCAAATAGAAAAGTAAAAGCTGACATCACACCCAGGAAGCCAGTTCTTATTCTTCTCTTACAAGTATATTCAGAAAGGGTGGAGAGCTGAGAGTTCAGGTTCTTTAGAACTACAGAAGTGTAACAAGTAGTTTAATACTATTCTCTTAATGAAAACAAGCAAACAGAGCTTGCAGTCACATATAAAAACCAATTTTAAGCTAAATTTTGAGTGGAAGGCTTGAACCCTGAAAGGCAGAAAGAAGGAAGTAATGATCATTGGAGCACAAAAGAGAGTTTTTTCCCTTCAACCACAAAATGATTAACGTACATGGTTTGTATGCACGAATAAATAAAAACACCACATGCATGAATTAATAAAACTACAAAAAAGTTAAACGCTACAGTACAAAGAGCTTTCTGACACAAGTTAAAGCCTTACAATAGCAGAAGCAATATTCACTTTAATTCCAAATTCTACATAAGCAAGAACTCATTGTGAAGAATACTATAAAGTGTTTTCTTACCAACCACCATAAGAGTAAATTCAAACCCCTTTTTCACAGACTTCCGATGAACCTGATTGGGAAGGTTTGCAAACCCAACATAGCCAGGGGTTTCTGGATTGGTAAACTGAGCAGGTTGTTGCTAAAATAAAACAAAACAACAATAAGCAACCATGCAAGACATACTTGTTTAGCTAACTACCTTCCTCAGCCATTTCAAATATGATAAACTAGAATCAGAAGAAAACATACAAAATCAGAAAAACTGTAAGTCATTTAGCTCCCCAAAGCTCTGCCTCCTGCCATTCTTACTAGAACTTCTCAGGAACCAAAAAACAAAGTTATTCTCATTGATGGGGGATTCCTCCCCCATCATTTAAGACTGGAAGTCACAAGTTGAAGGTGCATGACATACAAAGAGGTTTTCTATGCAAGTTTTCCCATTATTCAACAGTTTCACAATGAAGTACAGGAAACCTAGAATTTAAGAAAAGTTTCTTTTACTTTTCATTACTCCCATCCAGGCAAGACCACCTACAGTAAAAAAAAGAAAAACCTCAAACATTTGCTCACTGAAGTATGCAGTACATCTGTTAATCACACGCTTCTTCAGCAGTGACTTCACACTCATTTAAAGTAAAAAAAACTTGCTGTAACAAGATGGAAAGTGCAGCAGTGACAGCATAGTGGTAAAGCCCAAGTCTACAATAAGTGAGGATATGTTCAAACACAACAGCCACAGAAACAAAAAAAATAATCAGCTCACCCTTGGAAGGCCTCAGGTACACAGAGACCTCCAGCAAGATTCCCTCGCCTCCACTGCCAGTCCTTACATGAGGTCTGGGAAGGGGTGGATCCTGGCTCCACCCCTTCTGGTCACTCAGGTACATTGCATGCACTTGAGCTCCCCTGGGTTGGCCCTGCCTTCCCACCAGGTGCCACATCACTACTTCAAACTGTGACTTAGCATTTCCACTACGCTTGTGCATGAGGCTTATGCATTTAAACAAGTAAGGTGACCACTACTAAACTGGATTTTAGCACATCCAGCCAAAAACAGTACTTGTGAAATGACAGTCACTTGCTGGAAGACTTCATCGGAGATCTCTTTTAATAGGGAAAAAAACAACAAAACAGAAATGCTTCAAATGCCCTCTAGTACAAATACTGCAGATAAATCTTCATAACTATCAGTTCAAATACGTTACACAAGTACCTTTTATTCATTTCACTGCAGTAAGCTAATGTTTTTACCTATTACACCAAATGCATAAGACCAAGAATTAGTTAAATGAGAAATGCTGACATACTGGGATTCAAGTTACCACATTTTTTATGAAGGCTTCTGCTGAATAGATCAGTTGACTACGTAAACAAATTAAGATGTGAACAATAAATTAAACACAAGAACATCCTTTCCTTAAATTATTCCTGCTCAAAGCATAGTAGCTGAATGGGAGTTTCAATGAAAACATAACACGGAGCTTGCGTGCAACCCTACCCTTCCAGGAGCATTAGTTAACTACAGAGGTTTATCCTACATGGATGAAACTATTTTAATATCTATGTTACATAACTCAATAATTCGCTATCATCTTCTAAATGTGAATTCTCTCACGCTTGTGAACTGCAAGTTTAGCATATGCATCCCCACCAAACACGATGTAACAGTCAAACATTCTGTGCATGAAGATAAAACTTTTAAAACAAAACGTCCATTTTAGAACGTTACATTTTAGGGCAGAAATGTCACTCTTACCTTGGACATTGTTATAGAAGGTCAGGAGCAAACCTGAAAGCAAAGCAGAAAATGTTTCCGAGATTATTAAAAATTGCATGAGAAAATAATAATAATAAAACCAACAAATCAATATCCACTTTTAATGCTAACTTAGAAAAGGAGTGCCCTTGAATGAACATGCACATTTTGAAACAGCGCGAGTTGCTTTTCATAGAGGATCAGTAGCTGAATCTCCAGCATTAACAAGGAACAGAATTCTCAGCAACGAGTAGGCATTTTATTCCGATTAACATCAGCGTACAATGGACTCAAGCAACACGAATGCGGAATGCTAAAGGCTCTAGATATATGACAAACCATACTGCAGCCTGAAAAAGAGAAGTTCACATCCGTTCCAGAAACTAACCAAACCCAAACACACTGCTAAAAGGCATCTATTTAGAGGAAACGTTTTTTTTTTCAAAGCTCAATAAACCAACCCATGCAGTCTTTTCTTTTTAAACCTCCTCCCCCTCAACATTTCCTTTCATGTTTGAGGGCTCTGTGGAGAGTTAAGGCTTCAAACGGAAACATTTTCTCCTCCTCTTTGGTCAGGACACTTACAAAGGAAATCATCCATTTTAACTGTTGCTGCCAAGATTGTCACACACAGCTGTCTCGTTTTGAGATGGGAAAAAGAAAAATCTGACACCTCTATGTAAGAAAGTCTCTTAACAGACAAAGACCTGCCAACACAAGAGGGCTTCTATCAGGCTAACCTGCATGATTTCAAGAAATCATATAATTTACTTTGACAACGTAAAAAAGTCAGCATGAGTTGATGTATACTCCAAGTTCCCCTTCCAGTTCCTCCTCCAGCTTACCCTCTTTAACCAGAAAGGTATCTGTTCCCACTCACAACAGCCACAGATCAGAGCTGTCCTTCTCTAGCTGACTTTTATTTTGTCAGTACGAAATTATTGCCACCTGGCTCTTTCCATATTCCAGGCACACTTGTTCTTGTACTTCTCATCCTTCCAGGGCAGTGAATCTTTGCTGATTATAGTCATAAAGTTGCCACCTCTACAGTCGAAGTATTCCTCAAAACTGCTCAAAGTGAGCTCCTTTTCCTTGCTGTACCATTAAAAAAAAAAAAGAGCGCTACTTGGACACTTAAAAGTGATGACTGAGAGCTCAAGAGTTGTAAAGAGTTGCGTCGTAATAAGCCTGAAGGCTGTTGCACTGAGTGCTACATATACAGTGGCTTTGAGAGGCAAATACCACAGCTGCCGGAAATCATCACCAGTTTGGAAATGACTGTGTTCTGCCTAGTGCAGAAAGGCTGAGCTCCGGCCCATCTGACCCTTGGCAGTTTGCTTGCACTTCAAGATGCTTTTCTGATGGGAGAGCCAGACTAAAAGTGCCACACATTGAAGCCATTTGCTGTTGCTTCCCACGAAGCTGAACTCACAAAGATCTGGTGTCCTGATTATGTACACAGAATAAAAACCAGGCAACTTGCTTCTCCAGTGAAAATTCATTCTAAAAATAAAATCCAGCATTTGCAATGCCAGTGTTTCCATCAATAAGTTGATCTGTGAGCGATGAAGAATTCAGCTGCGGAAGATGCTCCTTGGGAGACTCTTCTCATCTTGTGAGACCTCTCTGATAAGAAACGTTCCCTCCCAGAGCGTTTCCTGCTGGGTGATGTCATCCAGCCCTGCTTAACCATTCTCCATGAGGAATTCTTAACGCCAAACAAAACCGGATCGTGCCGAAGCATCCCTCTCGAGGCTCGCCTTTCCGCCCAGCCATTTCTCGGAGGCCGAGCACAGAGGAAAGTTTCCCACAGCCAGCAGGATATGAAGGAAAGGTATTTATGGAGATGCACGGCTACGCCGAGGTTTGAGCAGAGATCTCTCGCAGATCTCCCAGGCACACCACCCCGGGGCAGCGGCCGGCCGCTCCCACGCACACACAGCACCGTCTCGGGGCAGATCTCTTTGGAGCAGTCAGTCATGTTCCTGGCCCTCCGGCCTGGCAGCCCAGCCCAGCGCCCCGTGAGGCCCCGCGGAGCTGCAGAGAACGCGAGGAGCGGCTACGTTCTCTCTCCCTTATCACCTCAACAACTCCCCATTTCCACACAGGAAACTGCATGCCCGACCCCCCCCCTCCCCCCATCCCACGATGGGGACTTCACGCTTTTAGACGACCCATGCGCACTAAAGGGTTTCGAACGAGGCGGATGCAGACGGGATGCCACCGCCTCCCCCAACCCCGGGGCCGCTCGGAGCCCTCAGCCCTCATTCCCCAGCATCACCCAGAAACCCAAGAACCGGTGACAGGGGCCGCACTGACCCCCATCTCCACGGAGGGAATGCAGCTGAGGGAAGGCTCCAGACCACCCCCTGCTGAGGGGAAGGAGTCCCCGCGGCCCAGCGCCCCTCGTCGCCTCACCTGCGGACCCCGCCAATGGCCCAGCCGCCACTCCCGCGCTCGCGCACCCTGAGGGAGGAGGGAAGAGGGGGCGGGGCGCCGCTACCCGCCCTCACGCAGGCCACGCCCTCTCATCAGCAGACCCCACCCCCTCACGCCCAGGCCCAACCCCCGGGGAGGTGCCGCGCTTAGGGCCAGCGCGCATGCACCCCCTCCGTTCCCTTAGCAACCCGCCGGGCAAGGGTACGTGGGGGAGGGACCGGCGGTGTGCGGATAGGTCACGCGAGTCCCTCTTCTTCATCAAGATGGCGGCCGGCCTTTCGGCCTCGTACCCAGCATAGGCTTCGCTGCGGGCCTACTAGAGGTAAAACTATCACTGGTGCCTAGCGGCACTGGCCGAGCGGGAGGGTAGTGGGAGTAAGGGGGGCGCCGCGGGTGAGCGGGGAGTGGTAGCGGGCCCGGCTCTGCCGCCGGGCGGCCTCTGCGCCTCCGACAAGATGGCGGCAGCAGAGAGACGGGCGCCGAGGGGGGAATGTCTAGCCAGCGCCCCTCTCCGCTCTATGGTCTCGGCCTCTCCTATTGGCGGGGGGTGCGCCACGTGCCGCTTGCCGCCCCCCAGGAACCATCGAGACGGGGTTGCACCGAGGGGCAGCCCCCTCCCCGCCAGCGGCTTCCCCCGCTGCGCTCCGGTGGGGCGGACAAAAGCATGAGTCATGGCCGCTTCCTTCTGTGCTGCGGCCGTCCTCGGGGCCCAGGTGTTCCCCGGCGGCCTCCAGTGCTTGGCACACGGGTGCGGTCGCCTCCCCAGCACCGTGTGGGGCTCCTTCCTGTCCAGCACCTCGTCTTGCCGGGCTTTTAGGAGTCCTAGAGATCAACTCTTGCACTATGGTGTGGTCAGAGCATAAGGCGGTGTCGCAGGCCTCGGGTTTGTGCCTCACGATGAGCCCAGCCCCAGCGTGTACTGGAAGATATGCCCAAGCTGCTCTGCCTTCCCATAGGAAGGTTTTATGGCAGGCTGGTATGGAGCAGGGAGGGCTAAGTGCGTTGAGTTCGTGGTCCTTGGACCCAGGTTGGCCGGCACTAAGATGGCTCACCTCATGGTAATGGCTCGTCCCACATGGCCTTCCCCAGCAGCAGGAGGAGGGAGTGTGTCGTGCTTGGAGCATTGGTAGTAGCATCTCATTGCTCAGAGCTGGTGAGATGAGCAATCCCCCGAATTTACAGCTCTGGTTTAACACCTGCATGCACCTCTGTGGCTGGGAAATGAAAACTACAGATGATCACGTGGCTTTTAAGGGAATTGTTTCTTTTGCTGTGCTGTTGTGTAATGAGAGATAAAAATCTGCATGCTGTTATGTGCTGTATTGCTTTAGTGTCCTTTTTTGTAAGGTGAGTGAAGGCACAGCCAAATGTATTTGAGTCTCCATTTCTCATACTATTGCTATCTGAATGCTACGAAATGTGTGTTTGTTTGAAAAAGAAAAACCCAATTGCACAGGTAGTGTAATTGCTTTTTTTTTAAATCCAGAGTGAAAACTAGTGGTCCGGGCATAGTTTGTAGGTGAACTGACTATTTCTCCCTCTAGTACAAGAATATACATAGAATAAAACAATTAAGGTTGGAAAAGGCCACTAAGATCATCAAGTCCAACTGTCAGCTCATCACTCCCATGCCTGCTAAATCATTCCTTTGGACATTAGGTTATAAGCAAAGCAGGAAAGGAAACAGTAACAGTCTGTAGCTGTCAAAGCCTTGCATCTCCAGTCCTTTGTTCAGATTTAAGTTGTAAGAGGCAGCAATCTTCCTGTTTGTATGTGGATTCTCATGCAGTGTGGCCCATGTTACAGGCAGGGCCACCCACTTACTCAAGATACAAAAAAGCCTTTTGCTTCCAAAACAACCCACAGTAGTATGATTTTTCTCAGAGCCAAATTACAGGCACAGGAAAAGCTCTTGCTAGGTATGGAGGTAAGAATATCTGGAGGACTGTAAAGGTAGTTGGGAGAGGCATTGCCCCTGTCTAGTCTGAGCTTTGCTGCTGCAGAAAGATTCGGTAATCTTAGGTCATTCTCAGAAAGCACTTTACTGAACAGTTTCTAAGAAGTGGTTAAGGAAGACTTCTCCGTGTTTGTTTTGCATAAATTATTGCAGCCTTTCCCTCCTGATAGGAGGACATATCCTCCTTTCTTATTTGTTGCAAGTTAAGCTGATTTCTCTTTGCCTTCTTCCTCTGTTCCAGTTCTGCCTGGAGTAGTACTCCATTTTTTCATTGGTCTTCTCTAGAATGCGCTGTTGGAGAAGGAGGTGAGGGAAAAGATTTCCTCTTGATTTGGAATTTGAATGAGTTTGTGTAGGATAATGGTAACAAGAGTAACTTATTTTTGGTGAGATAAGGTGGTTCTTTGACAAGTAGCTGGCCTGTTTTACAGTGTAGTCTGACAGGAGAGAGCTGTAACCATGAGTTTTATGGCTATTGGTGTAGGAGCTATCTCAAACAAGGCTTTTACAAGGTAAATTGTGATGCTGTACCTGTTACAATATTCCAGTTGATACTGCCTTTCCCAAAATGAACTCTTTTGAACCCAGAAGCATGACAAACTGGTACAGATGCAATCAGAAAGAGAAGTTACCTATCAGTCTCATACCGGGAGCAGGCAAATGAGGTAATCTGGCAAGACACCATCAGGAGAAAAGCCTTTGAGCACCCTGTGGATCCTGCACAAGAACAGACCGCTCTCTGGAGCGCTGCCCTTACAGAAATGCTGGTACAGTGTTGATGAAGACATGCAGCACTGGAGAAGTTGCAACAGGGGTTTTAAAGTGGGCTGAGAAAGGCATGTTCACCCAGGATGTAACAAGTCTGACTTGTCCGAGAACGAGTTACCGAGAAGCCTAGAGCCTGTAAAACTTTTGCAATGGGCATACGCAAGAAGGAAGGAGGTGTTAATGGTATGAAAATACCAAAACAGAAAAAGAAGAGATAGGAGGAAAAAAAAACCAACCAAACAGCTGCAGCATTAGGTCCTCTTTTTTAATTACCCTTACTTTGAAAGAAGAGAGTGTTAGGTTGTTTTGTGCGGTGTGGTGTGATAGTTGGTGGTTTCTTGTTTTGCTTGTGGGTTTCTGTGGGGTTTTGCTCTAGAAGCTATTCCAGCAGAGCTCATGCTTCTGTGATACTTATTGTGGGAAGTGAGAGTCCAGGTGGAAGGCAGGGTCCTGGCTGGCAGGGCCCATTGGGAGGGATTGTGGAGGAGCTTGGGAGGCACTTGGAGCTATATGCTAGGCTGGTAGTTAGTGCAAGGGTGTAATGTTCCAGGTTCAGATTTTGTTTCAAGAGCCCTTTTCATTTTAGAAATTCTTAGTTTGCGAAGAGTAATTTTGGGATACAGGGTCGTGCTGGGTTGGTCTTAGACTTGAGGGAATTCAGCTTGTGGCTTTATTTAGCTGTCTTTTTAGCTTTAAAAGGACTGTTTACATCCTAAAACTCTGCTGTTAAAATCTCATGAGTTACACTAACATCTTAAAAGGAAGAATCCTGCATGCTTCGTAATTTTAATGACCTTTCCCTGCTGCCACCCCCCAGTCTTCTTTCTGTGAGCTAACGTTGCCTCGAAGCTCTCATGGTGTGACTTCAGTGGAAGGGAATCTCACGTTATAAAGGGAATCAGGTTGAAAAGAGATATATCAATAAATAAGGAGAAGTTCTGGCCAAAGTGGGGAGAAAAGCTTCTTTATTTAGAAAATTTTGTGCATATAGAAGACTCCAGCTTGCTGGAAGATTTATGTGTTAAAGATTTTAATTATAACATGGAAAAGTAGTAAAGTGTTCTGGGTTTATTTTGTTTCATAAGAAACTCAGGCATGTGAAAGCTGAAGGTTTTTTTTTTCCCTTTAGTTTAGGTGATCTTTGGTGCTTTGGTCTATGCAGACTGGTATTGTCCTAGCAATCTCCCAGAAACAGGAGCATTCTTTTTAGCAACTATTGTATTATACACATCCTTTTTTCTTTTAACCTCCTGGAAAGCATCTCTTATCTCTCATGACTGATTTGAATTTGCTGATTCTTACAAGTATTTTACAAATAGTATATTATGTAAATGTATTTATATAGATATATTTAATGGATATATTAGCATGTAATAACTTTGATACATTTATGCCTTGCAGTGCTGATTTCTTGACTTCAGCTGACTCTAAAAACATCTGGTTTAGCCTTGTGTACCAAAACTTCGCTGTGTGCCTTTGTGTTTTGGAAGGGGTTAGGCAAGTAGCTTTGCGCAGGAGGCAGGGGCTGTGCACTTAAGTATGCCTTTGTGTATTAGAAAACCAGCTGGATTTCTTCCTACTACTTTAAGTCATGTGAAATGGTAGTGGTATTTAGATGAAGGGAGGCAGAGAGAGGAAGAATGTGTCATCAGACTTCTGGTCCCTGGCTGCTGGGGACTGGCTGTGGCCCTGTGAGTGGTAGGGGCTGGGGCGAGGAGCCATGTCCAGCTAGTGGCACGAGAGAGTGCTTGTGCAGCAGCTGGCAGGGGAAACTGGGAGAAACCCAAGAGAAAAGATAGACCGCAAAAGAGAATGGTTGGAGGAAATTGTAATGAGTTCAACTTCAGTGGAAAAATGGCACAGGGAGGAGGGAAGGGATTGGTTCATTGGCTGTAAGATACCAAGAAATGATGATTCACAGGAAAAGTTTTGCCTTTGAGTGGATCGAATAGCACGGTAATATTTGTGCACCCCCCTCTTTGACAACACTGTTTAATTTAATTGTACAGTAAAACGGATTATTTGTTGACGCAAAATGGAAGTATTACCAGATTCCCTTACACTCAGCAAAGGCAGCACGGTGTCTGGAGCTGTTTTCTATAAATGGTTTTGCTGTCTTTTCTAAAGACTTTGCACCAGTGGAGAAGAACAATTCGGGAAATGTATGAGGGTGGAACTGATGTTAATTGGGAGAGTGAAGAGCTGGTAAATAACCAAACAGAGCTCCTCGAGTGTCTTACGTGTGTATGTCTGTCATAAAGCTGGGTGGTTCTGGTAACAAAGCATCCCTGCCTATAATTTGTGTGTACAGCATGCAGTTTTGTCTGCACAAGAAATATCTGATAGAATTTTTTTGGAAATAAGTGCTGATAATATAGCAATTGATACTGGTGGGCTGTGGCTATGTACTTAGTAATCCAGCGTCCCAGCAGCTGACTGGATTCCAAGGTGTGAAGGCTTGGAAACTGGAAGTGTTCTGGCCATTGCTGTTCAGCTTGGAGGTGGCAGGACCTCTTGCATTCAGCAGACAATTGCTTGTTTGTGATCTGTCAGAGACCACAGAAGAGTTGTCTGACCCATGCACAGACCAGGTGATAAGGTTACCTATCAGGACGCGGGTTTTAAAGGAAGGCCACTGGTATCCGTATCTTGTAAATATGACGCAGATGTGTCTAGTTTCTGTACAGCCAACCTCTGGCATATTTTTCATCAGGGACTGGATGAAAACCTTGCATCATTCAGATGTCAGACTTCATTTAGGGCATTGGTCTGTAGTAGGGGCATCGCTCCTCTGTCCCTTACCCCACATCAGCTGGGTTTGGTTGGCTACTTTTTCAAATATTTTGTGTTGGTTTGTCTGAAAAATCCCCAAAGGCCTCTTTCAGAGGAGCATGTAACACCTCAATCTGCTCTATGTCACTGTGTGCTGGTTCTCTTCCCTGTTCCTGCTGGGACTGGAATTCTGTCTGTCCCTGTGTTTCTAGTTCTGTGAATAGGGCAGGACAGGATGTTTGCCAAAGGTGGGTGACAGACACAGCCTAGGCCAGGCCATGGGACATGGATACACAGGTTGGAGGAGTAAAAAGGAAGAGAAAAAGGGACAGCACTGATGCAAGGAAGATGCCCCTCTGAAAGGTACAGGGCAACGCCAGAGAAAAGCCCCAGTGAGAGGCCAGGGGTACTGGGATGACCCAGCTGCAGCCTCAGTGGGCAGCGGGCTGGCTGTGTGTCCCCAGCAGGTGCTGGGGGCTGTGTGGGCTGTCTGTCTGTCCTCCCCTGCCCTCCCTCTTCTCAGTGCCAGCTGGGCCCCAGCTGTTTCCATTGCACAGCAGAAAGCAAATTTGCTGTTATCTTCCTTCAGGTGATAAGGGGAATGCAAAGCTGTGTCAGAGCAGTTGCAAGGAGAGCTGAGGAGAACAAGTCGGAGAGCAGGCAGGGTGAGAGGAGGGATGGGGTGTGTTATGGTTGGCCTGTTGTATGTGCTTGTGTTCTCAAAATTGATACCTTAGTGCTTCCCGCAGCCTGCTGGGACTTAGGTGCCTGGTCTTATGGGGACCCTTGAGATCTCTAGAGAACAGCTAGTTAGTAAATACATGACTAGTGCTTAAAAAGAGAGCTCATTAAGTAGCAATGTGGGAACTTTATAAAGTTCTACACCTGCTCTTATAAATAGTTTCATGAAATTAAAATATTGAATTAATAGCTCTGTTTGTGGCTGAGTTGTGGCTAAAAATGGGAGCAAACAAGCAGTTAGAGAAGTTTAGAAGTTCTTGGAAATGGAAGATGTTTTAAACCCTCTATTTTATTTGCAGACTTGCACTGCTTTGCTCATCCAAGAGATGCAATAGCAATGTGTGGGTGGAAGGCCTGACAGCATGAAGTATTAAAGCAAAATTGTACCTAAAGCAGCACACATCCTTCTAGTTCCAGCCCAAGCCCGAAGATGAATAGGGTGGGTTATCAAAAGAGATGTTAAGCATAAAATAGTATTTGCAACAATTAGTGGAACAGGCTTTACTCAGGGCTGCAGCTCTCTCTTCTTTCATAGCAGGCTTAGAGTGGCCCTGCAGATTTGGAAGAGAAGACTGTCTGGTTTTTTCACTGTCAGTTTAGATCACCGTGATGTAATTCTCTCTAACGCACCAAGAGCCTTTTGCTTGGCCCAGTAGAGATTAGGAATTAGTGCTTGTCTGTGGATATGTTGAGCCCCTGTTGCATGTGCTATGAATAGGACAAAGGGAAGTTGTGCTTAAATAGCTGGGGTCCTATGGTGGCTTTTAGAAGTGGTGGTTACAGTCAGGTATTTACTTTATTGCCTTTTCATAGCAATTGCTGCCAAACTGAAGATTTCTTTTTTGGTAATATTGAATTATTTGTCCTCCCGCAAACAAATAACTGGCTTCTCTGCAAGTTTGTTTGATTTTTATGAGCTCTTTGAGGTTTTGCTTGTCACAATGATGCTAGCTTTTATGGGTTGCATTTTCAGACTATTTATTGTAACCCGAGGATAGAAGTAAAGAAACATCTACAAAGTAGGAGTGTCTTGTGAAGTTATGTGATGTGGGGAACAGAGCATACCAGAGCACATAGAAAGTTTATAAAAATGGAGCTTCAGCATTCCCTTAAGTCTTCATTATCCAATAAACATTGGTAACTGAGGAATCTTTAAAATCCTTCAAGGGGCCATGAATCTTTTCTGTGTGACATCAGGAATCAAAGGAGCCGAGCAAGATATAAAAATAAATAAAATTCACGTCTTATTTAATTTGCTGTTTTTCTGACTTATTTTTTGTTCCATTTGCTTTGTCTCCTTACCTACTTAAGTGAAAAGAAGTGGTTGTCGTCTTTATAAGCTGTTGTAAGTGGTTCTTCACATTCTGGCCTGCAAAACAGCAGCCAAAGATACCTGTAGGAATGTGTGGGAGAGCACAGCAGCGCGTTTAAGCTGAGGGGCTTTGCATTGTCTGTGACAGGTAATGCAAAAAAGACTAAGCTCAGGCCTTGCAAATCCCTTGCCTTTCCATGCTATGTGATATGAGAGCTGCTGGCACTATCTCTGGGGGGTGGGGGGGAAGTTGCCACGTGTTCAATTTGTATTGTGATTGCCAAGGGAAAGAGAGTGAGGGACACTGAAAAGGTAAACAAAAGAGCTGCAGTCCATTGGCCAAAGCAGAGTAAAGTAAAAGTTTCCTTTTGAAGAATAGGAAGGAAATAGTGCCTGCTTTGTTCTGCAGGATCTCCGCAATCCCCACGTCTTGGCGGTGATATTTAACCACAAGTGTCCAAACAGGCTTTGGGAGGTGGCTCTGGGTAATTACTGGCCGAAGGTTTTATTTTTTTTTTAGTGCAGGCAGAACAGATAGTGCTGCAGCACTGCTCTAAAGGCACCTGTGTAAGATGAGCACACAGTGTGGTGATTATTTAAATGAAAAAGCACATTCAGGTCAGCCTGAACAGCCAAAACTGGGATGAAAGATTCTGTCAGAAAACAAGAAGCCTTTTTCACTACTGGGGGAGTCAGGCGAGGAGCTGCTTGCCCAGGAGGTTGGTGCAGCTTTGGAGGTTCCATGAGGTGACAGAGCAAAGCCCTGAGCACCCAGTGTGATCAGCAGGACCCCTCCAGCCCGGGGTTGGCTGCTCTGCATTTCTGTGCTGTCTCTCTCTTCTGCTGCTCTGTGCTGCTACGCTTTCTGGGCTATGTGTCAGGGAAGTCATTTTCTGATTCTCTTCCCTTTCTTGAGGCAAGTCAGTGTTTTGTTACTGTAAAGCAACACAGGCAGATACTCCATTTCACTTTGTCCCTGGTGTCTTGGGTCTCCCAGGCAGAAGACTTGAACTTTGCCTCTACTTTAAACTTTTCAATTCTTCAGTTTGCCTATAGTCCTCTCTGAAGTACAGGTAGGAAGCTCACTTTTGGCAAGTGCAAGTGTATTATTTCTTTGTTAAATTACTAGATTTCTCTCCCAGCATAAGTGGGAGGACTGCCTCTGACCTTTGCTTTGCTGTTGGATTGATTTTATTCAGCTGTCCATTGACTTTCTTCCTCATCTCTGAAATGGCATTTGCTTTGTGATAGCACCTGGCATCCAAGGATCACAGCGTTCCAAAGAACCTGACATGGAATACCAAGTCCACAGAGCAGATCAGACCTTGTGCATGCACAGCCAGGGCAGCTGGGAGAATCCCACCAGTCAAGCAGTAAACTGGCAGCAAAACCAGGAGTGCGGCTCAAGTCTCTGGACTGGACAATGTTAACCACTAGATCTGGTGCCAGCACAGTATTTCAGTGCAAACTGTGCCTTTTTCCCCCTGAACTTGCACCTTTTTCTCTCTGTATTCACAGACCTTGAAGCTACTTGTTCATGTTAGAGCTCCATTGCCACCAGTAAGTTTTTCCTGTTCTTATCCACTTTGCTTGCTCTCTTTGTATAGAGTGCCCCGTGACAGGCTCAGAAGGACAGCGTATATGTTGTTTGCTAGCTGATGATTGTGTAATTTTGTTGTCAGAATGCCCAGGAAATAAATTTGTCTTTTGAACGAGCATTTTGGCCTGAGAGGCCCGCAGAGGTTAGTCACCTTGCTTCAGTATCTGCTCAGCTCTTCTGCTTGTGCAAGACAAGAGTTGCCCTCTATAAACAACACACGTTTAGGAGGAGAAAGGCAAATGGTGTTGCATTCCTGTGAGACCCCGTATTTGTAACACCTAGGTTACCAAGAGACAAAACACCTGGCTGCATGTGTTCCTGCCACCTCCCTTCCCAATCACAGTGTGACTGATTGCAGCTGGGATTACCAGTGGGCTCAGATGGGCTTTTCTCTTCCTGCAGTTCCCTACTGGATATTCACAGCCTTCTGAAGGTGGTGAGATTGCACCAGGTACAGCTGAGGGCAGAATTTTTGGCTGGTGTTGCAGAATTGTTTGGTCTGGTAATGGTGTATGAATGAGGAGAAGAGGTGGTGGACTTGGATGCCTCTAGAAGTAGCTATAAAAAAAAAAAGTCTGGTCTGGAAGTCACTGGAATGCATGCAGCATATTCTCATTTCCAGCCACTTCTTAGGATGATGTTGTATGTATTCCCTTAATAGAAGTGTGAGAAATGCAGAAGGATCTCCACAATTTGACCCTTAAGTTTGATGTAATAAAGGTTTTCCTGTAGAAGTAAAAAATGGTGCTGTTGGGAGATGTTATGGCAGGCCTTATTGATGGCTGCAGAGCGGCATCTCCTGCTCTCTTTGGATGGGAGCCCAAACATGCTCTGGCATATGGGTGCCCTGCATCCTGAATCCTCTCTTATTGTGCTTTTTAATGATGCAAAGGACTTCTTTATCCTGTTTCTGCCATGCCACTGCCGAGTGATGTGTTTTGGGGCGGTCCTTTGGCGCGCGCTGTGACTTCTCTGTGTGGGATGAGTACCCAGAGCACAACTGGGCGCTTATGTGTATGGTTTTAGTTAGCAACGTGGGTCTGTATCGAAACAGGAAATCAAGCGGCGGCACAGGGGGAGCATGCCTGGGTTGCTTTCCAGAGAAGTTTCTGGCGAAGAAAATAGGGCTCTCCTCTAAGAACGGAGTACAAGAAGAGGCCAGAAGAAATCCCTGACAAGCTGCGGGGCGGCCGGGGGGACACTGCGGCCCTGCCCGGCGTTGTGCTGGCCGTGCGCTGCTGCTGCCCCGCTCGGCTCGGCGGCCCGGCCCCGCCGGGAAGGGGCACGTCCCGCTGACGTGCGGCGCGGGGATTGGCAGCGGCTCGCCCTATATAGGGCCGCCGGAGGACTCGCGCCGCTCTCCCAGGAGCGCTCCCGGTTCTCCAGCAAGGCGGGCGAGCGGCCGCGGGCCGGAGTGAGTCACGGCGCTGCGGAACGGCGAGGGGAGCGGAGCGGGGCGAGGGCGGCTCGCGTCCTCCCGGGGAAAACTCCGGTGCTCGGCGGCCGGCGTGATGTGTGGGGGTGGTGGGCGGGAAGCGGGGCTCGGGTCGCGCGGGGGGCGCCGGGGAGGAGGGGAGAGGGGTGGAGGGCCCCGCGGAGCGGCGCGGACCCCACGCTGGGTGACAGCGGCCCGGCCTGGCGCTGCGCGCCGCCCCGCCCCCGGTGCCGGCAGTGCTGAGGTGGCGCTGGCGGCGCCGCCCGGCCTGGGCCCGCCGCGCCCGGCCCGAGGCTTCGCGGGGCCCCGCAGGCCGGGGAGGAAGGGGCCCGGCCGCCGCGCGCCCTCCCTCGGGGCGCACGAAGGGAGCGCGGGCCGCGGGGTGGCCGGGCACAAAGTGTGCGCTGTTGTGAGTACAGGAAACCGAGGTAGGGGAGGTGGCGGCGAGCGGGTTAGGAGGAGAGAAAAGGCGCACAGAGCTCGGATTGAAGGCTGGCCGCGTCCAGCAGGCGCCGGTCACGTTGCACGCTGCCGCAGGAAGCGGTGCAAGGGCTCCATCCTGCCACGCAGCAGCTGGCCGCCGCGGGAGCGAGCCAAGCCCGGGCGGCCCGGCCTACCTGGGGCAGCCGGAAAGCACGTACCCTCGCACGGGACCAACGAGCTGCTGTAAGCTTGGATGGATACGAGCAGTGGATGGACACGGGAAAAGGACGGCGGCTGGCTCACCAATGCAGCCCGGCTGGTTGCCCTAAGCTTTAGCTGCATCCAGTTGTAGCCACCGTAATACAAAATGCAAATATTTTAGTAAAATATTGCCCAGCTGCCTGTTTCTGTCCACTAGTATTGGTTGCGTTGGCAGTGCAGCGCAAGACTTTGCTTTTGTTTCTCTTTATACAAATATTTCCATACGGTTAGGGCTGGCTATTGCTAGGAGCTATTCTCGGGATGATTTCATTCTCCCTATTTAAGCATGCTCTGAACTTCTGAAACAACTTCTGACCGTGCTGCAGCTGGCCGTAAGCGAGGTGGTTCGGAACCTGTTGACCCATCCAGCTGCACACCGGTGTGACGTTGCTGTAACCCTAGTTTCAAAGCCTACAGTGGGAAGGAAAGGAGGTGTGGGCTTCAGATGCAGAGCCTGAGCTGCCGCTGTTAACATTATGTTTAAAATACCATTCTGATGGCCACCTCCAACTTTGGCCAGAGATGAATCCCTGAGGCCTACAGTGTACCAGATGTTTGGGGTTACTGGAGATGGAAAACATTTGTTCTTAGCTTGGTGTATGGGTGACAAAGCAGAAATTCACACGGCTAAATGCTGCCCTTAGATTTCTCGCTGAATATCTAGCTCTCCTCTGAGGTGTTGCCTGCAAGGGAGATCTCCACAGCTGGCGTGGACACACTGAAACCGGCAGCTGTGCCTTGAGGTTATGCTTTGAGGTTATGCCTCGCAGGCTGCCACTATTTCGGGTGTAGTTTCACCAGCTTCTCAGCCATCTCCTCTAAGGAGCAGAACCAGGCGATGCTTCCCCAAGAGATGGGAGCTATAACCGCGTCCATGCCATTAGCAAGGCTCTAGCCAGAGCCTGGCAGCTGCTTGTGACATATGGGGTCCTCCTGGCTCCTGCCCTTGGTCCTGCTGGCACCTTGCCCTGAGGCAGTGGCATCCTCAGCAGTGACCCAGTGAGCTGAAGGCAGTGGTGTCAGCTGCATCTGCACGGTGATGTGGTCCTCAGCGTACTCACGGACAGCGAGCAGAGCACAAGTTTCTCTGAGAGGAGATGACCAGCCACCCTTCCCTGTATGTCAGCCTTGCAGAGCCTCCGTGTGCTGGAAAAGCTGTGCTTCAGGCAGCACGGCTGGGAGCTGTCACCTGGCAATAGCAGGTCGCTGGAGAATTAATTGTAACATTAGCTCCATTGCTCAGGTGGTGTTGAAGTAGGTGAAAATTCCCTGTGTGGCTTTCACTGAAGTGCAGATCAAGTCCCTGTGGCCCTGGTGCATTGCTGCTCTCCTTTCCTCCCGCCTCTGTCACCTTTCCGTACTGTGTCGCCACATCAGCGTGATGCAAGATGCCACGTCAGAGGCTCAGTTTTTCGGAGGCTTTTCTGACATGCTGGGAGGCCAGAAATGGTGAAGATCAGTTTCCACAGAAGTGCTGGAGCTCACTGTTAGAAGCAACACCGCAGGGTTTGTGAAGGAGAGGGACCTGTTGTGCCACAAGCACTCAGAGGCGCTGGATTTCAGGAGGCTGCAAGCCCTGCAGGAGCACACACATGCAGTTGGATGGTGTGGAGGAACTGTTGTACATCTGACAGTGTGTACTGTACTGGCTTTTATATTCCTGATCAGCCCTGCAGATGCAGGGGATATAAAGCTCCCTCCAACAGCCTATTTTTTTTTTCAGGATGCCTTCAAAACAGTCTGTGTAAATCATTGTGGGATTTTTTTTCTTCTGAATGACAGGCTTAGACCTGGAGCCAGAGTTCAGTTCCTGTTGTATCATCTTATTGCATTAAAAAACAGAGATGGACTGGCCAGCAGCTGCATATGGGTAGCCCTGAGCGTTTGCCTTAGTTTGTGAGGACGTCTGTGTTGATTCACCCAAGCTCCACTAAACTGCATTCCTAACTTCTGAGTGATGGCGGTGTTGTTGGCAGATTTTCAGGTTGTTAGTCTCCTCTGACTAGATGTCAGTGCTCTCGCTGCAACCCTGAAATTTCGTGTCTACCTTGCACGTTTGGTGCTAATTGACTGTATTTTTGCCTGTACTGCATGGCTGCTCTTGCAGCTGGTGTGATGAAAGGGTAGCTACCCCAGACTTCCTGTTGTGAGGATCAGCAGGCAGAGGCATTGTCCGTAGCTCTAGTAAAATATGCCAGGTAAAGTATGGTGAGATGTGTGACTCAGTAGGAGAACATTTTGGATAGGATGCAAGTTTGAAACACAGTACAGGCAGCGCTCTCTTGCAAGTTACAGTAACGCGGGTGTCATGTTTTCCTGTTGTCTTGGAGCAACCGCATAAATATTTTTCTTTTCTTTTTCTATAAAGCAAAAGCTGGCAGGCTGACAAACGGGCAGCTTACAGGACGGACTCTCTGGCTACTGACCATTTAGCTGGTAAGTTCCTATTTTGGGAGTGCCGAAGATGTTGCTGTCGCTAAGCATGCTTATCAGAGTGCCTTTCTGAGTGTATCCCCAAATCAGCAGGAGTTCAGACACTTAACTAAGTCATCTTCAGGAAGACGAAGAATCCTGGGCCTCTTTCATTTTCTCTCCAGGATTGCTCTAATGGTCTTGGACTGACTATCCAGACTTTTTGCATGCCTTTAATAATGGATAGATTAGAGTATTCTTTAGCACCTTCTGTTGTTCCCCTTTCCAGTGACGTTCTTAGGTTGCACATCCTCTCCCTTCTTAATGAAGAGCTCTGGTTTTGGTGTCCACAGTTCTGTGAGTTCCCATCTGGTCCAATAAGAGAGCTGGGCAGCTGACTGGCACTGCAGGCATCCGATTTCAGGAGGCTGATTGAGAGTGCTCAGTAACGCATGCTTTGTCTTCCTGGAGTAATTTTTGTGCCTCTCGAATGGTGTTGGTAACTGTGCCACACCTCTCCTCTCTCTCTCTGCAGTGGCATACCCGGATTGTGTGTGGGTGGGAAGTCGACAATGAGCTCCGTGGCAGTTTTGACCCAGGAGAGCTTCGCTGAACACCGCAGCGGCCTGGCTCAGCAGCAGGTGAAAGGTGAGAAAACAGTTGAGTTCCTGTGCTGTGCCTCTAAATGTAGACAAGGTTCCTTGCCGTTATGGTGCTCACTTCAGGCAATTGATTCCCCACAAGTGTGTGGAAGTTGCCTTCTCCGTTCCTGTATGGGTGGCTCACCACACAGTCTGGCTTTCCGCTAATGGCATCACGGTGCAAAGCCAGGAGGAAGCAAGCCTCAGATCTCCATACAGCTCTGAGTAGCAATTCTGTTGACTGTGAGACAGGATACATGCAAGACTGGGGCACTGGGCTGCAATGGGTCCTCATTGGTTCAGTGTACTGGACTCAGTCATTTCCTTCCTTTGCTCAGCCAGGTGCTGAGCAAAGTAAGTGTAACTGACGGGCTCACTGGCGCATTTCTGCACCCATCCTCCAGCTGCCAGCTGGCCCACTTGGCATAGCACACAACTGAGTTGAGCATAATGTCCCCATACAGACTTTCCCTGGAGTCTGCCCTAACTGTAACACTTCTCCGTGCCTTCCCCCTGGGTCTATGTTTGTCTCAGACCTTCTGACCTGCAGCCTTTCTCTGTTCCTTTACATTCTTTCTGCTCAGCCTGTTGTCCCCTCATTAAGGTCCTCTTTATAAAGTTTGCAGCAATGTGATGTTTTCTGCCACCACTCACTTGCACATTCCCTTTCTCCATCAGACAAGGCGAGTTGGTCATGGCATCTACTGCAGTCTGCTGTACTGAGTTCAGTTGTGCTCCAAAGTTGGCTGCTCCAGAAGCATAACTGTAATAGGATTAATAGTAGTGATCAAGTCACTTGCTTTCTCTTGTTAGCTGTGTCTAAATATGCTTGCAGTGCCTATGAATAGGGGCATTTCTGCCTCAAGAGCATCTCTTTATCCTGTTTGCTTCACTTCAGTTACAGCTTTAAATTCTGAAGAAGAGAATGATCCTCCAACCTACAAGGAAGCCTTCCCTCCGCTCCCTGAGAAAGCACCATGTTTGGAAGCTGCCCAGGAACCATCTGGTCCCTGGAGCAAGATCCGACCGATAAAGGCTTCTGTCATCACTCAGGTTGGTGGGAGCAGGCACCCTATCTCCCCCCCCTTTTCTTTCTTCCAGAAGACAGGTGAAACGAAGAGCATGAAATCCTTTGTGTGTCAGATTGGCAGCCTCTTTGCCATACTTTCTCTCAGGGCATGAGGAGAATTGCAACTGAGACCTAGGACCACGTTGGGAGGAAAGGAAAGCAGTTGGAAAACTGTTCAGAGAATGCTTTCAATCCCTGTTGCACAGATAGCTAGAACAGGCCTGAAGGGAGGATTGCAAAAGTCAAGCAGTGAACACTAATTTCTTACAGTAGCACTTCTACCTGCTTGGCACGCATTGGGAAGACTCTCAGTATGGGGCAGTCTGGCTGCTGCAGCACCCTTGCTCTTTCACTACTCACAGCCTGTGTCCCCAGTGGAAGTGCCCATGGGTTACCCAAACCTGGGACCTTAGTGTTTCAGTAAAGTCCAGTATGGCAATAACAGAGGGAGGCGTTGGCAATCCAAAGCATACTGACTCCCTGCTGTGCCTTTCTCTTATCTGTCCTGTGACTGAGCAGGTGTTTCATGTGCCACTGGAGGAGAGAAAATACAAGGACATGAATCAGTTTGGAGAAGGCGAGCAGGCCAAGATCTGCCTTGACATCATGCAGAAGACAGGAGCTCACCTGGAGCTGTCTCTCGCGAAGGACCAGGGCCTTTCTATCATGGTCTCTGGCAAGCTGGAAGCAGTCATGAAGGCTCGAAAGGAGATTGTTGCTCGGCTGCAGACGCAGGTAAGGGCATCTAACTGTTTCTTGCTTTATCCTTGCTCTTCCCCAAGACTTAGAAATGTTTTGAGACCCCTGTGTGTTTGTATGCTTATAAGCTGAGGAGGTGTTATTAGATGACTAATTCAGTTTTGCTATGTATTTTCAAAGCACACCGTTGGCGATTTGGAATGGAGATGATGCTTAAAATAGGGTTCAAAGTTAATTACAGGCCATGGTGTTGCGTGAAGGGTGGAGTCTACAATCTCTGAACACTTGGATTGCAAACAGCAACTTTATGCTGAGGTGCTGGTCCTGTAGAGCATGCAGACCCTTCACACAAAACTATTAATGTGTGAGAATAGAACTGTTCCATCTACATCTTTCGTGGAGGGATGAGAGAATGAGAGCTCCTGCCAAAAGCTTAGTGCTTCAGGTCAGGGTTCTGGATGGTGTAATTAAAGCTGCACCTAGTAAAGAGCCACAGCTCCGTTGTTTCAATTGCTTCTCCTTTCAGTTCTGTAGGTTTTGATTCATCACCTTCAGATTTTTGAGTTCGTAGTCAGGATGGCAGTACTTGCCAGGCTGTATTGCAGCCAGGTCTTGTAGCGTGTATTTGTGTGTAATATCAAAGGTAGTTAATACAGTAATATTGTGTTTGCTTCAGTGCTGTTCAGCCCATGTGTCATACTCTGCCAGAGGGAAGAGAAAGGGACAAACCCTAAATAATGTGCACCTGAAAAATTAGTTCAGCTTGTACTATACACGACCCGCTCTCCCCAAATGTACCTCTTACTGCTCTGGCCCTAGACAAAGGTGTGTCTGGATTCCCAACTGCTCCTAGGCTTGGCTGGCTTCATTATAAGAACACAGAGTTGAAGACCAAATGATCTTTTTTGATTTTTTTTTTTTTCCAGTGTAGTTTGAGTGTTGTGTGTCTAATTACTGTTGGTTGTTAAAAATTCACAGGAGTCATGAGTATGGTAGCACTCACAACATAGCAGGCAAGCAAAACCTCAGTGAGAAGGGAAGAAGTCAGGAATCCCTATTACAAACCATCTCTTTGAAAGTAGATTGAGGGAAGCTCTTGGATCCCCTTTTCCAAGAGGGGTCTTCTACAGATAGTCCTGGCAACAGTGTGTATTACACTGAAAACCAGTGAGTAGCAGTAAGTATCTCATGGCTGTCTGCCTGCTGGAGTAGGTTTCTGGTGTTAAATTTCTGTTTCCTAGGAGTCAGACTGTGTGTCTTGTTCACTGCAGCCTTAGCAGCAGATGTCAGAGTTCAGATAAACTCCACCCCTGAGCCATCGTCTCAGTTGCGGTCTGGTACTGCATCTGTTTGTTACGCTGAAAGATTGGCATCTCCACATCTGTGCCCAAAGGCCTTTGGAAATTCCAAGTACTGCTTCTGGACAAATGGAAGGGTTTTGAGGAAAAGATGGGATTTAGACTCCTTGTGTATAGGCACTGTAGATTAACTGCCGTGGCACAGTATCAGTACTTAGGGTGTGCTGGGGAGGCACTGCATTTGCCCTTTAGTGGTAGTACTCAGCAGCATCTAACTCGCTTTCCCCAGGTCTGCTTCTCTGGGTCTGCCATTGCAGGCAAGGGTTCTTACACTTGTTTGGTTCCCATGTTTCAGGCTTCAGCGACAGTTGCCATCCCCAAGGAGCACCACCGCTTTGTCATTGGAAAGAACGGCGAGAAGCTGCAGGACCTGGAGCTCAAAACTGCAACCAAAATCCAGATCCCCCGCCCAGATGACCCCAGCAACCAGATCAAGATCACCGGCACTAAAGAAGGGATTGAGAAAGCCCGGCATGAGATCCTGCTTATCTCTGCTGAGCAGGTACTGCAGCGCTGTGATCTTGCCATTTTGCTTCTCCGCTGAATATTGGATGTTTGTAGCTACTGTGGCCATGCTTAGTGGCTAGTACATTAGTAAGAATGGAGACACGTACTGTGCAGACTGTATGAGCACCTACACCAGCTTCTTCAACTTCTTGATCTCCTCTTTGTCCATTTCCGAATTCAGATAAGTTTGTTTCAAGTTTGAAGAGGCCATAATCAGGTGCCAGCTGAGCCAAGGCAAGATGTTAGAGTGGTGAATATCGTAAAACATGAGTAGCAACAGTAGGATTTGTAGATGGAAAGGAATGGAGATCTACAAGGGCCAGAGTGTCAAGTAGGGCACCACTGGAGACTTAACTTGTACTGATGTCTGGCAGAGACTGTATTACAGAGGGCAGTTCTCGCAGAGCTTTGTTTTTCCAGGATAAACGTGCTGTGGAGCGGCTGGACGTGGAGAAGGTGTATCACCCCTTCATTGCTGGCCCTTACAACAAGCTGGTGAGTGAGCTCATGCAGGACACGGGGACGCGCATCAACATTCCTCCACCCAGTGTCAACAAGACAGAGATAGTCTTCACTGGAGAAAAGGAGCAGCTGGCCCAGGCTGTCGCTCGTGTTAAGAAGATCTATGAGGAGAAGGTATGGATGGTACCTAAAAGATCCCCATCTTCCTCCCGACCTGTTCATAGTCCCTCTTCTCATTCTTTTTGCGCTTCTCTCCTTTACATCCTCCTCATGTCAGCTCTGACTCTGCAGTCCTTGCAGTACGTAGTCCGTGATGCTACCGTTTCCTTACTCAGCAGAGTGAAACTTGGGGTGATGTTGTCAGGGAGGTGACAGATGTCTTGTTCTTTGTCATGGGACTCAGCAGACCATGTAGAGCTCCCTTAGTTTGCACAGGTGTTACTAAGGAGTGAAGTGTGAAGTCTACAGTGGTGGCCAGCTGACAGTAAAAAGTTGCTATGTAAGTAGAAGTTTCTAGAGAGTGAATTTCACTCCCGTTTATTTTTCCACAGCCAACATCGTTATGAATATTCTCGCTGTGGGTTGTTGGGGAGTTTTTCCTCATGGTTAGGCTTGTATTTGTACCAGTCTGGATTTCAACAGAGATAATCAGCTTATAGCAGAGTAACCTACATGGTGTTGCATTACAGTACTGCCTTGAGGACAACTGAGTGTTGAGCCCTGTTGTGCAAGACCATGTGTGCATGGTCTCCTCCATGAAGTGTTCTAGGAAGCTTGCCACAGAATGCTAGTTTTGTACTTTGACTACAAATCTGTGAGCACGGTGCTTTCTGTGGGCAGGGCCCCAGTAGGTGCTGGGGGTACTGCAGAACCAACGTGCTCAGCTTTGCTCTTTACTTGGTGCAGAGATTCACTGCATCTGCTGCCTCTTCCTTCCACTCTTGTCCTTCTCTGTCCCCCCCTGTAATTGATGCCCCAGTGCCTCTGCCCCCACAGAAAAAGAAGACTACTACCATTGCGGTGGAAGTGAAGAAGTCCCAGCACAAGTATGTCATCGGACCCAAGGGGAATTCCCTGCAGGAGATCTTGGAGAAAACTGGAGTCTCTGTCGAGATCCCACCCACTGACAGTAGCTCGGAGACGGTGATACTGCGAGGCGAGCCCGAAAAGCTTGGGCAAGCATTGACTGAAGTCTATGCAAAGGTACCAATGAGATGGGCTGGGTCGTCTTAGAAAGTCACATTAGGATATATCTGGGAGCAGCATGGACAGCTGGAGGAGGAGTGGTCTTTGCTGGGCTGTTAGAAATGCTGCTTAGATGAACTCAATACTGAGGATACAATATGGAAATCAGAACTGAATTTTTGTGAAGACTTCTTCCAGTCTGTCCATCAAACAGCTTTTTACATTTTCTGTCTTTTAGGCCAACAGTTTTACCGTCTCCTCGGTCTCTGCCCCCTCTTGGCTTCATCGTTTCATTATTGGAAAGAAAGGACAAAACCTGGCCAAAATAACTCAGCAAATGCCAAAGGTATGGGTGAGTTGGTTAGCTTAACACCCTCTGCTGTAGAATGTGGTTTATTCCAGATCACTGTTTGTAGAACACAGAAATGTGTTCTAAAGTGGGTGAAACCAAGGAGGAAGTGGCTCTTAATATTAAAGGGAGCCTCTATTTCACTGCTGCTGATGCTACTCATCCTAAGTTATTCTTCTGGTTTGAGCCCTTCTGAGGAAGCTTTACGTGGCGCTAGTTGGAGAATTGATACGGTAACATATCTATAAATGCTGAATTCAACTAAGCTTTCTCACTGTGAGTTCATATTGAGAGAAAGGTTAGGTGAGCAACTTCTCTGAAGCCCGTGCAAATAATAAGAACAGCAGCAAAGCCTTACGCTCTAGACGCTGTGACATGGCCAAAACTGTACGTTACTGTCTTCTGAAAGCACAGGAATAATGTGTGTGCCTCGTGGGAAGGAAAATATCTATTAGTGGCGGAGATTATGTAGGCCTAAGACCATTGATCTGCCTTGCATCTTGGAAAATTCTTACTGAATTCCTTGCCTTGTCTCAAGGTTCACATCGAATTCACAGAAGGAGAGGATAAAATCACTTTGGAAGGACCTACAGAAGATGTGAATGTGGCTCAGGAACAGATTGAAGTCATGGTCAAGGATCTGGTATGTTCATGTTAGTTGTTTCAGTTCATAAGAAGGGGCAATAGAACAGAGATGATGAGTTATGTATAATACTTATGTGATGTTTTGCCATGCTTACCAGAACTTGCAGGAGGCAAGTTGTATGTCAGATGAACAAAGGACTTGGTTACAAAACTTATCCACAGTGTTCTTAAAAAATCAGCACTAGGTCCTAAATCTTTTGCTGCAGAGAAGGAAGATTTGTTGTTCAGTTGTAACTAGGGAGGCATAGAAGTCCCTTCAGATGTTTCACAAGCGTGGTGCTCTCCACTTAAAGCAGAGATATGTTTTCATTCTGCTTAGTAGCAGGAAGAGTGCTTGTAGGTGGTTACTGGGGAGTCAGTGCCAATACTGGCAACAAGCAGTTATGTAGGGCGTGAGTTGGGCAAAGGGTTGGCCTGTTCTTCCTAGCCCTGTGCAATTCTTTGTAGATCAACCGGATGGATTATGCAGAAATCAATGTTGACCACAAATTCCATCGACACCTCATTGGCAAGAATGGAGCCAACAGTAAGTGGCTTGCTTTTCTAATCCTTCCTATGCTCAGACTCTACATCTTTAGTTGATAGTGTCAGGGGCTCTGTAGCTCATGTAGTGTGGTGTCTCCATCGTGCTTCCGCTGTTCTTCTTGAGTGGCACAAGGAGATAAATGGGCAGTAAGTGCTTGGGATGGCTTTAGTGTATTGTGAGAGGACTTTGCCGTGGCTTGGAGAAAATTCTGTCTTGGTTGGAGAACTAAATTTAACTTCTTTTTTTGGAAGTTACTCTGTGTGAATTGCATTTTAGCAGCTGATAGGGGAGCGTGAAAATCTGCCATTAAGTTTCTCCTCGTTAAAGAATATGGGAAGAGAAATGAACGACCATCTTGTGATGCAAACTTGCGGTGTTCGGGGACGAAACAGATTCCTCCCTTTAGAAAATGAGTATTTTGCTCTCTAAATGCCGCAGCGTTTACTTGTGCGGGTCTTGAGTGGCACAGGTCTGCTCTTGCTGAGCTCCAGGGTAAGGAGACCCTAGCCCCTTTTCAGAGGCTGGCTTACTGCTTAAGCAGACTGAAGGCATCTTGATTATCAGTGCTTAGTTGCCAGCCTTGGCCTAGCAGGTTGTGTCACCACCATCCTTGCCTTGAAGTTAACAGGATTAAGGACCTCTACAAGGTGTCTGTACGCATTCCCCCGGACAATGAGAAGAGCAACCTGATCAGAATTGAAGGAGATCCACAGGGGGTCCAACAGGCCAAGAAAGAGCTGCTGGAACTCGCTTCCCGTATGGTGAGCAGGACGTGATGCTTAGGGAACTGCAGGGTTTGGGCTGTTACGTTCCCTCATAACCTTTCCTGATGCAAATGTGTTCCCCTTGCCCACTGAGCACTTGGATCCGATGGCAAGTGTGAGTTCCTGTTTGCAGATGTGCTTCTCTATTCACTTGCATGCCTGTTCTTTGTCAGCCTAGAGCGAAACCTCTCTAGAGGAGGGAAAAAAAGGAAAATCTGTCAAGTAAGCTGTTAGGCAGCAAACGGGTAAATGAAAATATATAGCTCTTTTGCTGAATACTCAGTTGTAATCCCTATTGCCATCAGGAAAATGAACGCACCAAGGACCTAATCATTGAACAGAAATTCCACCGAACCATCATTGGGCAGAAGGGTGAGCGGATCCGGGAAATTCGGGAGAAATTCCCAGAGGTAAGGCTTTCCAGGAGGTGAGGAATCTATGGGGGATGCTTGCTACATGTATAATAGTCTTGTTACTGAAGTTGTAAATATAGTGTCTCTGTATTGAATGCATATGAGAATTCTTCTCTTGACCAGAGGCTGCTAACATGGCTGCCCTTTTCTCAATGGGAGAGAGGATGTAAGGATCTCCCCAGGCTTTGTTTGTCTGACATAGCAGTTCTTGCATTTACTTGAGATTACTTTAAATGACCGCTTCTTGCAGGTTATCATCAACTTCCCAGACCCAGCGCACAAGAGTGATATCGTTCAACTTAGAGGTCCCAAAAACGAGGTGGAGAAGTGCACCAAGTACATGCAGAAGATGGTGGCAGACCTGGTATGGGCACATTCTTCTCTCCTGCACACCTAGGTAGCCCTGAAATAAAGTATAACTGTACTGTTGCTGTACTTATTTGGGATTGAAACACCTCCAGATGACAGAACTCTAGACAAAGTTCTGGCTAGAGACAGACAGTCGGGTAACACCTGTTACTTAAAGGCTGTATGGGAAGGCACTTGCCTTTTCTCATTCTTACAAGGCTTGTACAGAGAACTTCCTTAGGTCCAAGCCTATTGCCAAAGCTCGTGTTTATCAGGTTCCTGGAACGGGAATTGCCATGATGGTGTAATCTTCAGTCCTCCCTTCCTTTCTCCCTTAGGTTGAAAACAGCTTTTCTATTTCTGTCCCCATCTTCAAACAATTCCACAAGAACATCATAGGCAAAGGAGGTGCCAACATCAAGAAGGTGAGATAACTTGTCTTTCTCCGGTGCTTAGTGTGGTCACTGCCTTCAAGTAAATCCCAGTCACACTTGCTGCTCTTTCCTGCTCATTGGTGATGTGAAATGTAACCTCGAAGGGCTTTCTTTTGACATGGGACACTTCTGAAATGATTTTTTTTTTTTTGCAGATTCGTGAAGAAAGCAACACCAAAATAGATCTCCCAGCAGAGAACAGCAACTCAGAGACAATTGTTATTACAGGCAAGAGAGCAAACTGCGAAGCTGCTCGCCACAGAATTCTTGCCATTCAGAAGGAGCTGGTAAGTGACCTATTACGGATGAGGGACTTGAAAATGATGGTAGAATGCATAATCACACACAAGCTTACAGTTGTAGTGTGGAAGAGCAGAGAGGAAACAAATAGGAGTGTCAGTCTGTTCTTGACCCTAAAACCTAAGTTCTTAGCAAAAGTTGCCAGTAACTTCTTGTTCAGAGCTCTGATGTATGCTTGTGGTATCTAGCACTTCTTTCAGAGATGTCTATTTTAGTAGCTTATCAGAACACAAGCAGCAATGTTGCTCTGAAGTCTGGTCTGAAGACTATGCATTAACTGAGGTCGAGCAGACTGAAAATACCACGTGCTCGACATTAATGGGGACAACTCTCATCACCTTGAACAAAGCAAGGAACTGAGCTAAGTTAAGGTGAAAAGCTGTTACTGGGAAGCTACTCTACCAATACTGACTTACCACAATAGCTTGCAGGTTATCAGAGAGCAAATTTGTGCACTTGCGCTACGTGACAGCAGCTGTTGCATTTCCGGATGGAGGCTTTGACATAGGTCTGTCTGCTGATCAGAGGCTGAATTTACATTCGTGGTAGTTGCTCTCAGGATGTAATTCTTCCAAAATTGAAAGTGCTGTGGGATGATACAACAGTCCTGCCTGTGGCTGCTTATGTATAAGAGGCAGCCAGTCTCAAGCTTCTGTGATCAGGCGTTTCTTACACACACCTCCGTAAAGGTCTTAGCAATGTGGGAGTTGGAGAGTAAGCAGGGCGGGCATAAACACATTTCTGCAGCTTGATTAACAACCGGATACTGTTCTTAGGCCAACATCACAGAGGTGGAGGTCTCTATTCCCTCCAAACTGCACAATTCCCTCATTGGCGCCAAAGGCCGCTTCATCCGCTCTATCATGGAGGAATGCGGTGGAGTTCACATCCACTTTCCCACTGAGGGCTCTGGCAGTGACACCGTGACCATCAGGGGCCCAGCCCAGGATGTGGAGAAAGCCAAGAAGCAGCTGCTGCACCTGGCAGAGGAGAAGGTGAGCCCTTCTCCGTCATAAGGAGAGGAGCAGATTGTTTTGGCCTGCTGTTTCTTTATCAGAGTTCAGATGGTCCCTGCAGTCTTCTGAGAAGTCTCTGGCATCAGACAGCATAACCCTCTTTTGAGGGATTTGAGTACAACCAGGAAAAGAAAACTCGTTGTTGTGACAATGAGTTCTTCCCTCATGGGTGGAAAAACTGGCTGTAATGCTTCTCTCCCATGGCTGGGGATAAAGTCAGAGGCTCCCTACTCCTGTGGTTTGAGTGCTGCTGGATAGCCACGCTTCTCTGGAACCGCTGCCTCTGCATATCTCTTTTCCTTTTTTTCCTGATCTCTGAATTCCAGCTCCAGTTCTTACATTTCACTGCATGTAAGTGGGTTTGGGGGAGCCCTTGATTACAAGACATTGCCCTGAGCTGTGACCTACTACCTGGTCACTTTAACAGCAAGAAAAAAAACAAACACATTTCCAGTGACAGCATATGAACATGTTCTCCTGAGTGGTTGGTTGTCTCTGCTGCCTGGCCAACAGCAGGCAGACAGTAAAAGGTTTTGCTGTTGAGTGCGAGTCATAGACTCTTCTCCCAGGGTAGTCTGTTGCGCTCATGTTCTTACCAGCTGTGCCCAGTGTAGAGAACTCAGCACTGAGAACATCTTCCACATAGTTTTTTCTTTAAGACTTCATACCTTTTTGATTTGACAGCAAGCTGCACCTGCCTTTCTCTTGCAACATTTTGTATGTGTGTGGAGTTAAATACCTACGTGCTTGCTGTGGATGTTGATTTGTATTTATTGTATACTAACATGTTCCATGGGGATCTGACTTCTTTCAGCAAACGAAGAGTTACACTGTGGACCTCCGTGCAAAGCCGGAGTATCACAAATTCCTTATTGGTAAGGGTGGTGGCAACATCCGTAAAGTGCGTGACAATACCGGGGCCCGCATCATCTTCCCAACCTCTGAGGACAAAGATCAGGAGTTGATTACTATCATGGGAACTGAGGAAGCTGTGAAAGAGGCACAGAAGGAGTTAGAGGCCCTCATCAAGAACCTGGTAAGAACTACTGTTACTTCCTTCTAGCTAGCACTGTGACAAGATGTAACAAGTTAGTGTGGAGGACCTGTTAGTCCTAAAACCATGACCATTACAGGAGCTTAGGAAGATCCTCCTTGCTGTGACTTGTTGGAGTGAGACTGTAAACTGTTTGCTGTTGAGTGCAACGATCGAGTGCGGATGACCAGGAGGGGCAGGGCTGACTGGCTGGCTATCATCTGTTGGCAGGATAATGTGGTTGAAGACTCCATGGTGGTTGACCCCAAGCACCACCGCCACTTCGTCATCCGGAGAGGGCAAGTCCTGCGTGAGATCGCAGATGAGTATGGTGGTGTGATGGTCAGCTTCCCACGCTCCGGAACCCAAAGCGACAAAGTCACCCTCAAGGGAGCCAAGGACTGCGTGGAGGCAGCCAAGAAACGCATCCAGGAGATCATTGAGGACCTGGTATGTCCCAGGAAAGCTGTTCCTTCTACTCTTTATTGTTTCAGCAGTGTCCTCCCTGAACTTGCTGTACAGCCAAGCTTTATGTGAGCAAGTCCCACAGCAGATTTGGGATTTGAAGCTTTGCTGTCCAGCATATAAAGGCTGCAGAGTTTAGATCCCTGCCTGGGGCATGGCTGTTGGCTCCAAAGTGGCCATTTTGTATGAAGCAATTGTCTCTCTCCTTGGACCTTCCTCTTGGTTTTTAGGAGTGGAAGTAGGAGAGCTTTACTCAGTGTACTTACAGACAGTAAAACATTGGAGATTTCTTGCACCTCTCCATGCCTGGTCTGGGGCAGTGGCCACTCCTGGAGTTTCCTGTCTTGTTAGTATCGGCTTCTGGAAACTACCAGGCCAGACCTGTGCTCTCCCTTTCCTTCGTTCATTATCTTTTTCCTTTCTCCTACTGCTTCCTCCCCTTCAGGGTCATAGAGAGCTTGAGCTTTTGTCTCAGAAGCTTTTAACATCATGGGCTGAAGGCAGCCTTCAGTAAAATATTCTATGCTAACTTCTCTGAGAGAAAAAAGATTCTAAAAAATTTTCAGTTCTTTCAATGATGAGAGCTGCTACCTTTCCCAACACCTCACTATGTCCGTTATGGATTTCACCCTGTGCAAGCATCCTGTTTGCACATGTGAAAGGGGCTGCCTCGCAATAGAGCAACTCTGCTTTCTCACAGGAAGCTCAAGTGACAATCGAATGCACCATCCCACAAAAGTTCCACCGCTCCATTATGGGCCCCAAAGGATCTCGGATCCAGCAGATCACCCGGGACTATGGTGTCCAGATCAAATTCCCTGACAGGGAGGAGAACCCAGGTATACCCATGGATGCATGTTCACATGGCAATTGAGGTGATCAAATGTGTAGTCCTTAGTCAGTGGAGAAGTGCCCCCATGTGTTCTGTGCGGGCGGTGTGCTTGAATCTGGGCTTGGTGTGAGCCTCGTCCTCCCAGGAACAGGGGTAAAAATGCAAACCTGCGTGTTCTGAATGTGTTCTCACCACAGAATGCATGGACATAAGCACCTATCCTGGCCAAAAGCAGAAGTTCCCGCTGCTCCCTTGCTCTGCAGGCTTGCCAAGGTTTCTCTGAGCCCTCATGCTCTTGTTGTTGGGTGTACTGAATTAAGCACAGCTGGAGCCTCCTATACCTGTTTTTGTCGGATGGCTGGCCTACCACCAGCTGTTCTGCTGTAGCTTGCAGCCAGTGCCGTGCAGGTGAAATTCCCTGTTGCTGAAGAAACTGCCAGCCTTACTTATCGCCTCTGTTGATGTAGGAGCGCGGTGTCCACTTCTGTAGTGTGGCTGCAGGTCCTCTCTGTGCATAGAGGTGTGGAGGAGGCCATCTCAGTGGATGTTCTTATTCTGCTCAGTCTAGGCTAAGTCACAGCAAGCTGCCTGTGTTGGTAATAATCAGTACTGTAGTAGGCTGTAGTGACTGATCTTTTTTGGCAAAGACCAGGGCTGAGCCTGAGGATCTGAAGGGGGAGATGCTGAGCAAAGAGGGGGCTCTTGTGCCCTTAACACAAGACTTTCCATGTTTTCAGCTCCTGTTGCAGAGCCAGCATTGCAGGAGAATGGCGAGGAGGGTGGGGAAGGCAAGGATGGGAAGGATGCAGACCCCAGCTCTCCAAAGAAGTGTGATATCATCATCATCTCTGGTCGCAGGGAAAAGTGTGAGGCAGCAAAGGAGGCACTGCAGGTACGTAGCTTTCTGGGCTCCTTAGCCTTACTACGTAGGCGTGTCCTGATGTAAGAAGCTCACTGCAAGCTTTAGTGGTGTCATTCAGTTGAGATTGCAATCCAGGTGGTCACTGACACCTAACTGGGGAGAAGGTCTGTATTACTCAAGGGAAGGTCTCCAGTTGCTCTGTAATCTCGCCTGGTGGCTTGAATCATAGTGCCTGACCTAGCTATTGCTAGAGCTGTAAGCAGCCCCAGGTTACTTGCCAGAAGAGCGTGACATAGTTATTTTATGAAGCAAGGCTGGAAAGAGAAACAGTCCGATTGAGGCTGAATCATTCCAGCTTTAGTAGACCTTGCCATGCAGGGAGAACCCTGTAGCGATGCTGTCCAAGTTTCTGCTAGGTGGAAGCCAAGGATATGAAAACAGCCTCTGACTCCTGAGGGGGTTTAAGATAGCTTGCTTGGAAAAAATGTTAAACACCCAGCAGGTCATCTTAGTGTTTGCAGCTGCTCTCTCCTGCAGAGTTTGTACCGTGACTACAGGGGAATGTACCTCAGTTCAGCAGCATGGTCTCTTGAACAAATATATGGCAACCAAAAAGTCAGGAGAAGTCTTTCAACTGGTAAACTCTGAGCTCTTCTCTCCAGGCTCTGGTTCCTGTCACCATTGAAGTGGAAGTTCCTTTTGATCTGCACCGTTACATCATTGGCCAGAAAGGAAGTGGGATCCGTAAAATGATGGATGAGTTTGAAGTAAGTTGTTGCTTTTCCTCCCAACTTCTCTGACCTGGGAAATCTGCAGGTGACCATATTTGTGGTGTTGGCAGTCAGTTGTGACATACTCAGTACTGTGTTGTCCTGACCACAGCTCTATAGTAAGGAAATGAGACCTGCATAATTTAATCCTTGGCTGAGGGGCTTGGTAGATTTTGCAATGAAGCGGTGATGATTGGTGTTGATGCTGTGAGTACTGTATGACTTGTTGGGGCCTGTCAGGATTCCTTACCAGTGCAAGAGCAATTTTTCCTCCTTGGCCACAAGAGACAGCTCTGCCATGCTTGCCTGTTTGGGAAAATTCCCTTGAAGCCCACAGGGACTGTGGACCTCCTGCGTTCAGGTGTGATGCAGGTTGGCTGCGAACAGCACTGTTGAACATACATTTGGTTCCTAGCCTCCCCAGGCTGACACAGAGACTACTGGGGGCTGAAGTCCTGCAGCAAAGCAATCTGATGTTGATAGTGGCTGAAGAAACAGGGTTCAAGCTGGGTGGGAGCTGTGCTTGGTGGCAGAGGAGATCAGTGAGAAGCCAGTGTAAAGTGAACAGTGGTAAATAATGAAAATTGCTGTATGTTGCTCAGGTGAACATCCAGGTCCCTGCTCCTGAGCTGCAGTCAGATATCATCACCATTACTGGGCTGGCTGCCAACCTGGACCGTGCCAAGGCTGGACTGCTGGAAAGAGTGAAGGAGCTGCAAGCTGAACAAGAGGATCGGGTAAGGCTTGTGCCTGTCCTTCCTTCCAGCTGAACCTTCAGCTGGATCCTCCAGCTGAGCACCAGCCTTCCTTCCACCTAGCCTCGGAGTGTTTCCTTCAGAAGTTGTACAAGCTCTTGGAACCTCTGTCCATTTAATAGCACCCTTAGCTGCTCTGCAAGTCTGGGGAGCTCAGAGTGTCTTACCCAAATATAATATGAACTGGCAGGAGAATCACTGCCCAGGACTCTCTCACCCTAATGTCTCATTGAGATGCTGCAGGACACAAGCCCTCACTGCAAGCAGTGAGTCTGTACTACCTCTTGGCAAATTCTTATCCCAGCTCTGAATAAATAGATGAGGGATGAGTAGGGTGGTTGTTTGCTACCTGTAGATGCCTGCTGAACTTTACAAAAGCACAAGACCCCAGCAGGTGAATGTTTTTAGTCTTCTGTAGCCATGTACACTCAGGCAGGACCATGCAGAATCTGTCTCACTTTGCTTCTCTTATTTCAGGCCTTGAGAAGCTTCAAGCTGACAGTCACTGTCGATCCCAAGTACCACCCCAAAATCATTGGGCGGAAGGGAGCAGTGATCACGCAAATACGCACAGAGCATGAGGTCAACATCCAGTTCCCTGACAAAGATGATGAAAGCCAGGTGAGAGAGCAGAGGATGCACAGAGAGGGCTGCTGGTTGTCTGTGAGCATAGGAAGCACGGCATCTTCTCTAGGGCTCTGATTTCCCTCTGCTACCATTGCATAATGTGGAGGGTAAAAGAAAGCAGCATGGAGACTTGCTTGGTTATTCACACAATTCCCTATACCCCAGGCACAGGACCAGATCACCATCACTGGCTATGAGAAGAATGCTGAGGCTGCCCGGGATGCCATTATGAAGATCGTTGGTGAGCTGGAGCAGATGGTCTCTGAGGATGTGACTCTGGATCATCGTGTTCATGCACGCATCATTGGTGCACGTGGGAAAGCCATCCGCAAAATCATGGATGAGTTCAAGGTGAGCAGGGGGGTGATGCAGCAGAGGCAGGGAAGTCCTGGGTAGCTGGTGGTGCTGGTTACTCCTGTGCTAAGTTAGCAGTTTGGTATGAGGGTCTGAATGTGGAACTGTCAGGCTCAGATCTGGTGATTCTTTTGTTTCGTGCCTGTGGAGCACTTCCGGCTGGAACAAACACTAAGAAATGCCAGTGCTGTTCTGCTCTCGTCAAGCTGTCACCTCAAACATGCAGAGTCACTGGGCCAGCTGGGCTACCTGGACAGCGCACATGGACACAAGCTCAAGCATTCCCACATGAGCTGAGCTGTGAGTCACCCTTCTTCCAGGAGCCAGGCAGGGAGCAGGCTCAGCTGGTCTCATCTTGCTTGAACATGGTCGTAAGAGGAACCTGGAAACAGTTCTTTTCTGCTCTCAGTTATCCCTGCAAGCAGCACTGAGCTCTGTCCTTCTGTGCAGCACTTCCAGTAGGTTTCTTTCAGGTGGGGTCCTACATGGTCTTTAGAAGGAAGAGGTGCTTGTGTGAGCTGCTCCAGTTACTGGAAATGGACAGTAAACTGATACTCGGATCTCTGGGAGGGGGGCTGCACTCAGACCCTCTTAGCTCAAGAAGATTCCTTACATTTCTTTGCTTGCTTAAGCCATTGATTCCCTGCCTTTAAGATTCCCAAAGAGACTTCTGGGGATCCACATTTGCCTGCTGGAAGCTGAAAGGCTTTGACAAAGTCAGCTTACCTCTGGGAAGGGCAGGGGTCAGCATCCTTGACAGCACATGGCAGTTGTAAGTGCTTTACTAAATGGGGCAGTTAATAAATGTGAATCCAGAGTGATGAGATTTTGGAGGCTTGCATCTTGGCTGGTCTTGGTTGTTGAAACAAGCTGTTTGGTTCACAAATGAGCAGCCTTTGGTTTTGGTCCCATCTTGTATGGCTTCTCTGCAGCCATCTGGAAGGCAAGCTGTAAGAGAGTTTAGTGGCTGTGCATGGGGAACACTAAGAAAGCTACATAAAATAATTGTCAGCCAAGATTATCTGTGGAGGAAACAAAGTTTTCTGTGCCTCGTGCTGATGGCATGATGATGAAGATGCAGAATCAGGACACTGTGGAACTGCAGCCCTCTTTTGCTGCTGCCACAAACACCTCATATAGAATTACAGAATGGTTTGGGTTGGAAGGGCCTTAAAGACTATCTGGTTTCAACCCTCTGCCATGGGCACGGACATCTCCCACTAGACCAGGTTGCTCAAAGCCCCATTTAACTTGGCCTCGAACGCTTCTGTGTTCCACAACTTCCCCGGCAACCCATTCCAGTGCCTCACTACCTTCACAGTAAACAATTTTTGCCTAATATCTCATCTAAACCTACCCTCTTTTAGTTTAAAGCCGTTTGCCCTTGTCACATTGCTGACACTCCCTGACAAAGAGACCCTCTCCTGATTTTTCTGTAGGCTCGCTTTAAGTAGAGGAAGGCTGCAGTGAGGTCTCCACCGAGCCTTCGCTTCTCCAGGCTTTGCAACCCCAGCTTCTCCAGCCTGGCTCCATAGCAGAGGTGCTTCCTCTGGATCCGCTCCAGCAGGTCCATGTCCTTGTGCTGGGGACCCAGAGCTGAACACAGTGCAGTGGGGAGGAGTTCATAGCTTTTCAGTCATGCATGTTTAAGTCCTGACCCTTGTGTTGCAGGTGGATATTCGCTTTCCCCAAAGTGGAGCTCCTGACCCCAACTGTGTGACTGTGACAGGACTTCCTGAGAATGTGGAAGAAGCTATTGATCACATCCTGAACTTGGAGGAAGAATATGTAAGTCTTTAGCATATCCGTATGGGGCTTAGCAAGTTTTTCCTTAACCACAGAGCTGAATGTTTGAGGTATCTCCATGTGATATTTTCTACCACAGCATTGGAGAACTTGATCCTTGTGCAGGTTGCTGTCAGCCCTCACCTGCAGCTGTCCCTCAGACACAGGCTGCAGAGCACTGGGCTATGCGAGGACTGGCCCTGCTGTCCACAAAAGGGTAGTGAATAAGTATGCAGGGATGTCACCAGCATGTGCATATGCTCACCTTGCTGCAGCTTGCATCAGTTACAGTCTAGGAGTTGGTGTCCATTAGACTAGTAGAGAAACACTGTTCAGTCTTTGTGGAACAGGCTGGTGGCCTTGGACAGGTTGCAGCACGATGTGGGATAGTTTGGGGGGTGGAGATCACACCAGTCTGAAGAACCATTAAGATCCATCCTCCTAACTGGGCTATTTGACTACAGCTTGCAGATGTGGTGGACAATGAGGCAATGCAAGTGTATATGAAGCCCTCTTCCCATGAAGAGTCCAAGGCCCCATCCAAGGGCTTCGTGGTGAGAGATGCCCCCTGGGCCACTGTCAACAACGAAAAGGTGAGTGCATGCTGCTTCTGCTACTGGGGTGCAGGGAATGTGGCTGACTGTTATCTGCCTCCCCATTTCAGATGGGGATACAGTGTTCTCCCTCCCCTGGTGGCAGAGAAAGTGGTGAGGGGCCATCCTGCTCTTTGTGACCAATACAAGCTGAGGGCAGGCCTGGGCTCTGCCTCCAGCTTCCAAAGCACTCCTGTCTCTCCTTCCAAACATCTTGCCTGTACTGGGTGTCCCACTGTCAGATACAGCAGAACTGGTGGGGAATGAAGAACCCTTATCTGAAAGTGTTCCTCCAGGTCATGTGGTTTTTAGAGGTTGACGTGGGGCCCTGAGACCTCTGACTTGTGCTGCAGCACAGAACTAGCTCAGTGTTTGCAGCTGTGTTCTTGCTGGGAGCAGTGAATTGGGACACATGGCTGCTGTGTCCTCAGCTGCCCCAGTGCTGCCGCAGGACTGTCCTGACCACACTCCAGTGACCGAGTTACTGAGGTTGGGCTTTTGGAACCCCTCAGCCACCTGCTGTTCCCTTGTCTGCACCCTCCTCAGCGTCATCTCTAGAGGCTCAGCTGTCTGTCCTGGGCACCCGCAGGACATCGTGATCGTGCTCAGCCCTCACCCACAAGACACCAGAGAAGCTGCTTAACTGAGGGGCACTGTACAGGTTTGCAGCAGGGCAGGAGCTTAACTTGTTCCCTTTTTGTTTGCTCTAGGCCCCTGATATGAGCAGTTCTGAAGACTTCCCCAGCTTTGGGGCTCAAGTCGCCCCCAAGACTCTTCCCTGGGGACCCAAACGATAATGACCTGGAAGCAGAACCATCTCCTCCAGCCCGCTGACCTGACACTAACCTGCCACAAATACTTCCTGTCTGAAATCTGACCCAGCGGCTGGAGCACAAGTCAATTGCCCCATGAGGTCTCCTAATGGTGTCTGGAGTGCTAGACCCCATCATCCTGTTCCCCTCAGCTATCACCACAGCTAGGACCCATTCTCATCTCTTGATGGATATACTTTCCTTCTTTGGAACAAGACTTCCACTCAGATTCAAACACTAAATGTGTGTATTTTTGTTAGAAACTTCACAATTGACTTAAAGTGACTAAGATTTGCAGCTTCCCAAGCGCTAGCAGAAAAGTCAGCTCTCTTGAGCATGTCTTACTAGGCATTCTCGCCTTCATTAGGAGACCTCCTTTACTGTGGCTAGGAATCTACTTCCTGTCTCATGACCTCAGGAAATAAATTTCCTTGACTTTCTAAAGCCAAAACGTTTGCCCTCTTTCCTTTGTGTTTATCCCAGGCCTTACCTTACCTTTGTAGAGTGCAATCAACTTTTTTTTTTTTCCTTTGAACTGCCAAAAATTCATTTAATGCTGATAGCTGACTGTGGGGAGAGCTTAAAATAATCTAAAAGGTCAGAAACTTAGTTTTTTAAAGGAACAAAACAAAACTTTGAGTAGGCTGTAGAGGCAGCAGAGATGGAAGGGACCAGAACAACATATGGCTGCCCTGGTCAGGTAAGCGCACCTCTGTGCCACACCAAGCACAGCCCCAGCCTGCACGCTCGATGAGTCTTCCAGCGCGCAATGACAGACCCTGCTCCTAGTTCCCAGCACTCCCTCATTCACCCTTCCCAAAAGCCACAGGGGCAGTCAGGCAGGCCAGCACATGACAGTGTTACTGGATGGGACAGATTTTGGTTTTGGCTGAGGTTGCTGTGATGGCGTGGCCCAGGAGAAGCTGGTGGGAAGCAGAGCCTTGAGCTGTCGTCCCTTGCGAGCACTGCAGCATCTAGGCATGAGCAGCAGGGACACCATTTACTATTGTCTTCTTTCTACCTCAAAAGTCAGTATGATGGTGGCCTCTCAGTGTAGGTGGGTGAGCAGCTGCTCCAGCTCTCACCCTGGCACCCAGAGCAGAACCCCAGAGGAGAACCAAGAGGAGCATTTCGAGGAGCTGTGTGAGCTCCTCTGGAGGGAAGCAGAGTGCACACGGTCATATGCAGGCTGCGGGACTGTAGGATTTCCTGAGCTAGAACCAGGCTTGGCCCCAGGGCCCTTGCCCCAGCCTCACAGCAGCCACTGCCTGCAGAGATTGTGAGCCAGGCTTCTGCTCTGGTGGAAGAGGGGAACTGAAAGTGATGGGGCTGACGGTGTGGTGCGTCAAGCCCTCCCTGAGGCCTCCATTGTATGGGCTGGAGAGGGTGATCCATGTCATATCCTCTGGGCTGCTTGTGCCTAGGCCCTGCCCCAGCTTGCTCTAAGAGGGCCATGTCTGAGCTCCTCTAGCCAGTAAGAGGAAAACCCTGTCTATGTAGAGGGAGGCAGGGGGTGTTGGGCCCTGCGTTCCCTCCTTCCCCTGCCTTGGTCCTACAGAAGGTTGTAGTCTGAGCCATTCCTCTAGCGCAGCTGCTTCAGCTTTTGGACAAGCAGGAGTCCCTAGCCTCCCTTCTCTAGTGCTGCTTACAGGGCAAAGGCCTGAATTCTGGCAGGCTGGGCCCAGCATGCTTGCCTTTTCCAGCCCTCTGCTCTGTCCGCCATGCCTGACACACTGATGCTTTTCCTTCCCATGACAGCTCTCCTTGGAAGAGGCTGCTATGTAGAAGTTGCACCAAAACCTCCTAGTGCTCTCTGCAAGTTTGAGAAATGACTGCAGCCGGCCCTGTCCCATTGCAGGGCACCTAGCTGCCCCTGAAGGACAGGGTGGCTTTGCCTCCATGCAGGAGATAGCATACAGGGTGGGTCAGGCTGAACTAGGGTAACACCCTCCCATGCGTGTCTGTCAGAAAATGGTTATTACTCCCGTAGCTTAGGTCTGTCCTGTGTCACCAAGCCTATCACCCACTCGTCCTCTTTATACCCCCACCCTCACCAGTTGCACAGTTAGGCTTGAGTTACATTTGGGGCACCGCTGTCTGGGCTTGCCCCACAGCCCGACCCTCCACTCTAAAGAAGGTCATGAAGTGATTGTACCTAGTACTGTCCCCCACCACCCTCCTTCCGCAGCAGACTGTGGCATGTGTCCATTTCCTCTCTGACGTCTTCCATATTGTACGTTTCCATAGCAATGATCCCTTGGCCTTAACTTTGGAATTTGGAGACTATATGCAAACATGTAAAAAGGCTCATGAGTATGGATGACACTGGAATTTTATAAATTCTAAAATAAAACCTGAAACAGCTCCGAGTGTCACTGATGTTATTTCTACTGATGGGTTGAGATACAGAGCAGCCCCTGCTTGGCTGGGCTCAGCCCACTGGGAGGAGGTCCAGCTTGCCTGTGTTGAGCCAGCACAAGCGCAGTGAGCACTGGCACAGGGGGAGCTGAGAGCAAAGCCTGACAGCGCTTCACCTTGACCTCCTCCAACTCAGGAATGTTGTGCACCAGAGAGGCAATCACATGCCTGATAAAACCATGTGCTGGCAGCAAGAGAGGACACAGGGTCAGCGCATCCTCACCCAGCACCCATGCCCCATCCCTCCCTGCGGGACCCAGTGGCCATTACCTGAGACGCGATGAGAAAGCTGAAAGCTTCAGTAGGCTGAAGTCAAGCTGCCATCCTGCTCTCTGAATGCCTTGTACCTGTGGGAGCCACATGCAGCTGTCACCACACCTGCCTGCCCCGTGGCTGGCATCATCACCGCATGTCACCACAGGATGTGAGCGCAGCAGCTGGTAAGCCCAGTCCTGGGGTGCTTCCAGCTGTCTCCCCACAGCAGTGACCTTTCCTCCTCTGGCTCCCCAGCTGGAGAGCTTCTGCAGTCCAAAGCACTCAGGTGCATTAAACCAAAGTGGGAAGGGGTGGGCCAGCGACAGGCTGTTGGCCCCATGCTGCCTGTCCAGCCCCAGCCCACAGGCACACGCTGGGCAAGCTCTGGGATAAGCAGGGCCCTGAGGAGCTCTGGGTAGCAGGTGGGCAACCTGTACCCAGCTGAACTGAAATGCTTGCTGAGGAGGTGGCAGTGGCTGTAAAAAGTAAACAGGAGCCCAAGCAAACAGAGCCAGCTGAGGCAGAAGGGCCCCACCTGCAAGTGGCATTGCTGTGCTGGACGAAGTCCCACAGTGCACAGGCCTAGGTGAAGGCACACAGGCTGCTGTTGTGGACATACTTGTTGCATACACAGGGCAGGAAAGCAGAGGTGAAGGCAATGAGGAAGGCCAGGGACTCAACCCTTCCCCTCCCCAGGTGGAATCCACAGCCCATTATCTTACCTCTTTTAAGTCCTCCAGTCCCCAGCAGTGCCTCCATTGATAGCTCCATCCAGGTATGCGCGTCCTCACACAGCTTCTGCAACTCATGCTATCTCTTCTCAGTCAACTATATAACAAACCTCTAACTGCCTCAAGAAAAAAAAAAAAATGCTATGAAAGGCTTCCAGCCCTCCCGCTCCTTCCCCTTTACTAACAGATACTTAGCAAAAACTCAAGTCTGAGCACCTGGATGAGCATTTTTATCAGTCTCCTGCATGTCAACACAGTCACCACCTTCCCCCATTTTTACAGACCACCTTTAAGTCCAGACCAGGGACAGCGATGTTTGCAAGGATATCACAAACCTGAAGGTGTGCCAGGGTCACCAAGTGGCTCCAAACAGAAAAGCTCTGGTCTGTTGCAAACACCTGCTGCCAAACCTCCCAGGCAAATAAGATACGAGCACAAGGAACTCTCTTATGTTAAGATTTAATAATAATAATAACAACATTTCAAAAACAATGAGTGCATTGTACACAAGATCCGGTAGTCAGTGCTTTTTGTTGACTATTTGCTCTGCGAGTGTCAGTGTACTGAAGACCTGGGGAATGGTAAGTGGATAAAAAACCCAGCTGGGACATTTCTCCAGGGAGGGCAGGAGAGAGAGGGCAGCAGGAGGCTCAGAACCGAACAAACGTGGCATCGATCTGCCGGACAGATGGGAGGGCCAACATGATTTTGCGCCGGTACTGGGGATCCTTCTGCAAGGGGTTTCGCTCCAGGTACACAGTCTCCAAGTTCTTCGCTCCTTTCAGCTCGTCCAGGTCACTCCAGCTCTCAACAAGATTATCATTCATCTGCAGAGCACGTATATGCACACACACATAAAAAGGATGCCAGCAGGCCCCACGCTGAGCACACCGTACTGTCTCATTTCTAACATGCCATGTTTTGAACAGGCTCCTCAGCTCCTGTTACTTAAAGAGTTCCTTACAGAACTAATACAGCCGGGTAACACCACTGGCAGTTGGCTAAGCCACACTCCAAGGTGAGAAAGATGGTCTGCATAGCCTGGACACTACGGTCTACAGCTTGATTCCATTTGGTTGGATTGGATGATCTTGTAGGTCTTTTCCAACTTAGCTGATTCTACGATTTGCAACCGCTTTTCCATCCTCTCTCTCAGCCTCTGCTTAGAAGTTTATATAACTGAACTCCAAATAACAGGCACAATACTAGGCAGCACAATGCTCAGCTTTAACACACAAAAGGAGCTAGAGCACCTGTTAATTCATTAATATCTGCTGCTTTTCTCTAAAATATGAACAGATTTGTATGCAGGTCCCCACAGTGACAGGGTACTGATATTTCAGGTAGAAAGTCTCTGCATATATGCTGACCAGACTTAGAAATGGTAAAGGACCTGCTACCCACGGTGTCACAGAGGTAACAGGAACAACCCTAAACCATTACCTGCTTCCTAGGAATGGAAGTAAACCAGAGACAGTTCCATTTGTTTCATATTTGTAACATGAACATATCAAGCCTTTTCTAAACAGAGATGGTGTTCCAGTGCAGCAGTGACACAGTATCAGATTCTCTCATTACACAGTCATGCTGACTTAAAGAAAGATGAGATTTGCAAAAATAGGACACAGTAAGGCTGTTTCATAACCGCCACAAGCGTGAAGGCAGGGCCTACTTCCTAGGTAGAGACAGGCTTGTTACCACTAACCAAAGCCCTGCCGAAATCTTGGTAGGCTTACCTCCTTCCTGAGGAGAAACCATCACACTCTACTCTGTCAAGATGGTTCACCAAGATGAGAAGTGTTCACAAGTGCTGCCTTAAGGACAGCTGTCCAAGATATACACCACTCCTCCCAGTCAGAGGCCTTTTTCACCACGTACAGCACTTACCCAGAACTCCTGCAGCTCTGTTAGGTGACTGATATTTTCGATCTTCTTGATTCTATTGGATGCGATGTCCAGCATTGTGAGTTTGTTCTAGGCAAGCAAACAAAAAGTTACACTAGATTTCCTTTGATCTTCTGTCTCTCAGGCCCAGAGATAAAAATCATTAGAAGCAATGACATGTTACCACCAGCTGTCCTACGACAAGAACTCTTGTCTACATTTAGCAAGACAGACTGCTTTTAATTAAGCTGGGTACTGACCTCCCAGAAGCCATGTGGCAAAAATGAAAGCAATTACTCGCTGGATGGCAATTGTCAGTTGAGGGCTCCTAGGAAGTAAGTTTCCTTCACAGTACATTAAGAATAGGAGTCCATTAAAATTTGGATCAGAAGCATCCTCTTGAACAGAGCTGAATGCTTTTTGCAGCAGAAAGTTCAACAGTTTTAGAAAAAGTTTTCTGCCCCGCACACAACCAAGTTCCCTATTTCTCTGCTCTCCTACAATGCCACCTGCTGTTGCGTGAGAATCAAAATGTTACAGGCTTCTGTGAAATCAATCCTATCTAAAAACACAGTGGCACGAAGGCAAGCCACATGCCATGGCTTGTCCCTCTCACTCCCAACTCGGCTTGTCCTACCAACAAAGACTCACAGTTACCTACAGATTGCTTTCTGGAAGGATACGGCAGAGCCAGCCAGCAGCGGCCATCAGTCATTTCACTGCTGACCGTCTGCCAGGCTGTTGCACGAGCCACATGCCTTGAACACTTCCCTCCATGTTCAAGAAAGCAACTTACGTGCATGAAGCCCCACTGGATCTGGAGTAACTAATGTTACAAATTAACTGGATTTTAATGTAACTAATACTTGGACTTTCAAGGTCTTTTCAAGATGCTCAGAACCCTTTGTGTAACTGAAGCAGCTGAGGAACAGAAGCTTCAGGAGAAGCCCAACCCCCCAGGCAGGATGCTGAGGGCAGCAGTTCTGACACACTTCCAGCCTGCTCACATTGTTCTCCAGTCCCTCGATGACTTCAATGCCGTTGTTGCTGAGGTACAACTCACGTAAATTCACCAAGCTCTGCAGCCCCTCAATCTTGGTCAGACGGTTACTCTGAAAGCGTAACAACAGTATAAGATCAGTATGAACCACCCAAAATCCAAGTGAGGCATGGGAGATAAAGCATGGGAAGAGGAAATGCCTGTTTGGATCAACATCAGTGCCATACACTCAGTTTTAATGGCCTGTACCACCGTACCTGTTCAGGAGGGTCAGACCCTGACCTGCCCATCAGAAGTTGCAGTTTTCCACTTGGTCTCTTTAGAAACATGACGATGTGTTAATAGCATCCATTTTGTAGGTCTTTTTAACAGAATAATCCTAAGCAAAGTTACAGGATTTCAGTTCCGATATACTCTGCTACATAAAGTTCTGTACGTCCTATAGATTAAGATGCCTACAGGTACTGTAACATGTAGAAAGTACAACTTCCTCAGACACTATTTGTCTAGCTTGTGCTAGACCGCATGAGCTTTGTCTGATGAGATTTCTTCCACCCTGTTAAAAAGCTGGAACCTTCCAGAAGCTCATTAAGGACAGGATTCATCTAGCACAGCTTGTTGTTCACTTTTCTTCCCTGTTGGCAGAAGGCAGTGACACTGAGCCCACCGCCAGTACAAGGACTTCCCCGGCATAACTCATTTAATGTTACTGCAATAAACAACAAGTGGTATTTCACGAAGGAAGCTGGGCTTCACATTCATTTCACTCTCTTCCAATAAAGCAGTTTGACCCAAACTCCAAAGATTTGGAGCTCATTATAAAGGTGGTTCACATCACCAAGGGTGTTTCAAACACCACAGTACAGAGCAGGATCGATACCTGTATACTGAGCACAGTCAGGTTCGTCAGTGCATCCAAGTTCTGCAGCTTGGTGATTTTATTCTTTCCAAGGAACAGACTGTCCAGATTAGTCAAAGCGTCGATGTTTTCAATAGCCTGCAAGAAGACCAAAGCAGACAGCACTGCTGTGATGCACAACTCCAACCTGTGGATACACTTAGCACTGTACAGCCTTGACCTGTGCAGCAGTTTCCCTCCTGTGAAACACAAGCCTGCCTATTCCACAACACACAGCGTGCGTGCTGGGCCTCCCTCAGGACGCAAGAGCAAAGTGCAGGGCTTTGTGCAGTGTCAGCAAACCTCAGCCTGTGAGGGCTGGCCTGTGGCATTGCTAGCTGCTGGCTTCAGCAGGGGTCGCATCACTTTCTCCTGGCTGCTGCCCCACCATCCAGGCAGGATCAGAGAACAGACAGGCTCTGTAACACTGAAAAGGACATTCTCTGGGCCACAAGGTGTACCCGGGGCAGGGGATACTCACTGGTGAATCCAGAGTATCTGTCACTGGTGAATGGAAAGAGAAGCTGGGAGGAGAAAAAATAATTCCCAAATTCAGTCCTAGCCATCGGTGATAAAAGCAGTCGGAGGCAAGCTGCCCAGCTTCTCTGCTCATTAGTTTCCCTGCCATAAGCAAAGTTAACTGCCTCCTGCCTGTATCTAGATGCCATAAACTGTTAGCACATTTAACTACCGTCAATATATTCACACTACTGGCACAACGTACCCATTTTAGCAACGTACATGTTAAATATACACACTACTGACAGAGCATATACACTACACCAATTTAAGTGCTGAGCTCAGCCTTTAGTGGAAGAGAAGATCTCTGTGAGGCACCAAGAACAACCATATTCTTTATTTACAAGAAGTAAAAATAAAAAACGGGGGCACCAGAAAGCATCAGAGGATAAAAAAAAGAAAGGGCAAGAAAAGGGGGAAAAGATGGGTTTAGAAAAGTCTCTTGTAAACAGGAGGAAATAAAAACGCTTTTTTTTTTTGCAAGGGAAAATCTACAAAAAATACAAAATGGAAGAAGGTACTGCTAAAAAGGAATTTTAAAAACAGACTTCAGCTCACAGAAAAGCAGCAATATGGCTATAGATACACAGCTGTGCATCTGTGCTCAAGTACTCTGTGACGTGCCAGCTCTCAGAACGCTTCCTGCCAGGCAGGGTCAGAGCCCAGCAGTGCTGGTGAGACAGGACACCACGTCCCAGCACCACTCAGACTTCTGTGTGCGCTCGTGGGCAGGGGAAGGCAGAGGAGGACGGGCACATGCACACAGTGTATTATAGGTATGCTCTGGAAAGGAAAGAAGCTTTTCAATCTCTATCCCAGAACTGCCAACAGATTCAACAGAAGCTGTTTATCAGCTCATATTTGGACTCACCCTCCTTCTAGCCTGTGGACTTACCCCTGTTCTGGCCTTGCAAGAAAATAATAGATTTGTTTCTCAATGGTAGCTCCCCCAGCCCTGAGGAGGAAATACTTGTGACTCTGAGGGTACTGAGAAGAAATAATCAGAAAGAAAAAAAAAGCTACTTAAAGCTATAAAAAGCCACATTTAAGTATGAAACAGATAGGCATGAGGAAAAAAAAAAGCTAGGGAATAAATGAAGTGTTTGCCTTGTAGTTGCCTCAGTCCAACTTTGGAAAGAAAAGCATGAAAATGCATCAGCTCGGGCATAAAACTGTTTCCCCACCATTCACATAAAAAGGACAGAACTACAAGTTTTTAAGTCACGACGGACTCCAGGTGAAGTGCACACCAAGAAGTCAAGAGTTTTGCAGCAAACGACTAACAGCATTATTGCAGCAGCTTTAATGCTCAGGGGATGAACTTAGCAGGCACCCCAGACCCACGGACACTGCCTGAACTGCCTGCTCACAGCTTCTTCCCCTCCAGAGTTACAGGCACACCCATCCAGAAAGCACATAGCCAGGCTACCCTGCCAGCAGGAGACTACCAGAAGAGTTCTAGTTTCCCCAAAGGAGATGCATTTCTTCACGCCCACCCTAGACACAGGTTTCTCAGTCCAGTAAAGCAATTAGCAGCACAGAGCATTGCTTTTTAAAGAAAAGAATTAACAGATAAACAGAAAAGATGCTAAAAATAAGAAAATTTAGCTTGTTACCCACACAGCAATATCACTGTTTTATTTTTTACCATGCACAGCCTCAGCACTGCAAAAAATGCACGTAAAATAGACTCAAGCTGGCCATTCAAAATATATTCTTCAGCTTGACAACACTGGTGGCAATATACCACCCAAGTACCAGCACAGAAACCCAGCTGGTTTGGTTTTTATTCTTGTTTGCACAAAGCAATGATGCTTAGATATGGGATAGAATAGTTCTATTTAACTCAGCTTTTGAAATGCAACGGTTGGTGTCCCTATAGCCTATTATGCTTCTGAATACATAAAGCGCACTTCTTTAAATCGCATTCCCCAGCCTATAGGAACTACAAGGCTCCTAACCACACATCTGGCTGATGCTCTCCCACTCAGGATTTATTCCCCCTAAGCGACTTTCCAAAGTAACAGTTCCTTCAGACAGAAGAGTCACTCCAGTTCAGCTTTAAGAGAAAAATGAATTGTTTCCAGTTCATAAAAGCAGCAAATATTTCTGCCTTCAAAGGTTGTTTATCACTGCTTAAGTTTCCTTCTTTTCTAGAATGGAGACATGTGCTTCCACAACACTTACAATACAGAGGACAAGTAGATATTTTCCTATTCGTTCATTCAGCATAACAAAGTTTCTCAGCATCTGTAACTGGGCAATGTCAGCTTATACTATTTTCAGATTGGAATGCACTCACTTCTTACAGCTATTTTATAAAGCATATATGTAACTGGAAAAGCCTGTAAAAAATTAATAGTTTACTTTGCACACTGCAAGTCTTTTGTGTTGCCTGGTTCACCCATTCTCTTATGACCTGGGCAAAACACAGAGAAGTCTGCCTTATGGACAGCAGAGATCATTCAGAACTGCCTCCCTTTAAGTGCAATAGACTTCAAAATCAACAAAATTGGAAAGGTCACTAACTGACAAATAAGAAAAAGCAGCCAGCAGTGGACTATCAGGTTTTCGAGGCACTTCAAAGCAAGACCTCAAGAAAATCTTTTTCTTGAGTGAGACAAATTTATCAAATACACATATGAACCTGAAACTGCAATTAGCGTTCAATTGGTTTGATGAAGTAGAAGACAGAGCATCAGCCACAAGGAAGGCAAGAGAAAACAATAGCTGGTAGTTTTGATAGGTTTGGCTCTCTATTGAGAGAAAACTGCCATACGCAGAAAGCAGCACACACTGCACTAAGGAGAAATCCCTCAGTCATAGTTTAGAAGCCAGGCACTACACACATACATAATGGAAGGATCCAGCAGGAGCAGCAGACAAACAACTACACACTGAATGGCTAGAACAATAAAAACAGCAAAATTACAAGTCAAAGTCAACGCAGAGCACTTTGAGAATGGGCTAATCCCAAAAGCCACAGAGCTCAAAACTCTCCAGCTAACATCTTGTACAGCAAGCCTACCCGAATTCGATTGGATCCCAACTCTAACATCTGTAACAGCTGCAAGTTGCTCAAATTCTCAATTTTGCTGATTTTGTTGTTGACGAGGAAGAGTTTTTTAAGTTGGGTAAGCTGATCTAGTCCTTCAATGTGTCGCAGAACATTAAACGAGATGTCCAGGATCCTGAGGTAAAACAAAACAAAGGGCTCTTCAGTCCAGGAGGCATGGAAGGTCCTGGCAGAGGCATTTGTAAACTGGTGATGAGCCTCACTATCTGCAGAAATCAAGCATTTTGTTAGGCCACGAAGCTAGAGTCACAAGTGGCATTTCTTCAATCAGAAATAATGAATACAACATTCAAAATACTTCCATAACATGCCATGGAGAAAAACAGAAAGGTTTGTCACATGCAAAAAACAGACATCATTTTGCTCAGCTGTGGAACTGCCACTGTGTGTGGGGGGGGTGAAGCCAACTTCCAGCACTGCACAGTCCGTAGGAAATGTACGTCCCGACAAGCTCTGCCTCTCTGGGACAAGGTCTCCCTTGAGCATGAAGCAGTTAGCACTGCAGTAAGCAGGTCACTCCTCCTCAGTCCCAGTGAAAATGGTTGTGATCCACCTCCAGACTGATGAAGGACTAGTGCCAGAAACTGGGAATAGCACTTTGTCCCCAAGCAAAGTCACATCTCTAGTCATTTTCTGCAGGAGTAGAACTCTGTTATATGGAACTCTCACTATCAGTACCTGAGAGCTCCTGCGCAGAAGCTGCAACCACCTACCATTCTTGCTGCCTTACACAGAAGATGTTTCATTTCCACTGTCCCAGGCAAGCTCCAGGATAATAAAACTAGTTTACTGCACAAGTTAACTATCAGTGGAGACCAGATATTGTCCTTCACCGACAAATGTATCACCCAGGGCTTTCTCATGATTAAGACTGGAATAATTACATCACGGTAACTCAGCAAGTGACAATTCACCCACAGCCCAAACCTGGTGATTCCCCACGACTCACTCAAGATCCACTAGAGCCTCCAAGTTCTCGATCTTCCGAATCTGATTGTCGTAGAGATCCAGCTCCCGCAAGGTCTGCAATTGCTCCAGGTTCTCGATGCGCTTCACCAAGTTCTGACGCAGACACAGAGTCTAGCAGGAAAACAGATACGAATAGCAGCATGTCATGCCTTTTGGCATACAGACAGAAAGTGGCTTTTGTTTTTTAAAATACAATATTTTCCTGTTTTCTTCCATCTCTACAGAAGGAAAGCTTTTACCACGGATGCGGTCAGACACCAGAACAGGGCCCCAGACAGGCTGTGTAATTGCCATCCTTGGAAATGCTTGAGAGTTTCACTGGACAAGGCCTTAAGCCACATGCTTTAACTGGACTTGCTTTGAGAAGGAGTTTACTAGAAACCTTCAGAAGTCCTTTAAGGCTCTGGAGAGACCTCACCATGGCCTTACAGTACTTGAAGGGAGTTCACAAGCAGGAGGGGGACCGACTTTATACGTGGTCAGATAGTGATAGGACAAGGGGAAACACCTTTAAACTAGAAGAGGAGAAATTTAGGTTGGATGGACCTTCTTAGGATGGCAGCCAAAAAGACTCCTGTGTTTGTTCTCTAGTAGGTCAGACATGCACAATCTCCAGCTCTGAGAGATATTCTCTATTCCTTTGGGCTGTTACCTTCACTTTCTTGAGCACCTCAAATCCTTCAATCTTCCCAATTCGGAAATGATTCAGGTCAACATCCTGCAAGAAACGGAGTTCAGAGGGATTCAGCAAGTGTTTCAAAATACTCTTCAAAGACAAACCTAGTTATTTTCTTCTAAGGAAAATTACAGACTTACAAAAAGTGTGGCTCATTAAAACTTCTCTTTAAAGAGCTCATAAAAACTTGGTTTGGCAGATGATTTTACCAGCAATGGTGAAACACGTGGTCTAAGTTCATTAACTGCAAAGGCAGTACCTGTGTAGAGGGCAAAAGCCTTCTCCTCAATCTGAGTTTGGTTTCACCAACAGGAGGCTCTTTTTTTTCCTAGTAAATTTGTAATTTTACTGAGAAAGAGCTGTCTGGCTTGAACAAAGTACTGCACAAAATTCTCTTACCCATATAGGGCCTATCTGGAATAGGCTGTCTTTGCCTCTATGCTTATTCTAAAACTCAAAAATGACAAAATTATAATGATCAAGAGTAGAACATCTCTACTTCTAGCCTGAAGGCTCTGAACCAGTTTTGGGGAAGACAGGATAGCTAGGACCTTCAGAAGAATTAGATCTTTCAGCTAGGTTTCAGCACTCGCTTTCCCTTTCATCCTGCTGTGTAAAGCCTGAAAGAACAACAACAACAAAAATCTTCCTTTACCTCAGCTTCTGGGTCCAGGCTAATTGTCTCCATGTCCACTGGTGTCTCTGCTTCTCCTGCAGCAGAAACAAATGTTATAAACTTCTGCTACCTGATTAGTTAAAGACACGATTACAATGGCTAACATCCAGAGACAAAGGGAGCAAGCACTCTTCACAACGAGGAACACACAGTTCGGATGTTCTGCTGCATTAAAAAGTACATATCACCTATCTCACTTTCATCACGACAGCAAGTAATGAAACAAAGCTTTTTTATCAACACAATTCCATGCCTAGAAGCAAAGGGAAAAAGTGCAGCACCTTATCCAGCCTGCCTACCCAGCAGATGAATAACACTGGCTTAAGATAGATCTTGGCAGGATTTCTTTTCTTTACACTTAGAGCCAGCATCCCTCTGAGGATGTACGCTCCAAAGTGTCTGTGCTCCTCAGATAACCTAACACAAGGAGGAGCCTAAGTACGCCTAAGCTGGCAGCTGATAGTGCCAAGACTGACCAAGCATCCCATCAATCCCACCCTCCAGCCTTCATTTCACAAATTTTGCCAGTTTATGCTGCGCACACACTCGCATGGATTCCCCTTCTTTTGTTTGAATGAGCTCACTAATATGCTCGAAAACACTGTTTATCACACTGCATACATTTGCTTGGGAAATGCTTTTATATTCTGGAAGGTAGCCCAGCATTTGCTGTACTTCTATCACAGCACAAGAGGGAGTGAATTTTACTGAATACATTCATGCTGAATAATTCACGCCTGATCCCCATTTGTGGAAGATGGTGTGCTGTTCGCATCAATCTCCAAAGGAAGTCTAATAAGACTTAGCAAAACAGACATAAAACATGCAACCCCTTTCCATTTTAAGTGTGTCAGTCCTCTGTGCAACCCTAAAAACTATTAGAATCTTTAATTACAGTCAAGTTCCAAATGCTTTGGATTAACTCCTGCATTATAGTATGCAAGCTCTATCCATTAACACAATAATTACTATTTTAATAGCCTGAGCATGGTCATATCCATATAAATGCCAAACATCGCCAATCCTTAATGAGTGCTTTTCCTACAAATGCTTGGCATCATCTGTAGTAATGTAAGGATTAACAGTACGAACATTACAATTTTTAATCCTGCCAAACTGCAGGCTTTAATAGCTCCACACACTTATTTACCTTGCTGTATTTGGCCACGGCTCGTCTGAGCATTCAAACAGAAAACAGCCCTCACTGAACTGACTTGTGGAAATTAAGATTTAAAGGGAGTCCTCTGTTCCTCATCTTTTAATATTTTATATAGCATAAATTAGCAAGGAGCATAAATCATAATTTGGGGATTGAAAGTGAGCTGACAATTTTGGTGACGTTGCATGGTGGTATAGAAATGCCACCGGAACTGACAAGCATACATGTGCCTGTCAGCATTTTTAGCACCAAGCAGCACTTGAAGTCCCATTTTCCTTCCAGATGAGGAGGGATGCACTTCAGCAGGGGAGTAGGATACGCTTCCCAGCTGCTCCCAAGACCACATCTCTTTAAGCTATTTCTAGGGTACAAAAATCTGCCAGCACAGGGCACTCCAAGACAAACAGCCCAGCTGAATTTACGGCCAACAGGAACAGACTCTGAGGTCAGAACAACAGTTATTTAAGATATCACATTAGAAAAAAAAAAACAATTCCCCTTGGGCTGAGTTGCACAAGCAGTAAGTTACAGTGCTCGGTGATGGAACCCGTCCTTTTGGGACTTTAAAGTTGTTCAACAGCAAAGCTGGTGTACATGGTAGATAGTTTAGTCAAAAATATTCTTCCATCTCTGCCAGCTGACAGGCTTCTCCATAAAGTGGCACATTTCCTCAGTGCTCACTGCAGCTCACATGTTCCTGCAGTATGTTAAACACTCAGTATTAAGTACGTTAGTCCACAATTTTGAATGCAGTGGGTTTCTCATGAGGGAACAAAAAAAATATCACTTTGGCACTAAAGTTACTTAAGTGAGGTTTTGTGGAACCCACGCCTGCAAGCTCTGCAAGTGCAGAAAAAAGGATGCCACTCAGGAAGCATGAGTGCTGCAGCACGAAGCAGCAGTTACCAAGTTACGTAAATGCACGGCACCACAACCATTTAAAGTAGCTAGAAGCCTAACTGCACTTTTTAACTGCATATGCGCAAAAAATATAATAGGTTATAAGATAAGTTATAAGATTTTACAGCAGCAGCGCCATTCCTCAGAGAATTAACACAACAATAAATGTGAAATCTCAGCTGCTTGAGCTCCGTTTGTGAGCTTCGGTGAAAAATGGTGGCAAAGTATCCATTTTCCTTTCAGCTGAGCACCTTAGTTTCCTTGCCAGCTCTTAACTCAAATGCTCCACTATTATTCCTCTTCTCAGTTCCTATCCTGGAAATAGTTTTTTACATTAAATAGCATCCAGACAATAAGTTGTTTTTCCTGCCCCCATTTGAAAATAAAAGCATGTCACTCAAAGTAGTTTCTCTAATATTACAATTCCCAAAGGGAAACAACATAAAACACATAGCCTCGAATGCACAAATAAATTACACCAGCAGAATGAATGCTCAAAATGCTACGTGCATGCAAAGGAAAACTCCATCCGACTGATCTGTGTCCTACAACTGAATGCGCACAGCTTGGGATTTACAGTTTGTGGGACGTGCTCTTGTGCTTTTAGACATATCACCACACATTCTTCAACTTACAGGGTGTGTTTGTTTGATAGTTAACAATGATTTAAATTTTGCTGCAGAAAGTTTCAGTTCATTTCCAGGCCAATAATACCTACGAGCATGCCTATCAAAAGGATGTACTGCATCTGAAATTGTTAGCTTGTATTAAAAGTCCAGATGACACTGCTGTATAGGTTCTTCAGGTATTGATTTGCTTTGACAAATTGCAAGCTACCATAAAACAAACATCTCCATTAAACAAGCACAGGCTTCAAAGCGCCTGCCAAAATTTCTACCTGATGAGCTAACACAAGCAGCAAAAATTGCAGAGAAATTTTGAAATCCAGACAATTCAAACAGGTACAATTTTGATGTCTTCAAATTTTTAAGCCAAGAAAAAAAATCCCGCAACAAAACAAATCACATCTAGAAATAGTCCTCTTTGGCTCCCGAAGCGATCTGGCAATTTTTAAAGTTAAAAGCTATATACAGTGCAGCAGAAGAATGAAGAGCTAGTTTTGTTCATTTTTAATAAACACTTCCAGCATCTTTCTACAGAAAGTGAGAACCCTTCCACAAAGAAGCATCAATCAAGCTCTTTTTGCACACTGACATTTCAAAGAGAAGCATGGTTCCACACACTGATAAATAAAAAAGGAGTCTAATATCTGCAGTTCCATAAAAGAAGACAGCTTTACTACAGCAAGGATTATACTATTGTTTAAAAAAAAAAGTTTTCTCTAGGGCAACTGTTAACTAATACTGAGACAAACGTCGTGTATCCATGGGGAAGAATACAAAGGACTGACGCAGGTAGGTGGCTCACACCTCCCTAAAGCCATCACTGAGGCGGGAAGGTACCTGTGGAGTTCTCACCATTCTGCTCATCTCTCAGGCTCTGCTGGCTGAGGTCTGTTACTAAGCGCACCGCTTGCTTCTTCCCTTCGTCTTCCGACTCCTCCGATTCGATCCGCTTATCGACTGCAGGAGATAGAGAACAGCAGAGTTAGGCCACTTCTGGCAGCATGCTGGGGGCAAAAAAGCAGCAAGGAGATATCACAACCAGGACTCACAAATACCACTATGCAGTTAGTAGAAATCCTAAATTAACTAAATGAAAGGTTTAGTCTTAAATAAAAGGCCTCTTACCCCTTGTTTCTACTTTGATTTTGGATGCACTTTTTCCTCCCATCACATCTTCCTAAAACCAACAATCTGGGAAGAAGACTGGAGGAAAAAGGAAATTTCTTAGATCAACGAAGTGCAATTCCAAAGACTACGGAAATGGAAGGAGAACGATGACACTTAAAGATCTTTCAGAAGAAATAAAACCAGCAGCACGTACGAGGGTACTAGTGACACGAGGCAAAGGCTTCAGGAAAACAAGAGCCCCAAAGGCACAGATGGCTGCAGCCCGAGCGGCCGCCTCAGTACCACCAGCTAAGTACAGTGCAGCTTCTACCTGGGGAAACCACACCGGGGATATTCCTTACGTTCTCCTTATGCTTTATGTGACGGTCGCCTCCACAGCCCCACTTCTGCCACCTCCCCCGCAGAGGCCGCGCCCCGCGCCCCTCAGGCCCCACTCCCAGAATTACCACAGGGCTCGCCTCAGGCCGGACCCCCAGGGGCTGTCCGGCCCGGAGGGCCCCGAGCCCACCGCGCCCCTCTGGGGGCTCCCGGCCGACGGGCAGCACTCCAGGGCCGCACCGTTCCACAATCCATGCCGACCCAACCCCATCAGCTGCAGCAAGCCCTCACCCTCCATCATCTCTTGCTGCCCCTCTCCGCTCCCCGCCGCCATATTGCTTCTCCTCCCACCGCCCCCTTCCGGAAACCGCCTCAACGGTGATCGCAGCCAATCAGAGCCCAGACCTGGCTCCCCACAAAGAGCCAATCACGTCCACGGGTGTGCGACTGGGGGCGGGGTAACGCCTGGGGCCGTCCGGCCCTGGTGCACATGCGCAACTGGCTGTGCTCCGCGGAATCCTGGGAGTTGTAGTGCGCCGCTGGCGGGGCGGCGGGCTGTGGTGCTGCAAGCGTTGGGGCTGCTCGCTCGCAGAGGCACCTCGGGCCTGGCGGTCCGCCTACCGACTCCTCCGTGGTCTACCTCAGCTTTACGGGTCTGGTACCCTGGCACCAGCCCTTGCACCCTTCCAGCCCCCGAATGTGAGGACACGGAGCAGGGTGACTAGGGCGCGGCGGTGGCGAGGAACGGGGAGGTGAGGGAGCCCCGCGTTCCTGAACGGTAGGTCGGTTTGGGCCCATCCCGCCCACCGTCCGCGCCGGCCCGGGCGTTCCTAGCAACGGCCGCGGGCAGAGGAGCCGGCGCCGCGTTCGAACGGCCCGCCACCGCACCGCGGTCGCCCATTGGCTGACGGCCGTGCCGCTCTGTCATCGACTTCGCTTATTGGGCAGCGGGACGGCTACGTCCCGCCCCCGGCATTTTGAGGTGAGCGCCGCGAGGCGCTGGCCGGGCTGCGCTGGGAGCTGACCGTTCTGCTGTAGGAGCGGGCAGGAGTCGGCTGTGCCGCGTTTCTGTTAGCAGAGCGCACTCTGCTGCTCCTGGCTAGGCGCGGGGATGGCCGGTAGCGCGCGCGGCCGCTCTGTAGGCAGCCCCCCGGGCCTCGGCCCTTCAAGCGACTCGGAGCAGCTGAGCAGGTCCTACCCCTGGGCCGGTGGCGGCGGGAGGAGCCGGCTGGCCGGGCTGTGCCGGCGGGGAGCCTCGCTGTCCGGTGAGCACCGCGTTCCGGGGTTCCCGGGCTGACAGTGGCAGCGATGGGTGCTCTTACAGCTCTTTCTCCTTTTCCTCCCTCATGCTGGCAGCAGTAGCAGAAGCGCACAGATTAGCTGACAGCCGGCTGAACGTGAGCCAGTAGTGTGCCCAGGTGGCCAAGGAGGCCAGGGGCAGCCTGGCTTGTGTCAGCAGTAGAGCAGCCAGCAGGAGCAGGAGGTGACCGTCCCCTGTACTCAGCTCTGCTGAGGCCGTATCTCGAGTGCTGCGTTCAGTTCTGGGCTCCTCACAAGAAAGATACCGGGGTGCAGGAGAGTGTCTAGAGAACAGCAGAGCTGTGGGGGGTCTGGGGCACAAGTGGGAGCAGCTGAGGGAACTGGAGTGGATCAGTCTGGAGAAGAGCAGGATCAGGGGAGATCTCATTGCTCTGCAGCTCCCTGAGAGGAGGCTGTGTGAGGTGGGGTCGGCCTCTGCTCCCAGCTAACAGCGATAGGATGAGAGGGAATGTCCTTAAGTTGTGCTACGGGAAGTTCAGGTTGGGTATTACAGAAAACTTATCAGAAAGAGCGATGAGGCGCTGGCACAGCTGCCCAGGGAGGTGGGGTAGTCACCGTCCCTGGAGGTGTTCCAGAGTTGTGGAGAAGTGGCTGGCACTGAGGGACATGGTCAGTGGGCATGGTGGGGTGGGCTGGGGTTGGACTTGGGGATCTTAAGGCTCTTTTCCATCCATAGTGACTCTCTGTCCTTGGGATGACTTATTCAGAATTTCCTGTCCCTTTCCATTGCTGCTAGCCCTTCAAAGCTATGTAGTTTGGAAGTGAAGCAGTGGTGTTTTGTTGCTGATGTCACTTCCCATGGGAGAATTTCTTATAGACAGAACTTTTGGAAATCTTAATACAATCACTTTGCATTGTGTAACGTAAAGTGTTGGTGTACGCACTGATATCACAGTGTCACATCTTGTGAATAGTTAATTAACTAGCTTCTGACTAACTGCAATTATTTTTAATAATAGTTTCAATTTTGAGATAATTCAAAACTTTTTAAACCCTCATGACTTATACAGAAGAAAAGCTTGAATCATCCAGTTGAATTATTTGCATGCTGACAATTTTTTTTCTAGCTTACAGATGGAGTTTAAATATTCCAGTGGCTATGACTCAAGAATGTTTATTATTATAATTGTTTCTGTTGTCTTTAGTTTCATTGGTATTATTTTCTTGTGTTTTCTTAAAGAAGCGTAGAAGCATGTATTTTGGGATGTAATTACTTGACAATTAGACAACTGACTTTTCATTTATTTCTCCAGCACTCCAGTAGTAAACTATTATAACTATACAGTTGATCTTTTTGTTCTCACAGGGGAGAAATGGAGCTCTTACTGCCTCTCTTCACTGGCAGCTCATAATGTCTGTGCCAGCAAAATTGGGAACTCTTGGGCTCAGCGGGACTCTTCCTCTCTTTCCATTTCTGTTGGAAGTTCTTGCTCTTTTGTGCATGCCCTTGCCCTGGAGGAACCCGGCCAGCACTTCCTGACTGCTGCCCGCAATCCAAACCAGGCCATCTTCACCGTGGATATCAACACAACAGAGGTATTTGCAGCTATAACTGCTAAGCTACACCCCACATAACTGATACAGGCTGTATGAGATCATATAAGTTAATATGCCTGTTGTTCTTACTTGTAACTGTAGGCAATTAGAGTGTTGTGAAGGTGTTTTATAGTTTGCTTAGTAATTTTCTAAAGACTGGCAATGCATGTATTTCTATTGCATGGTGTAGTTAGCAAAATATATGTAACCAATTAGAAGCACTGTTATCTTGACTCTTTTATCTCAAACAGAAAAAGAGACTAAAGAAGAATGCAGCTATGATGTGGCACGAGGGAAGAAAAGGAAAGCTGAATGTACTTCAGGCCTTTTGTCTAGAAAGTACCAGCCCAGGGATAAATTTATGGTGGCATGACATCTCTGTCTGCCCCACTTAACATGCTTTTTGCAGTGGGAGAAAGGAGATTTTTTCTGTTTCTGTCCTGACAGAAACTGGAGTGTAAAATTAAGGGCTAACAGCTGTAAAGAGCTGTGCCATTTTTAGTTTGAGCTGATAGTTTGTGTTTTCCTGTCCTAAAGACACTTAATCCTAACTTGGTCTTTAACAGAGGCTTAAGCATGGCAATGATTTCTGTGATTGTTGCATGTCTTCGGGGGTGGATGAAATTCTATGGCCTGCCTCAGCTCTGCTTGCAAGTACAGCTTTGTAGCTTTGCCTCTGTGGGTGTAATTCACAAGGCTGAAGGAGATAGGTTGTTAAAAGCCAGCAGGAAACCTAAAAGGAAAGCCACATCTCAAACACTCTTAATCAACAAGACATTTAGGCAATGGATGTCTTAGAACAAGAAGCTGAAGTGAATTGTTTTCATAGGCTTCAGAGTTTAAAAGGACTGCTCTATTTCCACTGAAAGGAAGTGACTTTATAAGACATTAAAGTAACAACCTAAGGAGAAGATGATCTATAAATGAAAGTTACAGCTTTTATTCTCTGTTTGTTTCCTTTCCTTTTTTCTAGATTCTAGTGGCTAATGACAAAGCTTGCAAGCTGCTTGGGTGCAGCAGTCAGGAACTCATTGGTCAAAAGCTGTCCCACTTCATATCCAAATGCAGTCAAGAGACATGGGAAGCTGTGGATGATGAGTACTTAGAAACTGATGAATGTTACACAGTGGTTTCAGGAACTGTGGTATGTGAAATGTTTGAGCAAATATCCCTCACTATATGCAATATTTGTGGGGTTTAGGGTTTTTTTTTTTGACAGTTTGAATATAATTCCCTGATAGGGTTAACTTAGTGAGGATTCAGTAATTAAGTCATTTGTCAGGCTGTTTTGTTTAAAAGTTTGTAGACGTGGGTATTCAAAGGGTAGAAGATAGTTTGGTAGGCATGTACAAGAGCTTTCCAGCTGCTGACATGTATAGTCATGATGATTTGACCAAATTAGAGCTTCAAGGACAGTTGATCTTAAAATAAATAAATAAAATCAATGCTTAACATGGAAAACATTATTATGTAAAAGTTCCTGTCTGGTCTTCAAAATGACCTTAAGTTGCATTGTGCATGTTATAAAGTTACACATCAATCAGGTACTGTGAAATGTCTGACAGAGCACCCTAGCTGGTGCAAATGAGAGAAATTAATGTTTGTCCTATAGCGTGGATGGTTATAAGCAAACTGTGTGAGAAGTCTCAGTGTTTTCTTTGGCTGCTGTTATGAAATGATCGGTACCTCAGAGCCTGATCTTTCTGAATCATCAATTAGAAAAAAAAAATCTTAAGCATGGTTAGGTAAATCCAGGATTAAAATTAAATGTCTGTCCACTAAACTTAAAGTGCAGCCGTTCCCAGCACTTTATAGGCTGCCATGAAGGTTAGTGTGCAATTCATAAACCCATTCTGTCAAGATCTCATAAAAAAGATAAAAGACTTAATATGAACACTGCAGTTTATAAGATAAGTAAACATTTTCTGATTTGAGGAGAACCTTCTCCCATAAGAAATTAAGGTGCTGCTTTTGCAGCTGAAAGTAAGAACTGCATTACTAATGTGGAGTATTCGCTAGCATCATGGGACATCTCTTATGTAAGGCATCTCTGAAAAGCTCTTCTCATTGAAAAGAAGGTATTAGACTGACACATTTATATTGCTGATTGAAATTCTCTGAGTCTTCATGAGGCTAGGAGAGAAGAAACAAAAGCAACAACAGCAAATTATTTGCAATCCTTATCAATTCTATATTACAGCTGTTTTTCCCGATAGAAACTAATAAGCTGCCAATAAACAAGTTTTTTCTAACAGTGAGGGACAGATATCTTGGCTCAATATCTTATTCTTGTTTGAAAATCTTGCGAAGTAGCCACAGTCTTAGTGAATTTTAACTACATCTCTAAATCCTGTGGAAAGGTGGAGGTTCTCAACCAGCTCAAAGAGAAGATCCCCGTCTCGGTGTGGTTGAGGCGAATAAGAATCAAGGACAACCAGCGTTGTGTGGTTCTGCTGGAGCCAGTGGAAAGACTTTCAGCTATTGTTTCCTTCAGGGCTGACGTGAGTGCTTTCCTAATGATCAAATGAGACAGCAGTTTCTGACAGTTGATGTGCAAATTAAATGTGGCTAAAAACTGGTGGATGCATCATTATTTGTGAACACGAAATGTGTGCGTAGCACTGCTTGAAATTGGGATAGTATGGGCAGGAGCTGTGCATATTTTTCGCACGAGGCTCACTTTGACATTCAGGAAATCGTAGTGTAGTACCCCAACCCTCTTCTGCAAAAGTCCTAGACTTGAATTGTGGTGGTTTGGCAGGGTGTTGTTACTGACTGCAGAGGTGCACTTGTGAGGGGATCTCCTTGCTGAGGAACAGTTCTGTGAGGATTCCTGGCCTCCCCGCTCTCCCCTACGACGTGATAATGTCAGAGGAGCATTGCGTTATGCCTTGTCTGCTTTTACTGAGTTAGCTGTATTCCTGAAGGGATAGCAGAATGAGACCTGCTGTTTGATAAGATGCTTGCAGAAACTGTTAGAGGATTGAGTGGACTGTGGCTAAAATGCTAGAATTAAAATAATCCTGTAAATTTTTCTTGCCAAGGGAGGCATTACATCATGTGACCTTCTTTTTGCCCATCTCCATGGCTACCTAACATCGGAAGAAGTAGTTGGGCGCCACATAAAGGACCTGATTCCTGCTGTGCAGATTCCTCTTCTAGGCAAAAAAATCCCAAAGGTATAGTATAAGTGCCAACCACTTTCTTCCATATCCTTCCTATTTGGGTTACAGGTGCACACTGGTTTCCCTCCTTATGTAGTGGACAAAAGCCTTTTTGGAGAGAAGTACAAGTCCCATGAAAAAGGGTATGATGCTTATTTACGTAGCTGCCAACAGGGTATTTTTGAACTAGAAATGAGTCCAGTCCCTGATCGGTCACTGTGGAGGCTATCTCAGTGAAAGATGATGTCTGCAATCCATCAGAAGCCTGGCTTTTTAAGAGAATATGCTGTCTGAGTCTCATGCTATGTCTGTCTGTCTGAGGAGTGAAAGTCTAAAGAATATCCAGGTCTTGCAAATGGCATGAAAACAGGCAGCTAGATAATTGAAAGAGACCTTAGCAATGCCTCATTTGCTGAAAAGCTGCAGCATGGACTTTCCTGCTCTTTGCTATCAGGATATTTATGCAGTTGTTCATCTCAGGATTCTGCATCCTTAGAAAACTAGACTTTGTTCATTTTGATATTCACTGCATTGGCTTGCTTTTCTTTTCCCGCTCCTTTTTCCAGAGGATACTCAATTAATTAGGGTTTTTTCTTTTTTTTTCCCCTCTAATTTAGAACCTCAAGATTCAGAGAGCTGTAGGTCGATCCCAAGAGGGTAATGTGTTTCCTATTACTTTAAAGCTACAAGTTAGCCTTCTGGAGGAGGACCAAGTGGCAGTGCCGAACAATGACATTCTACAGACAGAAAGAGAAATCTCTTTCACCGACTATCATTATGCTGCTACGGTTGAAGTTTTCTCTACTATCAGTGGCCTTATTACTGTACAGTCAGATGGAACCATCCAGGGCATCAAGGATAGTTTTGCTTTAACACTGTTTGGCTATGAGAAGAAAGAACTGTTGGGAAAGGTAAGGTAGGAATATTAATGCCCCTCTGCCCAAATGAGTGCTGTGTCTGGCAGCGTATCCGTCAGAGCTTTAAGGTCTTCTTTTGTACTCGTTTCTGTCTGTCACAAAGCTGCATGCATGTGTTGAGCAAGGGATGTGTGGGATGGTACAGAAGTTATCTTGCTGTATTTAAGTCTTGTAGCATTGAGGAGCTGGCTGGAGCCCAAAGCAGTCTGCACAATTACACGTTCTCCACCAGTGATGTGGACTGTTTTTGCGTGGCTGTCCATGCAAATCAGGTCTACAATTACTGCAAGCATTTGCCCCCAGTCTGTGAGAGCCACCTTAGCTGTATAAGGTTTCATTCTGTATTTTAGAACATAACGTTCCTGATCCCTGGTTTCTATAACAACATGGAGAGAAGCGATGACTGCTCCTTGCCATTACCTCCTCTCGATGACTCTTTGGGGACAGAAAGTGAGCACATCTTTGAAGATGTTTCTGCCTGCCATACAACTGGTTCTGGTTGCCGTAGCAAAGGTAAAATAAGTAGAGGGGAGAGATTTTTTCCTCTGAAAATAGGAACGTGCTTTGTAAAAGCAATGTACCTCTATGCACTTTTTAAACTGGATTTCCACCACAAGCCAAGGTGAACAGAATTGTTTATGTAAGGTTTCGCTTCTCTCTGTTGCTAAGTTGATGAAACTGAATATCCAAGGCAGAAATTATTCTGTCAATAGAGAATGCTTTATACATACTGAATGTTTCTCTTTCTCTCCCTCGCTTCCCTGCTAGGTTCTCCAAATAGCTATATTTGTGGAATTTTATACTTTTGTGACAGTGTTGCAGTAGAGCTGTACACACTAGTTTTAAGGAAAAAACCCAACATTCTTTTGTATTGGCTTATGTTGCTGGCAAGTAGTCAGTGTTGTGTTGCTGTGTTGTTTCAGTTAGGAGGCATCATGTGTTCCTCTGACGTAGCTTCTTGTATTTACAAAGAAATCATCAAAACTTAATTTCCCTGAACATAACAGGTATAAGCAGGAATGTCACTAAATCTGGCCTTCTAATCTGGAAGTAATTTTGGTTTTTTTTTTGGTGAGGAAACTATTTTGGGACTCAGCCTTTATTAAATGGAGTGATTGTTCTAGACTCTAATCTAGATTTGTTCATTTGTTACCTTCTTCTGCAGCAACAATACCTGGTTTACTTTGTCTTGTAAGTCACTGTTTTTCTCTTCTGACCTTTTGTTGCTGAGGAAGGAAGTTCTTACCTTATTCTTTCACTTACACATGCTGGACTATTTCTTTTTCATCCTGCAATTTCAGTGAGTAATAAGCCTTTTCATTTTAAGTGTTTGAAGTGGGGAGCATATGTGTGTTTAGGGCCTTTTTTTTTCTTCTCTAATACCTGTCCAAGGAAGGTGAATTTAGCAGCCTTGAAACATCTAGATTCTTGGATATGATGGTTTCTCAGGCCAAAGTTGAGCAAAATGCTCATATTTGGACCACTTTACCTTAATCAGCTCTTCTGTACTCAATTCCTTGGGGACCCATGCAGTTTAAAGGTTTTTTTTCTTTTAAATCACTGTAGACACTGAAGAGTAAAAATGAAAGGTTAAATTGGTATGGTTTTATTTCTTGTTTGGTACAGGTGATGACTTTGTGTCTGCATCTTTGGCAAACCTTCTGTCAAGAGATGGAGAGCAGAGATTGGAAAGAAGACACAGAGAAGACAGGTTACTGCATGGTGAGACTAAGCAGAAGAATGAGAGCAGTTTCTTATCTACTCCTTCATTTCCTGAAGTGGCACCCATACTTTCAAATCGGTAGGCATTTTATGGACCATAACCTCACTTTGAAAAATCAAGAACTGGATTAGCAATCAAAAACTGTTTTTTCACTTCTGTGATACTGGTGGAAAGGTGTAACAAGGGCCTCCTGCATTTGGATCTCTTTAAAATCTGAGAGCTGTTTGCAAGACAGGTTGAGCTTTGTTTACCTGAGATTTTCATTGAGATCTGTAAGTTGTACTGATAAAGTTTTGGGAGTTTTACCCCCTAATGGGTACAAGTATTTCATCCAGGCCATGGAAGGTAATGACACCCTATCTTGCTAGATGAGAAACAATGGATGTTTACTTCCTTCCATGGTATCCACTAGCTGATATTGCACTGAAGTCAGGTTACCTGGAATGGGATCTAAATGTTATTCCTTCTGGAGGTCAGTGTAACTGTCAGGCTACCCATTAATACAGGATATTGTGTCACTAGAGTCCAGACATCTTTATTGCATCTTTCTAGGTCTCTTTCCTTTGACAACATTAGAAATTCTGGACAAGAATCTGTATGATGCACACGGTTTAGCTTAAGTGAAATTTTAAACCTTCCACATTCACAATTCCAACTCTCAGAAATTATTTGCTGCCTTTTTAATGTCCATTTAATGTAATGTTACGGCACAATTCTTGCCACTTTTTAAATAGATTGACAATCTGATAGCTTCCTTGCGCTGTCCTTTATATCTCTATATCACAGATGGGTTATAATTGCTCTACTACATGGTCTGTTTTTCCACTCTGCATTTTTGCTGATAGAAATATTTATAAAATACTTTGTGCCATGGGCTTCAATGAACTATGGTTAAAGTGGCTGGAAACACCACAGGGATCTTCTCTTCTCAGGACTTGAAGAGTGCAGCTGCACGTGTTGGCTTTTTGTTTCGACCTAAGAAATACATTTAGAAATTAATCTAGAGAAAGAATTAATCCATAAGTAAGGACTGCTGTTTAAGTGTACCTGTTCTAATTTGGTGAAAATTGAATTTATGATTTTGAATGCTTCTATCAAGAGCTTTTTGCCTTTTTCTTTAAATTAAAAATAATTTTTAAAAATGGGGCAGGTTTTAAATAATAAACATAGTAACAGAAGAGTGGGTAGGATATAAGTGACTGTTTTATCTTTTTGTCATTGTGATATCACTAATAACTTGGAATCCTTGCAGTGAAGACAGCTATGTGGCTGATGGGCTGTCAGCCCACTGTGGAGAGCCTTCTCCTGAAACCTGGCCTGACAGAATCAGAGCGGTAGAACACTGGAGACTGGTGGAAAATGCAAAATCATGTAATTCTCCAAAAATGCACCCTGCACAGGTCTCTCCTACATCATCTGCTTCAGAACAGTTGGATTTCGATCACAACTTAAAGACACCATTAAGAAGTGGGCATAGTGTAGCATCCGGTACCTCTGTGACTGGGAATGTCAGTGAGAGCAATTTCTTGCTTAATCGATTACACATTCATCATCAAGACCTAAAAGAATTAAATTGTCAGCAGGTCTCTAGGTTGCCATATGAAATGCTGAAGGATCAGCACTTCACCAGTGCTCAGGGACAACCTTCTTCAGCAAATGTTGCCTGGTTCATTATTTCTTCTAGCCCAGAAGACAAGCTAGATACTGCATCCACTGGAGTGAGTAAGCCACCTTCTTCTGATTTTGCTTGTAACTCATCTGGAATACGAAAAATAAATGAGCCACGATCTGGGACAACACTAGGCTGCACACAAGATTTTCAAAGTCATGTGGCTAGAGGACAGTTAACAAAAACTAGCTTGATGTGTGAAGGAAAGCATTCCAGTCTTGAACACGCTGTTGCTGAAAGCTGCTTGCTGAAAGATGCAAATTTCATTGCAAATGGAAGAAATAGTATCCATGACATTTGCTCAGGAAATAAAATGAGCTGCACTGGTTCCACAATGGGAATTGCCACAACCTTCAAAACTGTTAAACAAACTGACGCTGAGCTGAACTGTATTTGCTCTGATCTCGAGGAACTGGATCTGAATATTGGTGTCACAGGGAACATGGACAATTGTTTAGGTTCTACTTCAGATTTTGTAGAAGTGTTCTCTTCTAATATGGTGAGCTCAGCTGCGGGCAATATGCTAACTCAGAGTGATGCTGTTTCAGCTGAGCAGCTGTTAAATGGTGTTGCCATAAAAGATGGTTCTGGGTGGCTGCCTTCACGACGGCATTTGGAAAACCCTGAACGATCCTCCAAAGTATTTATTGAAAAGCCTAAAACTCTCACAGAGACTGTGGGGGATAATGTCAACAGAAACTTGCTGAAAAGTAAAGGAAATCCTGAAGAAGATTATCAGTTGCATGGGCAGGAAAACATGGAAATAAAAGTAACATCTACCCCTGTGAAACAAGGAAGACCAAATCCAGCAGCTTCTTTCAGCGTAGAGATTCTGGAAGGCAGCTACAGTGGGAATTGCAGTCACAGAGATGGTTCACAATTAAGTAAGTTACACCTGTCTCTTCCCCAAAACTCTTACTGGGACATTATCCTCCCCCACATTTTTGGAGAAGGCAACCAGTTCTGACTTAGAAGCTTGCAGTGAAGAAGGAAGTAAGCTCTAGTATCTAGAAAGAGGTCTAGTATTTTAGTCTGTGCAGAGAACATTGGAATAGCAGGTGGTTGCTAAGAAATTCAGGCAGACTGAACCATCAGAAATATTCTTCAAGCACTGATAACCGATTTTGAACAGAAAATCTAAACTCCTTTGTAAAAAATGCATTTGAATTACATAACGGAGTGTGCTTCAGTCGCTCATTCAGCCGGGCTCAGTGCTTGTATAAAGTCCCAATTTTTATGTCATTTTAAATAACAATAAGAAATTAACAGTCCCTGTTGGACACTGACAGAAATTTCTGCCAAAGAGGGGGATGGGACACTGTGGAGGTAACCCCTAGGTATCTCTAGAATAGCTGTGCTTTCATCCATGATGATTCCTCCCTAAGTAGGTGTTCTCCCAAAAGTAATGAAGAAAATGGAGGAATTCACTTGAAGAACTCAGGATTTCATCCTAAGCTTCCTGTGGTCTCCTTTTATGCTAACTTTTGATTCCACCATTTTAACCTCCTTACCTGTTTCTACAGGTATACTCTTTGAAGTAAAACGTGTAGAGCTGCAGGACCCTGCTGTGCTTTTCTGTGTCTGGGTAGTGAAAGACCTTCTACAGATCCAGAAAGAAGCAATAGCAAAGACTCAGCTTTTGCTCTCCAGTCTAGCAAGCTCTACCCAGTCTGTTCTAGATCTTTCCACACACAGTCTTGGAGAAGTAAGAAACTTGACCATTTTGTAACATCAAGCTGAAGCTAAAGTTGAGAAATTTTTCAAATTATAATAATATCATGAGGGCAGGATGGGGGTATTGCTTTTTCCTGACTTTCCTGTTTCTATGTCAAAAGAAATGTGTCATTGCTGTAAAAACAACAAATTATTTTGCAACATTTCTGGTAGTGTGTATTTGGCTTAGCATAGTTAGCTTTCCAGCCTGAATAATAACAGCACTTGATTTTAAATTTGTTCTCAGGCTGGTTTAAGTACATCTATAATAGATGTACTACTATCTATTAAGTACATCTACACTGATGTACTACATCAGTGTGGTGAGATTGATTTTGAAATCAATGTGATCCTGCAGTTGCAGGGTGTGGTAGGAAGGCTTGTGGTGTTTCTTTACCAAAGATTTTACTGGGGTGTTAAAAGGATGTGCCTTGAATTTGTTATCTCTTGATATCTGCTCAGAGAGCAATCTACAGAAATAAAATGCTGCCTTATCAGGAAGTCTGGTAAACACTGGTAATTTAGCGTCCTTCACATAGTTATATAATTTATGCAGAGGTTATTGAGGCAAATAAAAACTGCCAAATGTATAGGCAGAGCTTGAAGCAGTACCTTTTATTTCTCTCAATTTAGATGTGTTGTTTCCTGACAGTATTTACTTTGATATATGTTACTCTCTGGCTTGCTCAGTTCATTTTCTTGCTAATGCCTTTTTTTATCTGTACCTAGGCCATCAAATCATCTTCGCTCTCTGAGAATTCCCGAAGAGCTGAAGAGCTTGAAAGATTAAGGGCTTGTGAGGGAGAGTATGCAAAACATTACGACACTCTCAGTCTTATTGGCAAAGGATCTTTTGGCTTTGTCTGGGCTGCCAGGAGCAAGAAAAATCATCAGGAGGTTAAACATTTCTTTAAAATATCATTGAAATGTAATTATTTGGGATCTAAACAGAAAGGTTAGAGTGTCCACATAATGTCAGTACTATGCTTTCAGAAGCTGTTATTTGGTAGTTCAGGACTTTGCTTTGTTTTGAATGCAAATGTGAGATCACTAACCTTCTGAAAGCAAGACAGCAAAGTGTTCACATTGATATAATGTTCACACTGATATATGTTACCTAAGGCAACAGGCACAGTGTGAGACTGGCCATGTAGCCCTTTTAACCCCTTGAAAGATCTTTACTTCAGGCTTTACAGGATTACAAGTTTTGATCTAACCTTACTGAAGAGAATGACAAACTCCAAAGTTCAGCATGTTGCAGCTCAGGAATGTGGTTACTTTACTGTGCAGTAGGCATGTTGAAGTTATGGGGTCCTCTATCAGCAGAAGTGTTTTGGGTGTTGAGAAGCAAGCTCTGGTGTTTCTCTGTGTGAACATAAGTGCTCATTTCTTCTCTGTGCCAGAGCTCACCACTGCTGTGACTGGTAAGAGGGCAGTCCTCTAAGAGCCTTTGGAATTTAGTTTTTAAAAGCATTTGGAATTCACTTTTATTAGTAGTCAGCTGGCATCTAGAACTAAATTAAAGTTGTTTATAGATGCCATAAGCAAAGCATATTGACTTACTTCTGTCCTTAAAGTTATATGATTGACCAACATTTTCCTCGGAAATTAACTTACTGAACGCTTCAAGTTCCGCTCCTGCAAACAATACTGAAATGCTGTTGTCTGTGTAGGCTGTTGTGAAGTTCATCTGGAAGGAGAGGGTGCTTGAGGACTGCTGGGTAGATGATCCTGACGTGGGGAGAGTTACTCAAGAAATAGCAATCCTGTTGAAGCTGCAGCACCCCAGCATCATTCAGGTACAGTAACTCAGAGTAAATGCAGTTTGAACAGTATCAGTTGGTTCCTTTGACTATTTAAGGCCTTATGCCCCTCTTCAGAAGCGAAGTGTCCTGTATTACTTCTTTACTGAAAAGGTAGAGTTATCATGCTTTGTTAGGGATCACTTGCTTTTAGACACCTGTACCACGAACAACTGATGTGCACACAGATCTGAAGGTGTGAATCTAACAAAAAAAAATCTGTATGTTATCTCTAGGTGCATTTCTTGGAAGTGGACATACGATGTCACAACTGAACACTCACTAGTTTAGTAAATAATCTGGGTATGTCTTGATTTCTGTCGTTAGGTTTTTTTCAGAACGAGAATTCCTCTTGATTTTCTAGTTCTACCCTCTTTTCGTGAAACATTTGTGCTCAGTGAAATGAGACTTATGAGTTATAATGCACTTTGCTTAAATCTCCAAAGGCAAGTTAGTGTTTGTTTAACTCAAATAATTACGAAGGGAGTTTGAGGATGAAGCACATACAAATAACAGGCTGTTTTTTATTAGGTGCTGGATGTGTTTGAAAATGAACGCTTCTTCCAGCTGGTGATGGAGAAGCATGGATCTGGTCTGGATCTCTTTACATTCATCGATAATCAGCCTGATTTGGATGAGCCATTAGCAAGCTATCTATTCAGACAGGTGAGAGCTGGGAATGTACAGTTGCTACATGCAGGGAAGACATGGTTAGGGTAAGAACCAGGATCCTGTTTCTCTCAAAAGTAGTACTGGCTAAACCACAGTCATGCTCGATACCAGCAGAGCTTTTCTAAGTTATTCTGCAGGGTTGATTTCTAGCTGACAGAAATGCTACCCACTTAAAAGCCAGTCACAGAGCAGCCTTTACAGGAGCTTACTTCCTATGAGTGTTTCCTGTAGAGTAGAGTGGTCATCTCCTGGTGGTGTTTGTAGCAACGCATACCCCAGTCACTGGGGTACCCAGTCTCCACAGAGGAGACTGCATCTCCTCTGTGAGGAGGACGGCGCTCACAAGTTGCCAGTACAAAATAACTCAAGGGAGCTCACCATGAGACAGAAGCCTGCCTGAGAGCTGACTTGTGCCTTATCTGTTGTGTAGCTCCTAGCCTAAGAGCAGTCATCAGGCTCTTGTGTTTTGGAGCAAATGTCTTGCTCCAAGGTATACAGGAATTACTGTGCACATGGTAACCCGCTGCAGTGCCCGCCGTCCCCTCACCTGGGATGCTGATGGAAGACAGTAGTTAAGTGCTGCACCTTCTGTCTCTACTGTGCAGTGTGCTCTCACAAATTGCACTCTACAATCCCTTTAGACTTCTGGCTGATAAGCCCCTTTCCTAAACCACCCTTGAGTTTATAGGGGTGCTTTGTTGCCTCAGACCTGTACACTGTTTCTCTGCTGAAGGAGCTTTCTGTTATGAATAGAATCTTTATTCCCTCAACTCTCTGCTTTTCTCATTCAGATATGTTGTGGTATGGATCAAGATTGTCTCCAAGGTGATATAATTCTGATGCTATTCTTAATTATAGCACTGTTGCATGAATCGTGCAGCAAGAAGAATGGAGTTGAGGAGTAAGGATATTATTTATACCAAACTTCACTACTAAGTGCTTTGTCATCCTGCAGTATCAAAGGCACGCAGTGTTATTCCTTTGGAGAAATGAAAGGACCATCCAAATGAAGCTGGGATAAAAATAAAGTAACCAGCAGGACTGTAACAATAAGCTCTGATGCTTCTAACCAAAGCGCTCTGTGACTATAGCGTGCCATCTTCCTGCACATCTGTGAGAGAACAGCAAGTTTTTCTGAGCCTCTCTCCCAGGAGCATTCCAACACCCACTGCAGCAATGCTGACAGGTGTTCCTGAGTTTGCGTGCACTTACTAAAATTAGGATCTGTGCCTTTATGCGGTGTCAAAGCAACCTAAGATGTGGCTATGGTAACTCTGATGCCATTTGTGTTATTCGGGAGGACATCTGTCTGAATTAACACGTCGCTCTCTCCCCCTCTTTCAGCTTGTGTCAGCTGTCGGGTACCTCCACTGTAGAAACATCTTTCACAGAGATATCAAGGATGAAAACATCGTCATTGCTGAAGATTTCACAATCAAACTAGTGGACTTTGGTTCTGCTGCCTACCTGAAACCTGGCAAACTGTTTTACACCTTCTGCGGGACAATTGAATACTGTTCACCAGAAGTGCTGTCTGGCAAACCGTATGTCACCCTATAAAAAGTCATTTTGTTGTAAATCACACCAAAAAAAACAACCAACCCTGCGTGTGCAGGGCTGGAAGGAAGCAGGCAGGATGCCATGCCGTTGGTACCCTGCTAGAGCATCTAACCACAGAAAACTGAAGTGAGATTTAGGGCACTACAGTGACAGAGATTATTTGCAGAGGCTTGTGAAATGCATGTGAAGTTGATTTTACTAAGCCTATTGACAGGCTTTCTTGTTCTGGTCAAATGTTTTGCGCAAAGCTTTATACATGAGTTTACACTAATACTTTCATACAACAGAGCTGAGTTCAAGAACAAGCCTACAGCTGTCATTTCCAGCCTGGATGAGTTGTGCTGTGACTTGATGTCCTTCCCTTGTCTCTCATTGTATGCATGTCTGCTTCCTAACTTCTTCATACCTGTCTCTCTACTAAAAGCCAGTCTTCTAGGGAGCTTGTATAAAGTTCTGTTTAGATATTGAATTAACAGTTTTAGCTTATGGCAAAGAAGGAGGAGACTTAAGTTCTCTTGTTAAAACCTCGCTTGTGTAAGAAGCTGAAGTGCATGTTACACTCATCAATGGAAATTGCTTGCCTGTTCTTTAGTTATTTTCTTTCATGGAGGACAGTAGAGACTTCCCAAAATCATGTGAGAGGCCTTACTAGAATTCTTAAAATGTTTCCATGTTAAAATAAAAACCGGAAACGAGCTATCAACCAGCTCTTTACTCCCTACATTCCTTAGCACACAGTTATGTAGTTGCACCTGGAATTCATGCAAGCTTGTGCATCTCTGTGTAGGTACCACGGCCCTGAGCTGGAGATGTGGTCACTTGGTGTCACCCTTTATACCCTAATATTTGGAGAGAATCCTTTCTGTGAGCTGGAAGAGGCCATGGCAGCTGTCCTGAATTTTCCTCGGCTTGTGTCAAAAGGTGACTTTTCTCCCATTTAAAGGAAACTATGAGCACTACTTACTCCACAGGAAGAGGGAAAAACAGTTCCAAATGTCCTACGCAATGATTTAAAATGCCGTTTTCTGAAGCAGAAAGATCCTTTTCAGTTCTTCAGTTCTCTGTGCCTACAATTCAGCTACTTACTGTACATCTTAATAGTTTCAAATTCCAGTCCTCCCACTTACAAAGATGAGTCAAGCTATTGCTTTGTCAAACTTCAGTGAGGTTTATGCTTGAGAAAACCAGAACAAGGCCTGATGGGAAGGCTGACTCTAGTACATAATGTTCAGATCGATAATGACACTCCTGTAACTCTAATGCAAGATTTATCTCGCTTGAACCAACTGCCAAGTAATAGTGTGTCGCTCTGGGGATGTTTGATGATCATCTGTTAATTTGTAATTTCTGAATGAACCGTGTAGCTTGACATCATGGAGAAAAATTCATTGCTTTGAGCTACAGAAAACTAATTGCATGTCAGGCTACTGAAGTATTCCCCAACAAATCCTCTGTGGTCCCAAGAGCACGATGGTTGGAAGGCTGCAGTGGTGCTGCAACTGAGCACTAAATTCCTGACGCTTTCCCTGAGTCCTGAGGGCACCTTTAATCACAGATGAAAATGGGGCGGCTGCAGGCTGGGGCTGGGCTGCAAAGCACTGAGTTAGGGTTGCCTCTGTGGCATTTGTTTATTCTGTCCTCATTGTCAGAATTGCTCTTGGTTCTTTGTTTTTGCAACCTGGACATCTCATCATCCTGGGAGCTGAGCACGTGTAAGTGGTTGTGAATAAAGCTGTGATAGAACAGGACGGTACAAGAGATTAATGGGGAGGATTTGTAATTGAGATGTGCATTCTTTGAATAGAAATAATATCTTGCATTCCCAGCATGCCTAAAATACAGACTGAGCTGTTTGTCTCCCTGATGCCTCTTCCCAGATCTCATGAATCTGATCGTTGGGCTTCTGCATCCTGTTCCAGAGCAGCGCACAACTCTAGCAATGCTGGCAGAGGATCCTTGGCTGAAGCAGCCTGTGAACCTGGGTGTTTACACGTGGGAAGAGGTGTACGTCTCTGCTGGGGCAGGTGAGATGTTCTGAAGGCTTTCTCTCCCCCACCAGGAGAGCAGGCAGGGAGGATGTATAAGACAAAGCACGGCAGTGGTTAGCAACATACTTCTTACCCAAAGGCAATCCAAACATGCTTTGAACTTGGGCCCGTTGACCAGTGGGACCTATGGTTCGTCTGTCACTGTTTATCTTTCTTTCTAGAAAGCAGTGGATGGAGAAATGGTTCTGTTGAGAGCTCACGCAGAGACAGACCCCCAGCTCCTCGCGTGGAGGGTGAGCCGTGCTTGAGCGCTTCCAGCTGTGTGCGTGCAGATCCCCCCTGGGAAGGAGCTGCAGTGAGGAGGTGCCAGGGCTGGAGCCTGGGGCGTCGCTGCAGCCGCTCTCTGCAGCAGCCCCTGCCTGTAGAGCGGTTGCTCCCTCACCACAGGGCACACGCTGTCACTGAGCAAGGAACAGGAATTAATTTTAAGCACTTCTCTCCTGTAGAAAGATAATCCCTCACGGAAAAGTAGGAATTCTTGAGGAAGCCTGAGATCAATAGCAGAGATTTCCTGTGAGAAAGCCTTGTGAATGAGCTACTTTCTGGTGTCTTTTGGGACAGCCTTGACATCAGGATGCTTTTTTTTGTCTAGACCATGGTGTGCAGGAGCTCTCACCCCAATCCCTTCCCTTCTTCCTAGGATGGGGGGGCTAGATGCACGCAAAGCACACTTGCAAACCCTTGTATTCACACCGGCAAATGACTCAGCAGTGTAAGTTCTGCCCCTTTATACATGGCAGCCCCGGGTCTGCCCTTGCTGGTGGGTTTTGCCTCACAGGGGCTGTCAGAAGCTTCTCTAGCTAATAGGGTTGTAAATATTCTTACCTAGGAAGGGTTTTAAAGCTGGAAGAGAGATTTTTTTTGTCTTCTTCTATTGTTCATAGCACAGAATATATTTTTATTGGCTGTTTTTACTTTTATATGTTTTTTTTCTGAAAAAAAAAATGAATGAATAAACACATGCGCGGTTTGGTTGGTTAACTGCCCTCTGGGTCTTCTATGGAGCTGGTGCACAAAAAAAGAATTTCAGAATGTGGTTTTTTTTTTCCTCCTCCTTTCTCCTCCTTCCCCCAGAACCGGAGGTGTGGGAAGGGGCTCTCCAACCCCTCTTGCCAACACCAATTCCCTACTGTAGGTTACAGAGTCCTCTCTTCCTCCCTAAAATACATCTGGGAAAACAGACCTTTATTTAGAGGAGACAACGATAGCGGAAAGAAAACTTGGATTCGGCAGAGAGAATGACTGGGTGAAGATCCTGACAAGCAGAGGCTGGTGTGCAGCCCAGCCAGGGCTGGAATCCTGAGCTGGGCTATGGGAGATGCAGCAGTTCTCGTGCCTGATCTTGTAGTTCTGCTTTCTCGTCCCGGGTTTTAAGAGTTCCAGGTGAGCACGCGGCTGCTTGAATTCGTGGCAGAACGCATTGCGTAGCTTAGTTATGGCACGGAGGACGGGTTCCAGCCCTCTCGTGTGCTCTCCTCTGCTTCAGCCGTCGGCTTCTGCGTTTAGCGCGGCTCGCTCAGCGCGCGGCGGCCGTGCCTGGACGGCAGCGCTGCCTCGTGCTGGAACTCGAGAGAGACTGCTGAGCCACAGGGGACCGCGCCCGGGTGCGAGCCTCACTGGCTGCCGAGCAGGACGTTCCTTCGTCGAATCATTAACGCCGGACTCACGGATTGTCGGAGCCCAGCGAGCGCCGGGACGCGGCTCACCCGCCAGGCTCGGGCACGACCAGCGATCCGAGGGCCCCACCCGAGCAGGGCCCTCCCCCGGTGGGCGGAGCCGTAGCGGTGCGGGCGGCTGCGCGGTGCGGGGCTCCTCCCCGGGCCATGGCGGGGCGGCTGCTGCGCGTGCTGAGGGAGGCCGTGCCCCGCGCCGTCCTCCCCGGGCCGGGCTCGTGCTCCCGGCACCGCTGCGGCCCCGCGGGCCCGGAGGAGGACGAGGCCGCGCTGCTGGCCATGGGCTTCAGCCGGGCGCAGGCCCGGCGGCTCCGCCTGCTGCAGCCGGGCCTCGAGCCGCAGCGGCGGGCGGAGGCGGCGGCGCAGCTGCTGCTGCTGGGGCTGAGCGCGGAGGCCGCGCTGGGGCTGCTGGAGCGGAGCCCGAGGCTGCTGCGGATGGCGGCCGCGCAGCTGAAGGAGCGCGCCGGGTACCTGCGGCGTCTGGGGCTGGAAGGAGGTAGGGCCGGGGCTGGACGGGCGTAGCGCCGGGGCGGGCGGCGGGCGGCCCCCCCCCTCACCCCGCGCCCCCGCGCAGCGCGGCTGCAGAGGGCGGCGGGCCGCTGCCCCGACGTGTTCACGCTGCCCCGGCGGAGGATGGAGGCGGTGGTGCGCATGCTGCGGGAGCGGTGCTTGTTCACGGCCGAGCAGCTGGCGGAGCTGCTGCGGAGCTGCCCCGAGGTGCTGCTGGAGGAGCCGGGCCGCGTGCAGCTCCACTTCCAGGTGCGGGGCGGAGTGCCGGGGCCGCGGGGCTGAGTACCGGGGCTGCGGGCGCGGCCCGGCCGGCGCTGAGCTCCGCGCACCCCTCCCCCCCCCCCGCGCGCAGTACGCGTACTTCAGGATGGGCGTCCGGCAGAAGGAGATGGTGAGGGCCCGGCTGTTCCGCACGCCCTTCGCCGAGCTGAGGAGCCGCCACATCTTCCTGGAGCGCCGGGGGCTCTACCGCACCCCGCACAAAGGCCAGAGCCAGAGCACCAACCCCGCGCTGCGGGACGTCCTGCGGCCGCCCGAGAGCGACTTCGTGGCCAGCGTGGCCCGCGCCTCCCCCGAGGAGTACGAGGTCTTCAAGCAGCTGCTGGCCCGGGAGGAGGAGGAGGAGGAGGAGGAGATGGAGGATGAGGAGGAGGAAGAGGACGAGGAGGAAGAGGAGGACGGCGATGCACTGTACGCAGAGGGAGATAGGGACTTGCACGGCACCGGCACCGAGCCCTCCTCAGCTGCCCCATGGCCGCAGGGCAGCAATAAAGCCCGCTGTCTGCACCCGCCTCAGTGACCAGCTGCTCCAGAGAATTTACAGTTTCTGTAAAGTGTTTTTATTTATTAAAAAAAAAAATCAAACCAAAATAACTAATTTATTTTAAAGACTAGGTTAAAATCTTTTGGCTGTGTTACATGCTGTGCTGGAAGGGGAGGAGGGCTGCAGGGAGGGCCCAGGCAGGGCAGCCCTGGGGGAGCAGAGGGGCCAGGCCCTGATCTGGGGCACAGCCCGGGCTGCTCTTGTTCTCCCCTTGCCCTGCTCTCACCCCAGGGGCTGGTTTTCCACCCACCCCAGGGACAGGAGGATCCCATCCCAGAGCACACATCCAGGGAGCCAGAACAGGCAGCCATAGAGAAAAACGAGAGCTCTATCTGCAAACCTGCTTCTCCCCAGTGGCAGAAGAGGCAGCCCCCGTGCTGCAGGGGAGCCTGACCCCCGGCCCTGCGCTTACCCAGCTCCCAGGAGGGCAGCGCTGGTGCTGCAGGGCTATGCCCCCTGGCTGCAGCACCAAGGCTGCCTGCAGAGCTCGCCACTGGGGAAATAACGCTACGCCATAACTACAATATATCTCTGGTACGTATTAATTTATAATATACACTGTGTATGTTAATACACAAATCTATGTTTAACTAGCATCGTCATACAAACTCACAAGAACTAGGAACGTTTCTAGGCTAATTTTTTTTTTCCTTGCTGGCTCTGCCACAAGCAGCAGGGTGGCTGCAGACAGCGTGGTGATGGCACCGGCCCTGCAGGGTGACATGGGGCCTGGGGGCAGTGCAGGGGATGGCACCCTATGCTGTGCCACAACGAGCGTAGCATTGCATCCCTGCTGACAAACTTAATCTGCAGAGCATTTTCTAGTAGCTTCTAGGTGCTCTATCACTTTCTGAGCTGGAAAGTTGGTGAAAACCCCAGATTGTTTACAAAGCAAAGAAAAAAAATTGGAGGCAGTGGAAGCTGCCTGAATTCCCCCTCTCCAGTACGGGGCTGTGCCTCCACCACCTGCTCTCACCTCCATTTCTAACTTGCAGGGAACGTGCGTAGAGAAGACCTCCTCCCACCAGGCCGTGTGGGCCAGGGTTCAGGTGATAGCTAAGGCTTTTGGGTCCGCATTCAATTGTTTTATTTGGGGGTGATAGGTAACTTCTTATAACCTTGGATTACGAAAACAGGTTGGTGCAGATGCTGGTGGCAGGGAGCTGGGCTGGGCCTGTTGGTGCCAGAGCAGAGCCAGAAGCCCGGGGCTGGGGGGGCCGAGGGACCCCCGGGGCAGGTAGCCAGGGCAAGGCAAGGCAGGGCGAAGGCACTGCTGGTCCAGCAGAGGGAAGGCAGCGCTACTCGGGTGCCAGTCTGGCTGCGTGTCCCTAATGGGCTGGAGGAGAGGGAGTGGCTGAGGCCAGGCAGGAAGGTGGCCCTGCTGCGTTCAACCCAGGGAGCAGATCTGATCTTCCTGGTGTTTCAGAAGCCCTTAGACATGGAAGGATGAAGCTCCTACTGCTTTGAACCCTGCGGAGGAGCAGGAGGAGAATGAGCTAGTGTGCGGAGCCCCCCCAGAAGCCCAGCAGTTTGCGCCAGCCTTGGTCTGGGACCTGCCACCGCCAGGGCTTCTGCCTGTGCCTGGAGCAGACACTTACGCTATGGCTTCTTCAGTGTGTGACTGTCGCTTCGTTTTCTGGAAGAGAAGGAAGGAAAAGACTATCAGTCCTACAGCACCTCATCCATCACTCCCACCAGGCACTAACACTGCAGCCTTGAGGTACAGTAGCTGCAGTGAGTGTGCACATGCCTCCTGTGCTGCTCTGCACCTGTCCCTGTCCATCCTGGTCCCAGCACCCCAGGGTATACGTTCTGACCCCTGGGCAGAGGGAGGATAGCACGTTTCTGCTGGCTGTACCTGCTGGCTGTCTTCTTGGAACCGGTGCTCTCACAGCTCTCCTTGTAGCATACATCCTGGTGTACCTTGTATACTCTCTTGTACCTGCACACACAGAGAGAGGAGAGCTGTATGGAGTAACAAGGACAGAGCTGTGCTTTTAACTGCTGGAGGGGGGTCTCCCCTATTTTACTAATATGAATGTGGCTGAGCCCTGCATGCCTGAGCAAGCAGCTGGCCCGCTGCACCTGTGCCACAAGCAGGCTGGGGGCACAGCAGGGGCCCCCATGCCCTGACATGGGTGCTGGCCCTCTACCAGGGACAGAGGTGGCCCTGAGCTGGGCTGGTGGGCAGGGGTAGCACCGTATCACACCCTGCCCTGATCTGGAGGCTTTGCCACCGGAGCCAGAAAGGCCATGGCACGGGACAGCCCTGTGCTCGCTCTCCCTTCCCCGGAGCCGTGCTGCAGTGACAGCCTTGGCTCTCGGCACCAGGGGAAGGGGGAGCACAACCCGCGGGCAGTACTCACAGGTAGTGGCAGGTGCCTCCTTCCCACACGGGGAATGACTTGGTTTCCGAGTACAGCCGCGTGCACGAGTGTGGCACCTTCTTGCAGGCTGCTTGGGGAACAGGAGAGGGGAGCTATCAGCAAGCCCACCTCTCGCCCTGCCTGCCTGTGCCCCGGAGGCCATCAAGGCCCCCCTGGGTCCCCCACTGCGGTCCTGGAGGGCCAGGCTCTGTGTCACTTGGAGCCGACCCGTCAGGAGATGCAGAGCTCCCGCCCAGTGGAACTGCAGGGCACAGCAGAATCCTGGCTGCTGGAGGCTCAGCCAGAACGTGGGAGCTGGGTATGGATGGGGGTGCTCAGTGACCTGTGCCCTGTGAGACCCCACTGCTGGAACAGCTGCCAGCCTTGTCATGCACCCTGCAGCAGCACAGCACTCACCCAGCTCACAGTGCCTGCCCTTGAAGCCTGGGCTGCAGTCGCAATGGTACGATTCGCTCTCGCTCACACAGGTGCCGCCATTCTTGCAGGGGTTTGTGGAGCAGTTCTGCCTGGTACCTGCAAAACATGCACTGCCATCAGGCTCCAGGGCCCTGGCAAAGCCACACACATCCATAGGGCCAGCTCCCTGCCAGCCATGCCCGGTCCAGACTCACTTTTGCTCCATGCCTCACGCAGCTGCAGTGTCAGACTGCTCCGGCTGGGCTCCTCAGTGTTCTCCAGCCTCATGGGAGCCTCTGGCTCTGGGCAATGAGAGGGTCAGTGTGACTTCCAGCCTGAGCCAGACCCAAAAGCAGCCCCTCTGCAGCAGCAGCAGCAGGCAGGGGGACCCAGCCTAGCATCAGGCGACTGGCCATGCCCAAAAGCAGCACTTTCGCCCTTCCCTTTTGGCACCTGAGGTATGGCAAACTGGGGGCTCACTTGCCTCAGGCATGAGGCAGAATTCGCTGCTGGCACTGTAGGCCAGCCCGTGCCACATCCTGCATCTCCTCCCATTGCCCAAAGGCCATCTCTGGGCTTCTCAACTTGTCATAGGCCACCCCTCTCCTTAGGTGGGGCAGATGTTTACACCGCCAGGGAGAGGTGGGCAGATGGCTCTGCCCTCCCCTAAGGCTCCCCCAGCCTTCCTCATTGTCACCCTACCCTGGAGGAGATGGCACATGGTGACAGAAGGGGGCCAGAAAGGCAGCAAAGCACTTACGTGTCTTCACAGTGATGGATTTGCTTGGCAAAGTGCCGAACCTGGCACTGATCCTCCTTCTGCCATCCACCAGCTCAGTGAACCTGGGGGAGCACAGCCATGAGGGTGTGGGGCAGAGCAGGGCAGGGTCCCCAAGGCTGGAGCCAGCCTGAATGAAGCTCTTGCAGGTGGCATAGGGCACAGTGCAAGTGCTGCAGGCAGCTCACAGAGCAAGGTTGGGGCAAGAAAGGGACACAGCCCGGCTGAAGCTAGGCTTAGCCAGAGCTAGGGGAAGGGGATGAGCTCAGCCCTGCCAGTGCCTACCTGGGAGCTGGTGAGGGCTCCTCAGCTGTGTCGTGGTCTGCGAGCAAGCGGAGCTCGGGCAGGAAGGCTGGGGGCAGCCTGTTGCGCAGGACACGGGGATGGCCAGCCTGGCTCCAGCGCCTCTCTGGAGCCCCATCCTTCTGCACTGCAGACCACAAAGAGTTAGGCTTAGAGAGAGACAAGCTGTGCAGTGCCCAGTCCCCAGAGTGCCATTTAGAGCTGTCTAAGGAAACACGATGCCACCTAGGCCACGCACTGCTCCTTTCCCCAAGAATGGATCTCTGAGCTGCAATTCTACACCTCCCCGCCTCCGCCTCCCAGTGATGGGGCACCCATCCCATACCCAGACACCTGCTGTGAGGGCAGAGAGGGGCACTCACGGGTGGTGACGTAGAGGTGGATGGGCTCGCTGTGCACTTGCCCCTGCTCCGTGTTCTGCACGGCCGTCACGGACAGGCGGTAGCGCTGCGCGGGCAGCAGGTCCCGCACGGTATAGGATGCGAGCTTCCCGTTGGGCACGTAGCGGCTCTTGATGCTCTGCGCGGTGGTGACGTTGATGATGTACCCCTCCACGGCACCAGCGGGCGGCTGCTCCCATGTCATGGACACAGAGGTGGGGGTGACACGGGAGGCTGTGAGGTTGCGAGGGGGGAGAGGTCCTGGAAAAAGAGGGAGAGAGGAAGAAAGGATCAGTGCCAGAGTCCTACCTCAAGCCTCTCAGGAGCTCGCCTCCCCACCCAGCAAAGGCCCTGCCAGCTTGCACCACGCAGCCCCACTCACTCGTCCACACGTGGAAGGGGGCTGTGGCCAGACTCTCCGAGGGGTGATCTTCTGTCCCTATGCCACTCAGCGTCGTGACATGGACGAAGTACCGCTCTCCTGGCTGCAGGTCCCTGCAGAGGTGGGCAGGGAACTTGAGCGTGGCGGCTCGCAAGCACAGCTGGTCCCACCGCCCGCCTGCCACACTCACAGGAAGGTGTACTTGGCCACGCTGCTGTTCAGCTCCACCGTGCGGTCTTCCAGGTCCCCAGGCTGGCGGATGGAGACACGCACCCTACTGACGGTGGAGTGTTTGAGCCGGTGGAGAGCCCATTGCACCGTGATGGTGCTGGCCGTCACGTTCGTGATCTCAAAGCCTTCCACCGGACGCGGTCCTGGCCGAAGTGAGCAGAGAAGCGGGGAGGGCCACGGTCAGCAGCTGGCCACAGTGGGGGCTGCATCCTTCCCGCATCCCCTATCTCCCATGCCCCAGACTGCCATCTGGACCAGCCTTCCTAGAGCCACCATGGGCTCATCCCCAGCACCATGATGGCTCAGTGCCACTGTCCTGTCCTCCGTGTTGGGCGGCCAGGGGCTGGTACCCATGTTGGTCGCTCCTCAGCAAGCGTGGAGCCCGTGGGTTCAGCTCATAGTCATCCCCAGATCTGGTGCTGCCTGCCTGGCCTCTACCTCCAGCCTTCGCCCAGCCACATGCACACCAGCATGGATGAGGCCTAGACCTGAGACTAACCCAGTGCCAGAGGCTGCCCAGAGCCCTCAGGCCGCTGCTGCCCGCTCCCAGCTCGAGGCCACCTCTGGCCTGGTGCCACACATGGGTAGTGCTGGGCTCAGCCTAGACTGCCAGCAAGGGGATCCAGCCCCCGGGCCTCCCCTCTCAGTGAGAAAAGGGCAGCTTTTCCAGGTCCAATCTCTTTCATCCTCAGTTTGCCTTCAAGTTCTACTCCAGCCATCCATACCACACTAAGCCAGGGATTATGTGTTATGGAGGAAGCAGCAGCATCTGCTTGTCCCACAAAAATGGTCTGTGTCCAGCAAAACTATCATCGTGCCCCACTGCCCCCACCCACAGAGGGGTCTCCACTGCCCTGTGCCCCCCGAGGCACGCTGGGCCCCTGGAAGCAACATAGTGGCCATTTTCTGCTGGGCACTCCAGCCTCACTGCCCAGCCTGCACTGAGGCTTTGCCAGGCTGACTGCAGCCAGGCCCAGACCTCAACAGCAAGTGCAGCACAGACGCTGTGGGCACAGACAACCCCCACCAGCCCTAGGGGGCTCAGTTACTCTTTTTAGACCCTGCTCTCACTGGCCACAGAAAAGAGAAAAAGAAATCTACTCTGAGCACTTTCAACCCAGGACTTCAGGGCCTGCACACCGCCTTTTTCAGCCACACCATGGCCAGCAGGTTCAGGCTGGAGCAGACCTCCAAGATACGGGAAGACGGAGGTGGCAGGAAACCTCCGGGTGCTCCCGACAGCTCCCTGGGGAGGGCACCAGGCTGGGAGCAGCGCCCCGGGCATCGGGGGGCCTGTACTCACGACCTAATTCCCTTGAGGACGCTACTCACTAGTGCGCGTGGTGAGCATGACAGGCCTGCTGATATCATTCTTGTTGTTCACGTTGCGTTTGACTGAAAAGACAGAAATATTGTAGGCTCTGCCGGAGGCTAGTGCCCGCAATTGGTGGGCAGAACGACTTCGGTCCACAAAATCTGTCCTGCGGTAAGAGCCGTCGAAGGATACGTACGTCACGGCGTAGCCGTCAATGAGTTGCCTGGCGGCTGCGTCCTCAGGCGGGTGCCAAGAAATCAACACACCAGTGTCCTCCACCCTTTCCACCTTTAATGAGGTTGGTGGCAGCAATTCTTCAGGGTGTGGGCAAAAGCAAAGGGGAGAGGTAATGCCATGAATCTTTAGAGAACAGACCCCAGCTACAAAATGCAGACGGAGGACAGGGTCCTCTCTCTCTCACGTTGCAGCTCGCAGAAGCCCCATGGCTGCCGCTGGCCGGTCGTGCCAGGTGCTGTGCGTGTGCTGGAGGAGCCAGGGCCGCTCGGCCACCCCAAAGGGCCTGGGCAGAGCCAGGGTGAGCAGGCAGCCTGCGTGGCAGAGCTGGGAACACAGCATTTGCCTCTAGCTACTGGACCACGTGGGAACACGATGAACAACCTTTCTCCAGATTAATGCCCCACGGGGATCGCTTAAATCAGACCAGGGGCCTTGGGGATGCTCCAGCTGTGAAGCTGGAGGCTTTAATCTGTTTTCTTTGCCTCCTCTCCCAAGGGTATCCAAGGCAAATGTGACCCCTGCTGCACTGCTGGAGCCTGGAGGAACTTGTCCCCTGCATCCCCATGTGCCTCACTCCTGTGCTGATATCATCGCCTCTAGCAGCCGCCCAGCACCTGGTACGATCAAGCCCTGCTGGCATCTGCCCTCAGCATCCACAGAGCCGGGGCTCCCCTGGCAGAGGTGAGATCCAAGCCCTGCCAGAGGGAGGAGAGCTGCTGGTCCCCGATGGCCGAGCCCCTTGGTGGTGGGCGACATGGCGGGCACACTGCTGTCTAGCCCCTCGCCACATCCTGGTGCTGCTGCTCAGGGCCTTTACCTTTTTCACAGCTCTTGCCTGTGTAGCTCACTTTGCAGGTGCAGCTGTGGGTGCCATTGCTGGGCAGGCAGTAGCCTCGGCTCCCACACGGGCTGGAAAAGCATGGGTCGCTGGCTGCAGAATGGGAGTGAGACACAGTAGCGTTAATGGCATTTGATGCCCCAGCAGCAGTGGCCACGCAGGGCTGCAGTACTGCCTTCCTGCCTGCCTCACCTGTCTCGCAGTGGTAACCAAAGAAACCCTCTGGGCACACACACAGGTAGGAACCTCCATCACCTTCACACTCCCCTCCATTCTGACAAGGGTCTGACTCACAGGCGTCCACTTCTGCAGGTGAGAGCAGGCTGGCAGTGCAGTGCCCGCAGCAGGCAGCGAGCTGGGGCCCTGATGTGCTGGCAGCCACCCCCACGCGCCACCACAGCAGCCATGCAAAGGTGTTAGCCTAGGGCCTCCAGCCAGAGCCCACCTTGAGGATCCCCAGCTCAGCGCCACGGTGACCTCAATGCCCTGGTACAGCACTGCCTTGCCAAGCAGATGGGCAGCTGGCAGACACCCTGTTCTGCCCTAGCCCTCTGCTGGGGCTGTTCCTTCCCCACAGGAGAAATGTCAGCTGTTCTGCTGGCAGACACAAGATGCAGCATGCCCCACAGACAGCAGTGTCCTCTCCAGGGCAAGGTGCCCAAGTCTGCACCCTCAGTGGTGGCAGAGATCAAGTACCAACCCTGTGACAGATACCCGGCACCTGCCTAGGCAGAGGTGCTGGCCACATCCCTGAGCCCCAGTGATAGCCCCTGCTCAGCGGGGTTCCTACCTTCTTCGCACTGGGTCCCCAGGAAGCCCTTGGGACAGGAGCAGTCAAAGGAGCCCAGGAGGTCCCGGCAGGTGCCACCATTCTTGCAGGGCTCTGATTGGCACTCATCAACTTCTGCAGAGAGGAAATGTGCTCAGAGCCAGGGCTGGCAGGCATGACAAAAGGTTGGGAGAGACTGCATTTCTCCTCCCCACGTCATCCACTGCCTTAAACTCCCCCAGGCAAGGACAGCACCATGTGGGGCTGGACAGCAGGGCAACATGGATGGGGAAAACTGGTGTTGTGGAGCTGTGCCAAGACACCATGAGTCACACATAAGGTGTGAATGGTACATCCCTTCCTTCAGTGCCTTCCTGCAGGCATTGCATCTGACCCAGCTAACCCTATCACTCACCTGCGCAGTGTTCCACCAGCCCCTGTGCTGCCTGACACCCCTCCCACCAGCAGCCACCAAACAGCGTGCAGCAGAGTGCCTGTGTCACCGTGAACACGTGCATGTAGGACAGCAAGTGCAAGGAACTGCTGTGGAAGGGACAGCCCACTCTGCCCCCAGAAAAGGTCAAATCCCAAGCTGCTTTTTCTTCATGCTCCCTCTTGGCCAGTAACTGCAGCTGTGAGGGGCGCTCCTCACCCAGATCCTGCGATCTGGGCCTTCACTATGCATGTTCAGAACATGAAGATTGCGCTGGGACTGTTCTCCAGCAAATTCTGCTGTGACGAGCAGGGGGCGCTGGAGGCACACGAAAGCCATTCAAGGGATTCAGACCCAACCCCCTGGGAATCGCAGCCCCATCAATGCCAGAGATGTCCATGCAGCACCCATTGGCACGGATGGACAAGCAGCACATGTACCCTTTCCAGGTGGGCTGGGGGCTCCCCTGAGCTGCAAGTGGGCAGGAGATGAAAGCCAGGGCGCACGGGCAGCCCCACTCCCAGCTGCATGACTGCAGCTGTACTGACAGCCACCTATGGGGATTCCCTCCTCTGCTCTCCATGTGAGCTCTGCGCATTCTCTTACCCAACTCACAGTGGTGGCCCGTGTATCCTGGCTCGCACACGCACAGGAACTCGGCGATGCGGTCCTTGCACCGGCCGCCGTTCAGGCAGGGCTGAGACTGGCACTCGTCAATCTCTGCAAGCGTTTGGGCAGGGGGGAGATAAGGTGAAAGCAGTGAGCGCCAGGGTCCCATGGACACAGGCAGCAGGGACACAAGGCAAGGCCACGGCTCAGCCACTTCCTGACGCTGCCTACCATCACATTCGGGGGGGTCGCTCCAGACGCCCTGCGAGCGGCAGACACGGGGGCTGTTGTGCTGGCTGAGGACGTAGCCCAGCTCACAGTGGTATTTGGCCAGCGAGCCCACCGTGGTGGAGTTGAAGGAGGCCTGGGCATGCTTAACAGCGCTGGGCATGCCACAGTCTATCTCTGCAGAGAGATGGGGAGTGAGCGAGCGTGGCTCAGGCAGCTGGGGCTGAGCCATGGCAGCGCAGGGCCCTCACCTGTCCCGCAGCGCTTCCCTGTGTAGCCCATGGGGCACGTGCATGCAAAGTCCCCGCCGAGGTCCTCGCAGGTGGCGCCATTCTCGCAGGGGCTCATGAAGCAGGGAGATGGCACTGGGAAGAGCAGAAGGCAGCGCTGTGGAACCAGCAGGGCGCAGAGCAGCTGCCTTCTCCCCCGTGCCGTGTCCCCAGAGTGGCTGGGATGACAGGGAAGGTAGTGACATCCAGCAGCGCCTGCACGTACCGATCTCGCAGTGCCGTCCAGCATAGCCCGGGGCGCAGTCGCACTTATACTTGCCGATGTAGTGGAAGCAGGTGCCCCCATTCTGGCAGGGCCCTGAGGCGCAGGGGTCCGGTTTACCTGGGGGCAGCGGAAGCTGAGCCTGGAGCGGGACGCGCACCGCCCACCTCCCCTCGCCGCGCCAGGGCCATACCTATCTCACAGTGGCGGCCGGTGAAGCGGTAGGGGCAGGTGCAGTGGTACTCGCCGTCGGCCTCCTTGCAGGTGCCCCCGTTGCGGCACAGCACCGTGCTGCAGAGTCGCGGCCGGGCTGCAGAATGGGAATGGGAGATGCCCACCGGCTCTCAAGCAACGGCCGTGCCCCAGGGGCTGGGCCCTCCTCCCACTGTGGGACATACCTCTCTCGCAGTGCTTGCCCAGGAAGCCTGAGGGACACTCGCAGGTGTAGGATTCATCCTGAGTCTCGCAGGAGCCCCCGTTCAGGCAGGGCTCAGAGTCACAGGGGGACGGCACCGCTGCAAAGCCAAATTAAAACCTCAGCGCTGCCCTCTGTCTCACTGCTCCCACAATGCGTCCTCTTTGCTACAGACCCTGCACCCACACATTTCATGTCTTTCCCTGCACTGTCCCCCTGTTCCAGCCAAGGACACTCACTGTGGTTGGTGCCGTAGTCAGTGTGGCACACACACAGGTAGCTCCCGCCGTACTCCATGCAGTAGCCACCATCCGGACACTGCGTGTTCACATTGCACGGTGTGGTGGTCACTTCTGCAAACACACAGCAAGAGCCTCTGTCAGCTGCATTGCAGCACAGCAATCAGCAGCAACCTTCCAGACAGAAATGTACCCCAGAACTTTACAAGGCCTAATAAGATGGGAGGGATCATGCCCCGCCATGCCCCTCTCTGAAGACCATGAGGATGGCAAGGGTAATTTGGGATGCAGGAAGATTTGGAGCTACAGCATGCCCAGCTAGGGCTTCCATCTCCAGGCCACGTCCAGGGCTTGGGAAAGGTGTGCCACAAAGCACAGCAAGAATGGCATCTCCTCACTACAAGGAGCATATCTCCAGGCCTTGGCTTGTGTAATCTGCTTGCTCAGATTAAGCACTAGGGTGCTGTGCTAGATTTGGACGCAGGCTGGCGTTAAGTGTCCAGAAGAGGGAGCAAACACAAAAAATCTGAGCAGAGCGCAAGAAACTTTCACCTACCAAATTCACAGAGCAGGCCAAAATACCCCGGCAGGCACTGGCAGATGGTGACATTCCCCTCCAGGCAGCTGCCCCCATTGCGACACTCACAGCCCTCGGTCAGCTCTGCAAGAGACAGACGGCGTTCCCCTCATATTGCAGTGCCAGGGCAGCCTCACTGCGGGAGCTCAGGACCCACAGTCACAAACCCCAGGGCACAGCTCCTTGGGAGACAGGGATCGCAGCTCAGTCCTGGAGCCCTGAACGAAGTCTGCAAGAGCTGCTCCTCCCTGGGATTGAGCAAGTGGTCCTGTAGGGCTTCCCCAGCAAGATGGCACCCCAACGGAGACTTTGGGTACTCACTGTCATGGCAGTCCTGCCCAGCATAGCCCTCCAGGCAGTCACAGGCATAACCCTGCTCCAACTCCAGGCAGCTGCCCCCGTTCTGGCAGGGGTTGGAGAGGCAGGCGCTGGGCACGCGGGGGCCACCTGCAGGGACAGGGATGCTGCCGGAGATGTCCTTGGGGGGGACACCAGAGGTGCCCTTTCTGCGCAGCCCAGTGTCACTGTGACATCCCCACACCGCCGCTCACCGTACTGGCAGTTGTTGCCATAATAGCCCGGGGAGCACGTGCAGATGTAGCGTCCTGGGCGGATGTAGTTGCATGTCTGCCGGTTCCTGCAGCTCCGGTCCTCGCAGGAGGAGGGGTCTGGAGGGGAGGACGCCATGAGCCCAAGAGGGGGACAGTGGGAACTGCCGCTGGCTGCCCCGGGCATGGGGGCACCAGGCACCTGTCTCGCAGCGCTGTCCCACGAAGGGCTCCAGGCACACACACGTGTAGTTATCAACCAGGTCAACACAGTGCCCCCCGTTCAGGCAGGGGCTGGACTCGCACTCGTTCACTTCTGTAACACAGGGCAGGGAGGGCTGGTTGGACACACGCAGCACCACGGACTTACAGCCTTGGGTATCAAAGAACCAGTCTGGGTGGGGTCAAAGGGGAAGGAATGCAGCTTGCCGAAGTGGGACACAACCCCATCCCTGCCAGACGGGCTCCTGCTGCTGGTCAGTGCCCACCTGTCTCACAATCTCCTCCTGCATACCCCGGCTGGCACATGCACACTGCTGTCCCGTTTGCCACCTGGCACGTCCCGCCGTTCTGGCACACCTTGGTCTCACATGGCGACTCTTCTGCAGCAGGACAGCAAAGAGAAGGGGATGCATCAACCCACACGCAGGACCAGCACACCGTGTCCTCCGCCGCTGCCAAGGCAGTACTGGGCAAGGACAGCTCAGACAGCTTCCATCCAGCTCTGCTTTCTGGGTGCGGGATCCCTCCCCCAGAAGGAAACTCCTCGCTCTCCCTCCCTGCCAGCGCAGGGGCTCACACGGAGCCCAACACCAGCACAGGGCGAGCCGGCACCGCCAGCAGAGGCTGCCCCGCCGCTCTGCTCCGTGGAAACCTGGCTCCGGCGCTGAGCCCCTTGGCCATCAGCCCTCGCTGCTGTCCCCACGCCCAGAGGAGAGGTGTTGTGAGCAGATGCCTTTTTCCCCCGGCGGATGTTGCTGCCTGCATTAGCAGTGACTCATACGGAGGCGAGCGGGAGCTCGGGGAGTCTAGGAGCGCCCCCAGGTGCTCCCAAGGGCCCAGGACCCGACTGCCACTTGTAAAAGCCCCACATGGAGCAGAGTCCCCCAAGACCCCTGCTCAGACACCGCGCACCAGCACTTTTCAGCACGGGGAAAGCAGCGGGCGCGTCCCTCACAGCCATGCTGGGACAAGCACTCCTGGGAGCAGGCTGCCAGCGGAGGAAGTGCTCACTGCCAGAGCAAAGTTTCCTTTGCTTTCAGCAAGTTGCGATCCAAGACCGCGGTGCTCGGCGCCCAGCACGGCTCCTGCTGGAAGCTGCTTGTCCCTGGGGCGCACCGGGAGTTGCTGCACAAACCCTGGCTCCCTGGAGCCACCCTAGAGCTGCTGTGCCTCCAGTGGGCATCCACAAGGCAAGAAGACCCTTCCCCAGCACCACTTGCAGTTGAACAGGGGCTTCCCACTAAACACAGCGGGGCAGGCTGCAGGAGAGTAGCTGGCTGTCATCGGCTCCTCTACGCTCTCAGAAAACCACTGAGATCTTCCCAGCCTGCCCACATGAACTCTGCTCATCCCATAGGCATGGTGTAGGGGCATGTGGGGTGTCCGAGAACCCCACAACCCCACTGTCTCCCCAGCCCTACCTGGGGATATCAGTGGCAATCTGAGCACTGCGGGCACAGCTCAGAACCAGGAGGGCTGCCCAAAATTGGGGCAGCAGGATGGCACACAGCGGCTTTGACACTTGTGTGCTGGCTCTGCTGAGCCTGGTGGCACAGATCCCAGTGCTTCTCTGACCCCAGGCACCCCGTTACAAAGGGGACACACCCCGGCACATGCATCTCCTTCTCACAAAGGACAGCTAAACACAATGCTCTGCTCCAGCTGCCCGCAGGCAGGAGCCAACACATCTCAGAACAGAGCTGGGGTGCCCATCAGGCATGATGGGTGCCAATCACTCTACAAGCAGCAGAGCCCACCCTGATGACCGCATCTCAGCGCGACACTCACCGATCTCGCAGCTGGCACCTCTGAAGCCTGGTGGGCACTGGCAGCTGAAGCTGTTGACGCTGTTGATGCAGGTAGCTCCATTCTGGCACGGGTGGGACAGACACTCATCCACATCTGAAAGAGCACGGGGAGAGCAGGGGCTCAGAGGTGAGCAGGGCAGGCAAGGAGACAGCAGTGAGGCTGGAGGCACAGGGAGGCTGCTCACCGACATGGCACCTCTTCCCTGTGAAACCCGCGAGGCAGGAGCAGGTGTAGGAGGGGTTCCCTGTGATGCAGTCCTCGATGCACTTCCCCCCGTTCAGGCAGGGCCGCAGTGTCAGGCACACGGAGGCTGCGGAAACACGCACGCCCTCCGCTCACAGCCCGCTCCGGCTGGGCTGACATGCTGCACTCTCCAGGGAGCTTGGGGAGCCCGCCCTTGGGGGCTGTGTGCCCCACAGATGGGCTTGCTGCTCTCGGGCAGGGTGAAGGTTATATTCTTGCTGTAGGAGTAGGGAGGCAGGGCCGGAGCCCTACCAGGCAGGGACAACCACCAGGTGTTATCCAGCCAGCCCTTGCCTATGGCCCAGGGCAGAGGGGAAGAGGGATGGGAGAACCTGTCCAAAGCAAACCCACAGGTCATACGAAACACGCGTAGATTACCGGGTAAGAAAACACAGCCAGGGTGAGGCAGGGACAAGGAACAGGAGGCCAGTGGCTCTGTAGAGGATGTGCTGGGATGGCTAGGCACAGCCCCTGCATACTGCTGGCCTCCTTGGGCAGCAGCTGCCCCAGGACCCCACAGGACAGACGAGCTGCCCTAAGAGTGACAGCTCAGCCCCACAGCAGTTCTGGGGCCAAAGAGCCCCTCATATTCCCCCTCACCTCCTCCCCAGCACCCCACAGCCTGCATTGGTCTCAGGAGCTTTCCTCCCCATTGGCTTTTTCCATCCCAGCACCAGCGGGCGGATCCCAACCAGTCTGGGGATCCCTGGGCACAGACCCCAGGAGCCAGGCTTCCCGCAGCCTCGCAGGGAGCTGGCAGCTCCAAGGATGGTGTCCCCATCGCTGACCCCACCCCGAGCCCTCCCGAGTCCCTCGAGCTGTCTGCTCCACCCGTGGGTCACTGCTCTCTCCCCTCAGGGAAGGGGGAAGTGAGGGTGGGGGTCGAGGCAGGGAAAGACAGGGCTGGAGAACAGTTTGGGGTCGGGTTGGGAGTTAAATAAACCTAACTGCTGTCCTCTTACTTGTATTGCTGCAGCCCCCCACTTGCACCTGGGCATCATCGATTCTGAACACCCAGCGCCCGGGGATACCCACATTTGTCGTCATCTCCACGTCAGCGATGTCGTCAGTGCGGGATCCGGGGATGTTGAAGTAGCGCTTTCCATCACCGGCGTTAAAACCTGCCTGGGAGACAAGGGCAGAAAGTAAAGAGCCATCAATACCACAAAACAGTGCCTGAGGAGCCGTGGCACGAGGGGATGCTCTGCATGGCACATCGTTGCCACCACCCGGGTTCCTCCTGTATCCCTGCAGTGATGGATCATTCCCTGGGATGACTGCTTTTCCCTGTGCCCAGGAGCCCAGGCTCACAGCACCCATGGCCCAGAAGCACCAGGTGAGAGGGACATTTCTTCCCCTGAGACTCCACTCCTCCTCGTAGTAGATCCTGGTGGGCTGCTCACTGGACAAGGTGTGCAGCCACTGCTCTGTTTACATCCATAAAACCCATGATCCTGAATTCGCGGATTCAAAACGTGTCTCTTTCCTCTACACCTGTGATTTCCTGCAGGCGGGCAGGCAGAGAGCCAAGGACAGATCAACTGGTGGTAAATTCACACATCCGAATGGGGACTGGGTTGCGTTTTTTTTTTCCCCTCTTAAACACAACAACACACACAAGGATGAAATAAAAATACAAGCGAAAGCTGTGCTGGCTGCGGCAGCTGACGGGCTGCTCTTAAAGTCTGAGGTTAGGAAGGAAAAGGAACTAAGAGGCAGCAGCCAAGGTAAAGAACCGTGGTTTCATTATAACAAAGTCCCCTATATGGTCTCAGCTTTGGGAACGAGAGCACACATGGATATTTAAGAACTTTAAAAAAGCAGGGGGAGGGAGGGAGCCACCACCAAAAATCCGCAGGCCGTGCCGCACTGCCAGGAGCAGCTCTAGGGAAAGCAAAGAGTGGCACTGACTGCGGTGGGCTCGGGTGCTACTTGGGGGTGACGGCCACGTCCGCTGCTTACCTGTGCTGCGATGCCGCCAAGCCCAGCAAAGTCCCCCCCACTGCTGGCGTGCATACCCGTGGTCCAGGTGATGGACTCGTAGTTGAAGATGGTGAAGGAGAGCTTGCCGTCCGTGATGAGGACAATCTGGAAAGTGTTTACCTTCAGGATGGAGGAGAGAAGGCAGTGAGGGAGGGCAGTGAGCATGGAATGAGTGGGTCAAAAAAGGACAGACAATAACACTGTCAAGAAGCAAAGCTGCAGGCAGCATGCAGCAGAGGGGTGACTCCTCTCCCAGGAAAGATGGCCACGAGCCCCCTGGCCAGCAGGAGCAGCACCAGAGCTGAGCTCACTGTGTGGGGTGGCACTGTTCTGCCAGACGGCCTCAGCCTGTGCCAAAGCGGGACTAAGGAACCCCAGTGCCTTGCAGGAGAAACTCTTTCAGAGACAAACTCCTGTTCCCAGCAATGCTGCTGCAGAGAAGGGCAGTGAGTGGCACAGGCCTACAACACTGCGGAGCAGCCAGCTCAGGGAGCAAGAAGTGGCTCGCATGCAGCTGCTGGGGCTCTAGAGGGAAGCAGGAGGTTCTCCAGGTTCTCCAAGTGCAGTGAATACTGCACTCCTGAATGGCAAACCAAACTTATTCTGGTATGAAAGCTTGCCTTTGGATCCCTGAAGCTTAGAAGAAAGCCGCAGGATGGTGGTCAGACTCACGGCAAAGAGGAACCAAGCCTTAGAGCCAAGTTTTCCACCAGCCCTGGGGCTCAGGGTTCTGGGCAAAAACCCAGGCTCTTCAGCACAGTCAGAGGTGACATTGTTCAAGACACCAAAGCTCTGCTTCCTTCAGTGTTACTTCAGGAATCCCTCTTAAAAAAGCCACGCCCAAGCTAATTACTCCCTCCCCCATCAGAGGATGCCAAGCTCTGCCTGTCCCCATAGGTGCCCCCACTGCTCACCGGCGAAAACGAGCTTCCCCCGAAGAAAGTGACTCGGTACCACGTAGCGATGAACACCCACTGGGCGGAGAAGTCGGGGAACTCGGGGAAGTACTGCGCAATGTCTTTGGTTGCCCGCTGCAGGATGGCCTGGTCCTGGCTCTCTCGGTAATACACATCACCCGCTCGCCGGTTGTCCACGTCTGCCCAGAAAGCTGCCACCACGCGCCGGTCCTTGGAGATTGGGAAGGCGACCGGTGTGAACTGAGAGACCTCCTTCAGGAAGGAGATGATCCCGTTGTTGTTGACCTGCGGACAAGGGAGGACAGCAGGCAAGGATGGTGCCGGCCCTGAGGTGTGCCTATGGGGCCATCCCCGGTGCCCTCTCAGCCCCGGCCGTGCTGAATTCTTATTTTAAAGGCACTTTTTGCTTTGCCTGTTCCCCCCGCACCCTCCTTCCACAAATATTTGAGCGTTTCCCCTTCCTGCCCTTTGAAGCACGGGCGGCCCGGTCGGTAAAGCAGCCTCACCCCCCAACCTCCACCGAACAAACCCAGCCCTGTTCTCCCACCGGAGCCCGGCCAGGCCCAGCAGGAACGCCCAGAAGTGCGCTTGCCTGAGCTGGGGGCACCCAAAGCAGCACCCCTGGCTGGCTAGCGAGCGGCACCCAGCACAGTTAGCCCACTGAGGCCTACCAGACACCGGCAGGCAGCACAGGGTGCCCACACTCATGGTCTTGATGCTTCCAGTGCTTATTAACTCTGTCAATTAGAGGCCAGAGAGGTGCAGCCACGCCCAGCACACAGCAAAGCTCACAGCCAAGGAATGAGGGGAAAGCAGGACCGCAGAAACATGCAGCCCAAATATTACCAGGGAAACAGAGCTGGGAGGGAGCGGGCACACAGGTGTGACAATTCTAGGGGGCTGCTTCACCTTGCGGAGCAAGGGTGGCCCCGAGGGTCACTCGCAGCCCCCAGGAGCCCCTCACGCTGGCTGCAGCCATTTGTCAGGGTCCCAAGAGATGCAGCCAGCGGCACAGGGCAGGCCTCACTGTGACTGAGGGGAACACCATTCCCTTTCAGAAAACCCTCCGTAACCTCACAGTGTCCGCAGAGGAACATTCTTCCCCTTATTAAAGCAAGATGGGAGAGAGTTGGTGCCAAGAAAGGGTTTTTTTGTTTGTTTTATGGAGGAAGGGGCAGGCCCAGAGGGATCCCCAGGGTCAAGCCCTGTGCTTCAGGCCTTGTGCTTTGGCAGCTGCTAGTGTGGCTCCCTGAGGACATGAGGTGACAGCCACCCCCACAGGGCCACCCCACTCAAGGCAGACACCAAAGCCACTTGGCCCTGGGGCCACTGCATCTCCCACAACTGCCAAAGGGCTGGCGTCTTCATCCCAGAGAAATCCCTGTGCCAAAGACACACGAGGCTGAACCAGCAAGGTCCAAGCAATGTGTGCCCCCAGCCAAGACAACGGGTTGGAGCATCCTGGCAGGAACAGGCGTAATTCTTGGTGCGCCCCATCAATCTGTTCTGAATTGTCAGTCAACTTGGAACAAAACAGAAAAATGGGACGAGACCACTAAGACACCAACTTTTCCAAAAGCACAACGAGCGTGACCACAATGCTTATTAGACACCAGAAAATCCACACCTGCTCCTCCAACCCAATAGTGCTGAGATTCTCCAGCCCCGCTGCCCACAGGACACCTTGCATGCCGGCTGCTCCAAACTGGGCTATCCCCAGCAGGGTCCCGAGCAGGATCCCAAGCTGTCAGGCTGCCCAGGGCATAGACACACTGCAGGCTGGGTGCCTGAGGGAGAAGCACGGGACAGGTCACAGCAAGCTCCTGTGCTGTGCCCATCCCTTCCTGTGCATTGAGCAACACGCGGCCAAGCCCTGCAGCCTGCACAACCCTCCTTCTTGCTGTGCTTTCTGTGCAGAGCATTCCCAAATCCCAGCTCCCTCGGGGGCTGTCGGACCACCTCTCACTGCTTCAATGACACTTTCAGAGGAAAAATCAGCAGTCAAGGGTGCATCCCCACCACACTGCTCAGTCAACCCAAGATAAGCGCAGGAGTTGCTCCTTCCCAAGGCCTCGGCTTCAAGGCTCAGCCCCAAAGCGCAACCATGGCCAGTCTATCAGCCTGCATGTCCCTGGGGCACCAGCATGATCATGGTGCTTCCAGTGTCAGCAGAAACAAAGGCTTCCTGGAGGCCGGCCAGCATGGCGAGAGGGATGTGGATATGAACATGCTTCCACTGCTGGGTGCTACCCAGTGATGCTCTTCCCCAGTGGGAGCCCATAACAGAGCAAAACCACACACTCCTGAGAGCTGATGGCCACTGCATGGGACGTTGCCGCACACCAGCATCCCCGGGTGGGAACAGCGCGGAAAGCAGAAGCTTGTACAACCCTTGGAGGAAACACAATTTTAGAATGCTCAGGAGATGCCAGTGCGTTCTGTCAGCTCAATTAATGACTTGCATATGGACAGCAGCAGGCACGTCCCACATCTGCCGCGAGGTCCCACATCTGCCGCTCAGCTCGCAGCCCGGGACCTCACAACATCTGCTGCAGCAGTGCTGCCCGGCCCCACCAGCACCACCCGGCCCAGCAGCCGCCTCCGCTTGGTCCCCTTTCCCTTAAAGGTCGAGGTTTGGGGTGGGGACCCTGCGGTTTGCTCTCAACATCGCTCCGATGCTCTGGATTAAACTGGGGTCACGCAGCCACCCCTCCAAGGGATGCACCGGGAGCGATGCGAGCGGAGCGTTAATTAAAAAAAAAAAAAAAAAAAGGCAAAAAGGCAAAAGAAGAGGCAGGGAGGGAGAGAAGGCAGCCGGCAGCCCCGGGCCCCGGCAGAGCCCCGCCTGCCCCGCTCCCCCCTCGGCGGGCCCCCCGCGGCCCGGCACTCACGTAGAGCCCGGTGTGCCCCGCTCCGAAGAAGGGGAAGCGCACGGAAAGGGGCCGCAGCTCGGAGCCGCCGTCGTCCTGCTTCAGCGTGGCGGCGTCGCCCTGCGCCGGCCCGAAGGGGTAGAAGTCCGCCAGCGGCACCACGCCGCCCGCCCGCAGCCACTCGCCCAGCAGCGCCGCCAGCGCCACCCAGCCCGCCAAGCCACGCATGGCCGCGCCCGTCGCCCTGCGGCCCGCGTCTCCCTCACGCCGGCACCGGCCGCCGCGACATGGCGGCTCGCGGGGCGGAGCGGAGCGGAACAGATCGGAGCTGCGCCCGCACCTCGGAGCTCCGCCGCCGGCCGCGCCGCTCTACTCTGCCCGCGGAGGGACTCGCTCGCCGCGCCCCGCGGGGGGTACATTTGCATAGCCCGGGCGCAGCTGACCAATGGGCGCGCGGTTCGCCTCGTGGGCGAGTCTATGCAAACGAAGGGGGCGTGGCCGTGGGTCCCCACGCGCGGGCTGTCCGCGCTGCCCGGGTTGGCGGCCGCTGCTCCCCCGAACGGGGCCCGAGAGAGAGAGGGGCGGGGGGGGGCCGGGGAGGGAACAAACGCCGTTATTTGCTTTTTTCCCTTTTTTTTTTTTTCAGGTGCTAAAAATATTATCAGGAAATTCTTTTCAGGAATGCAATGTTTTAAGTTACACTTTTCGGCTCAAGGGCCTCTTTGTCTCCTCGGAAAGAAAAATAATGATAATTTAAAAAAAACCCCAAACCCCCAAAGCAACGCATTTATCAGCAGCACGTCACTTATCGAGAGAGCCCGAGCGCCCTGGGAAACGCTGCTGGGAGTGGGGCTGTCCCGCCGAGGTGTCACCAGTGTGCGGACGCAATGGGCAGCAGGTGGCCCCGGGGACACGGGAGACAGCATACTCGGGGGGTGTTGGAACACGGGGTCTCTGCTCTGTGTCCCTGTGGTGCAAACACTGCAGCAAGGCAGCGCTGCACGCTGAGCGCCGGCCAAGGAACAAATTATGTAAGGGCTGAGGCGCTGCAACGAGCAGCAGCGGGGCTCCACTACAGCACAGGCACCGCATGGGTGCCACCGCTGCAACAGTGGGACTGCTGCGTGAGGGTCCCCAGTGTGCAGGACCTAGGGCTGCAGGCAGTGGTGTACACCGTGAGGAGCTGCCCTCTCCGTCAGTCGTCAGCTCAGAGCACACTGAGGGGTACCCCCGGCACAGTGCCCCCCCCTGAGTGGACTGTCCGTGGCCGCTGGCCCCAAAAGCAGCCCCACGTGTGCACTGAGCCCACGGAGCTCAGTGAGAGCAGTGAGGCAGCCCTGTCCCTTTAAAAATCTCCAGGAAGACAACGTTAAAAGGAAAAGAGAGAGAGAGAGAAAAAAAAAAAAAAAGGCAAAATCCAAAATAAATAAACGGCCACATCCGGATTTCCCCCCTGAGACGCTAATAAAGGGTTTATGAGTTTGATACGAATTACCCTCCCTGGCCACTCGCAGCTGATCTTCTGGAAGGCATTAGGGCTGTGCTCCTTTCCCTGGCCCATGGGATGCAGCGATGCGGGGGTACCCTGCAGCCCCTACTGCCCCACACCCACATGCTGGCCCTGCTCCCGCCTGCACCTGGGTCACATCTACCCTTGGGGTTGCGCTGTGTCCCTGCTCCCCATGTGGGCTCCAGCAATAGGGATAGGGCTGCCCCAGGGACCCTGAAGCACCCTGCCCCATGTGCCCACCAGAGCATCCCTGCATGGCCCGTGCTGTTGTGAGTGGGGTTCCCATCCTGGAGCATGAATGGGTTTTGGGATGCGGCGATGGCCTCGTCGTGCTGTCGGAATTCGGGACACTAAATTGAAAGCAGGAACTGAGGCAGGAAAACAGCTGTTGGCCCGAGCCCGGAGCGATTTCCTCTGGGTCAGAAGCTGGACCCAGTGCAAAGCCGGGCTCAGCGCTGGGGAGGAGAGCAGGGAAAAGAGCCCTTTTCCGCAGCATCTGCCTGTACTCTTGGTGCTGCCTTTCCAAAATGTCTCTTTCCCTTGCCTGCAGCGGCTGCAGTGATGCATTTAGGGTGCTCCTCTCCTTTGTCAGCCCCCAAAATGGGTCCAGGAACCTCCACGCCCACCCCAGGTTTGCTGAGAGCCATGGGGCTCAATGGGGCTGCACACCAGGCTGGGAACAGGAGCAGGTCCTGGGGTCACTCTTGTGCTCGGGGTCGGACAGAGCCACATTCCTCTGTACAGAGCAGAGTGGATCCACTCGAACATCACTGAGAGCCATTTCCTTCTGCTTGCTGCCATCCTTCAGGCCACCAAGTGGCCACCAACCACCAGTGCTTGGCCAGCCCATGGTGACTGGGTGCCACAGGGCCCCATGGCGGCACAGTGATTCTGTTGTGCCTGGCCAGGCAGAATGGCACTTGGGATGCAGGAGCATGGGATGTGTGTTGCAGTAACCCCAGTATTCTTGGCCCCCCTCCAGCCACTTCCCACCACACGCATTCATGTGCATGATTAGCGTTCTTGCATTCTTTGAATGCGGGCCAGATAATGAGTTCAAAACTTCATTAAAATATAATTTCTTCCTCACCCCGCTCCCCACCCCATGCGCACGCACACACGTGTACACGTACACGCGTCCCAAGGCCACCTGGCGGCCCCCCCTGCCTGGGGACAAGACTCGCAGGGACCACCGGTGTCACACATGTGTTGGGGATCAGCGAGGACACTCTCTGGACTTGGCCTAATTAGCTGTAGTGGAGGGGGAGAGCGAAATCCAAACCATGTGCTTGAATTTAATATGAGCGCTTTCGTGCTGACCCGCTGGCCCCTCCACCCAAACGCACTGGGGCTCAGCAGGCTCTGCTTCTTTAACAGCTCCCCGGGTCTCCCTGCAAGCCCTGCAGCACGTGGAGCTGCTCAGGGCCTAGGTTGGGCTTTGTCTCCATCCCCAGGGTCCTACAGGCAAGGAAACAAACCCTGCAGCTGGAGGCACCAGGGCACTGCTAGGTGCAGGGTTTGCTCATGGTGCTGCTCCTGGGCACGCTCCATCCCCCTGCGTGGGGCTTGGAGTCATTGCATGAGTAAAAAGAACAGCGGGGCTCGGGCTCTGTACACCTCTAAAGAGGAGGTGGGAGCAGGGCAGAGGCTGAGCATCATCGCCCAAGGTGTGCTGGTGTCGGACCCAGGGCTGAAGGTAGGACCAGACCCAAAGTGATGCCAAGGCTCCTGGAGGAGGCAGCAGGAGGAGGGCAGCCACGGGGCTGTGGCACTTCTTGGCACAGGAAAGCCTCTCCACTGCAGTCCCCAGAGCAGCAGCATCCTGACGAATTGTAGAATCATCACATCACTGAGGTTGGCAAAGATCATCTAGTCCAGCCACCGACCCATCCCCACCATGCCCATTCACAGAATCACTGAGGCTGAAAAAGAGCTCTAAGATCACCAAGTCCAGCCATAGACACCAAAGACATGGCCAAAGAAGATACTTGTCCTGCAGATCCACACGGTGACACTTTTCCATGTGGTGATGGAGAGATCCTGCAGCCTGCAAGCACCTCCAGGATCACATCGTGGCTGCATGGAGTTAGAATGGAGTTCCCGATAGGGCTGAAAGCCCTTCGGATGTGCTGGTGCTTTGATTATTTGACAGAGCATGTTTTTTAAATTATTCTTGTGTAAATATTTACGCATTTTTACAAGAACCATGTTGGGAGCAACAGGACGTGGCCCAGGAAGGGCCGAAGGGAAGCAGGAAGGGTGCAGGATGGCTCCAGCCCTGCATCCATCCCCTGATCCTACGGGCATGGAAAAGTGCTGATGCTGCGCAGAGCCACCCCCGGAGGCCCCGGCCCGCTCCCTGGGGCTGTGTTTTTGGGAAGGCCGAGGGTGAGCTCCCCCCTCCCTTCCCCCACCCGCAGATGGGATCCACAACGAGCCTGGCGTTTTCCGCCGAGCTCAGCAGAAATGAGCCCAGGAGGTCAGTGACCAGAGAAAGGGATGATCCATCATTAAATAAATTGTTTTCATTTCCCAGGATAAAGGGGAGGAAGGGGAGGGGGGGGCGCTGGATTGGGACCGAAAAAAAAATGAGCGAAATGCAGGAAGAGCCCCCCCTGCGCTCCCTGCACGAACAGCCCCGCTCCCTCCCGCTCAGCAGCCCCACGCTCTCGCAGGGCTTTTACAGCCAATCCCTTAATGTGATTATAATAATTATTTCTTTACTAGCATTTTTTTTTATAAACAGCCTCTTTTGAAATTGCACCGGGGGAGCCAAGACTCCAGCTGAGCCCTGGCCCACAGGAAGGAGCCGGGGCCGGGGGAGCGTGTGAACGTGCGCGTGTGCGTGCGAGCCAGCACGTGTGCGAGAGCGCGGGCGTGCACCGGTGCCCATGCAGCAGCGCACGGTGCCCATGCCCATGCCCGCTGTACATGCACATTCCTGGGGCGTCAGCGAGGCCACGCGGCACAACGGCCACGCACATGTCAGTGCACTCATGAGGGCACATGTACTGGGGAGCAGCCCCACTCCTGAGCCTTCCTAAGGCCGTGACCCCCCCGGCTCCCCACCGTAAGCATGCTGGTGCTGGCACCAATAGGATTTCCCTCTGTTCCTCTGCCCCCAGCTCGTGCTGTCCCCCCAGTCCTCGCTCTGCCCCCTGCCTACAGAGCCCAGCCCGGCGCCCCATTGAGCCCCCCCAGCCCCTGCTCTGTGTGGTCCCCCCCCCCAGCCCCAGGGCTGGGCTTTGAAATCTGTTGAAAGGAGACCATTTTTGCCAAAATAAACAGCCTGTCATGTTAAATTACTCTCCCTTCCTCTCAAAAACCCCTGGTTCCCTCTCCCCCCACCTCGATGCTGGCCTTTCTGCTCGGGGCCGTTCTGCTCTGGGCTGACTCCTGCCTCCCTGGGGCACACGAGAGGCAGCCGGGGCCGCTGGGAGCTGCTTGGCCTCCGCGTGGCCTCCATCCTCGCTGCAGAAGAACAGAGGGAGGCTGGGGGCTGGCGGTGGGCCCCCCGGGCTCACACTGCAGCAGCAAGCGATGCAGAGCCACTGGGTTCAGGCTGTGGGGCAGGGCAAGGAGAACCCTCCATGTCCCAGCCTCCTTGTCCTCTGCCAGCTCCTCGCTCGGGTCCCCAAAAAGATTCACAGCCACCCCATTCCCTTCATGATGGAATGGCTGTGCTCCGTGCCTCTGCACCAGGAGCGCAGGACCTGCGTGGTGCAGGGACAGCTGGGGAGGTGCTGAGCCGCTGCAGGGTGCTGCGGCCAGGAGGTGCCATGCCAATTATCCCCACGCTCCTGGGTTTTCTCCTCTCTCTTGCTTGCTCTCCCTCACTCTTTTTCTTTTTTTTTTCTTTCTCCTGTTTCTAATGGAGTGAAAATTCGTAGAACCATAAAATGCAGAGATGGAAAACGACCTATTACCTCATCCAGCCCAGCCCCTCTGCCAGCGCTGAGCCGTTCCCTGCAAGCGTCCCGGGTGACTCGTCTAGACCAAGCACGCACCGCTCCAGCAATGGCCATTCCAGTGCTTCCCCGAGGAGATTATTCCATGCTCTAACTGACCTTATAGTTAGGAAATTTTTCCTGATGGCTCAACTCAAGTGTTTCTGTACTAAGCTGGAGCCTACTACTTGCACTGCCCTGTGCGCTCATCCCTCTGTTAGCAGCAGGAGGCTGCACCTCCCACCTGCAGATCTGGAGCGGCCCTGGAAGGATTTCTATCTGTTCACAGCTTTGTGGCTCCTGGGTCAAGTGCTTGAGGTCTTCCTGAGATGTGGGCTCACAACCATGGCCTGTGTGGAGGAGATGGGATGGGCTGGTGCATGACCCAAGGCTTCATTTTGGAGCAGCATGCATAAGGGCAAGCGACAGAAGGCAAGAGGCTGCAGCAAAATCCTCCCTGCCCAGAATTGCCAAAGCCTTGAGCTCTGCTTTCTGCACAGACAGAGTGGGATGAGGTTTGGGTGCGTTATCAGAGCTCCGTGCCCACAGAATCACCTCCCACTGGAGGGAGGGTTGGGCTGGTTGCAGCCTGCAAGGACAGAGGGCTGGTGGCTGCCCAAAGTTGCCGTGTGCAGCTTTTGGGGAGCTTGGCAGGAGGCTGTAGGCAGGGAGGGTTGTGACAGGGATTCAGGGGATGCGTTTTTTGATGCAGTTGCATTTGGTCCCCAAACAACCTTTGATGTCAATGATTTGCAGACTTGTTCTGGCCGGAGTTCCTCACTCTGTTTGCTTTGTGTTGGGGGGTGTCTTTCCTGTGCGCATCCCCTTTTGAATCGCTCTCTTGAGTGCTGACCCTCTGCATCCCTGCTGCTCCCAGGCATGCACTGTGGGCTGGAAAAACAGCCAACCCGCCTCCCATCTGCGAGCGCTCCCAAGGGCTTTCTGGGAGGATTGCAGCAGATGCCACAGCACAAGCATGCCTGCTCCTTCTCCACATCTCCATCACGCACGGGGGCAGCCCCAGCTGCAGCCATCCTCTGTAGCAGCCCGTGGGTACATGGACCCTATCAGCCCGCTCTGCTGCATGCTCCTGCCTAGGAAAGCCTCTCATAAGGGATCCTGAGACACTTTGGGAAGGTGGAGGATCTGGGCTCACCTTATAGAAGAGCTTCACCTCTCTTTCTGAGAAGAAATGTTTCCTAATATCCAGCCTGAATCTCCCCTGGTGCAACTCGACGCCATCACCTCTCATCCTATCACTGTTACCTGGGAGCAGAGGCCCACCTCACCTCACACAGCCTCCTCTCAGGGAGTTGCAGGGAGCAATGAGGTCTCCCCTGAGCCTCCTCTTCTCCAGACTGACCCACCCCAGTTCCCTCAGCCGCTCCCCATCACACTTGTGCCCCAGACCCCTCACAGCTCTGCTGCCCTCTGGACATGCTCTAGAGCATCAATGTCTTTCTTGCAATGGGGGCCCAGAACTGAACCCAGTGCCAGAGCCGAGTACAGGGGATAGTCACGTCGGGATGCATGAGGCCAAGCACACCACCAGGCAGCAGGCGTGATGATGGCACAGCTCCATCTCCAGCCGCTGCCCTGCCCTTGGCTCGCCCCGGCTCTCGTCCAGGTGCCACTCCTCAGCTGGGGTTCCCCCCGCCCAGCGCTCGCTCCCTCCCCGCCCTCCCTCCCACGGAGCACTCTGCTTGCATCCGGCAGCTCCAGCCATGGCAGCGGGTGGGTGCCGCTGGCGCAGCTGCCTGGAGGTGGTCGCGTCCCGCCAGGGGCAGCGGGTGCAGCACTTCCAGCAAGCCGAGGATGTCCTGCTGACCTTGCTGGAGCACGTCCACACCAAAGAGCCCCGCTTCCTGGTGGACTACTCCAGGAATCTGGAAGCCTTTGAGTTCGTGCTCTGCGCCTCCGAGGATGCCGTCGTCGTGGAGGTGCCACTGCGCATTGATGGTGATGCTCTGCGGGTGCGGCCATGCCAGCCCATGGACACCGGGAGTGTAGGACATGGGCACCCGGGTGCCTGCAGCCTTGAGGTGCCCTCTGCAGTGACTGGTGTGGGGGATTGGACCAGCTTGGGCAGTGCGGGTGCGATGGAGCAGGTATGGTGCCTGGCACCGGGCAAAGTCCTGCAGCGCCTGAAAGAGCTCCTTGTGTCGGCCATCGTGCAGTGTCAGCGCCACTCCCTCCTGCAGCCAGGTGCGTACCGCTAGCTCTGTCTGCATTACCCCTGCCTCTCCCAGCTTCCAACACACTGCGCCCACACCACTGCTCCTCCATCCCAAAAACAAACCCGGTGGGTTTTGGAGATGGCGTTTGCTGGGGAACCGTGGCCAAACCACAGCATTGGGAAGGGCTGAATGGAGTGGGGTGGGATGGGCCCGTGGGTGCTGCGGTGCACACCTTCTCAGCCTGTAGGACCAGCTGTGGTGACCTCCTCACCTCCTCCTCGTGTGTCATCAGGTGACCTCAGCGCCGAAAATCTGAAAGAAGATGCCATGGAGCTGTCCCTGCTGGTGCGTGGTGGCTGGAGGACCATTCGCTTCGACGTGGTCCCAGTGGTCAGGAGGTGGCAGGAGCCCCCGGGGCTGGATGGGAGGCAGCGTGACCGCGGCTTCCCTGAGGGCACCCTCCAGAAGGCCACCAGAGAGGCTCACTTTGTGCCAGCTTCAAACCATTTCTGGAGGTGAGCGGCCTCGGCATACAGCAGTGCCACAATGGTAGGATTGTTCTAAGGCTTTGCATACAAGTTGGGTGCCTGACAGTGGAACTGAGAGGGGGAGAGGAGCCAAGGTGACATGTACCCTGCACCCAGCCCCAAGGAGGGGCCAAGCATCCAGCTGGACCAGCCCAGGCTTATTTCGGGCTCACACCGGTTGTCTAAGCCAGGTGGGGCCGGTGTGTTGAGGAGCACAGCCCTGCCACACCCCACCCATGTCCCTGCTGGGAAGGCAGGAGCTGTCGGTACCCTGTGCGTCTCCTGCTCAGTAGAGGTGGGACCAGGATGCTGCATGCCTGGAGTTGGCGGCGGCACCATCTTTAGCCTCCCCCAGCAGCTTGCTGCTTCTTCCCCAGGCCCTCTGCCCACCTCCCCATCCTGAAGCTGCTCTGGGCTGTGGACACGCTGCAGGGACCCCGGCTGGACAGCCTGCGCCTGCTGGAGCAGCTCCGCAGCCAGGACTGGAGGGAGGAGGACGGGAGGGACAGCCTCACCTTCAACCACCTGAAGGTAGGTCCTGCCTGCGGGGCTCAGCGGGAGGGAGGAACGTCCCAAACACTCAGAGGGACTGAAGTCATGTGTGGAGAGGGACAGACTGTGCCAGACATGCCATGGGTTGTCCTGCACCCCAGTGCGCCGGGAGGTGCCCATTTTTGGCTCTGACAAGGCCCTCTCTCCCCACCCAACCTGTTTTTGGCACTTTGGGCCCATGCCAGATGGTGACGCTGGTTGGGAAGGGGCTGTGCCGGGGACGGCACCGGTGTCGCAATCACAGCGCGCTCTGCCAGGGCGGAGGTGGAGAACGTGGCCCCAGCCCAAAGCAGCCTGAATCCAACAGGTTTTATTTCATGTCGTGTTCTTTGACGTTTAAGGAAAAAAAAAAAAAGAAAAAAAAGCCTGGTGCATGTTTATCCTTCACAAAGCACCTCCTGTGGGCTTCTGGAGAAATGCAGGCTGAGTGCAGGCTTTCACTCAGGTTTTCTGCTTGGCTGGAGCCTCAAAACTCCTTTCCTACTGACGAGGGAGCAAATGCAGCAGCCCCAGCACATCGCTGCAGTTAGCACGGATGTGATCAGCCCTGGGGCCCCAGCATGAGGGGCAGCTCCTTCCTGCATGCCTGGCTGGGCACACAGAGGTCGGTGCTGGGCTGTACGTGCCTCCTGTTGTGATGTGTTGCCGAAAGTCACGGGCTCTTCCCAGCAAAGTGCTGAGGCAGCTGGAGCATGTTAATATTTCACACCTGTGGGAAGCCCATGTGCATCCTTTCAGAGCTGCTCCATAGCTGTGATCTCCTTAAGGAGCAAAGGCTCAGGATGTGAACGTGAGGACGGGTGGGCGTGATGCCAGGCTGAGCAGCGGAGCTGGCTGTAGAGTGGCTCCGGGGATGTGAAGTTACAAGAGGTTCCCCTGGGCATGGCCTGCACTCCATTTTCCCCCTGTGCAGATGGTGCTGCTGTGGAGCACGGAGCTGTTCCCCTCTCCTGAGGACTGGCAGGACCTGGAGGGCTCTGTCTACAGGCTGCTGGTGGTCCTCCTGCGCTGCCTGGCCACCCAGCGCCTGCCCCACTTCCTGCACCCGGAGCAGAACCTCTTCCAGGGGGATCCGCACCGCCTGGCCTCGCTCTACCCCAAGGTGGAGGCCTTTGCATGGGACCCAGCACGCTTCCTCCGCTTCCACTTCGGCCTCCCGATGCGTGCCGATGGTGTGCAGGCAGACCCAGCCCTCCGAGCCCTCCTGCAGCTCCCTGTCAAGGACGGGGCGTACTGGGACACAGCCTATTTTGACATCCTGCTCAGCCAGGTAACTGGGAGGGAATGCTGAGACCCCTGGCTCTCCGCTCAGCTGTTCTCATAGACACAGGGCAGAGCTCAAGCAGTGCCTGAAGTTGGCTGGGCAGCACAGGGTTCGTCCCCAAACCTCCTGTCCTGAGATATTACACACTGCCTGCCCTGCTGTGGCCTGCAGCAGCTGTGTGATGCTGGGGGTGCTGCAGGGGGTCCCCTCCCTCACCACCCATGTTTCTGCTTAGCTGCAGGTGTACCAGATCCAGGACAGCGCACGCCGCTCGGCCACGTCCCAGCTTCTCACCAAGCTCCGTAGAGACATCCCATTGCGGAGCTGAGCGGGACTCGCTGCCAGCCCTGTGCTCGCTGCAGGGTGAGGGGAACCCAGGCTGTGGGGAGCCTCGGGCTTTGTTGGGAAGGGAAGAAAACTTTCTGCTGCAAAGATTGGCAGGAGCCGGCCCAGTTCTGCCTCTCTCCCTGTGCTGGGACTTTGCAGCGCTTCCCGCAGCTGCACCTTTCTTCTTGGATCTCGGCGAGTCCAGGCAAGCCACAGGGCTGGGAAGCAGCACGGAGCCACGTGGCTTTATTCAGAAAAGGCTGTACTGGGGAGCAGCACACTGCAGCAGATGGGTGGTGGTGATGGTGATGGAAAGGACAGGAGGGGAGGGGGCCTGCAGCTGGATCCTGCCCCCATCCCCTGCGCTCGTGGGGCTGCCAAGGTGGGATGGGGATCAGGGCACTGGGGAGAGGAGGAAGGCTGTTGGCTGTGTCTGCCTAGTGATGCGCTGCTCCCGGTGGGCAGAAGATCCCACTCACAGCCTGCTGTGCTGACAGTGCTGCAGGGCGTCGCGCAGGGCCCGCAGCAGGTGGTCCACATTGTCCTGGGTCGCGTTGTGGCCCATGAGGCCGATCCGCAGCACCTGCAGGAGAAGGGCGGGTTTCCCCTGCAGCACCCACCTTCGGGCCTCGCACGGGGCTGACATGGAGCAGTATGTGCACAGGTGTGCACGTCCCAGTCTGTTGCTATTTAACCGTCATTTCCTCTCTGTCACGATAAAGATATGTTACCCTTCTAATTAATTATGTGTGCAGCTACTCAACTGTGTGCAATTTTGTGTGGTGAAGACTGTTGCTGCAGGCAGCAGGATGCACCAGCCCTGCGTTAGTTTCAGGGCGCACCACTTATGGCTGCAGCCGTGTACGGGCTCAGGGATGGGGAGCACGCTTCCCACCTTGCCTGCAGTGGGGCCCAGGCCCCCGGAGATCTCAATGCCGTGTTTATCCATCAGGAAGACCGTGATCTCCTTCCAGTCGTAGCCCTCAGGCACCCTGACAGTGGTGATGGTGGGCAGCCGCGCTGCCTGGGGAGGAAAGGAACAGGGCTAGAGACGCAGCTCCCATCTGCTTCCCCAAATCGGGGTCTCTCTCCAGCACCAGCAAAGCTCTGAGCTGTGTGGGGCTGTGCCCAGCTCCTGCACCCACCTCCTCCTTCACGAAGAGCTCCAGCCCAAGATCCCGCAGCCCCTGGCACAGGTGAATGCAGACAGCCCGGTGCTGCTCCCATGAGCTCTCCAGGCCCTGGCAGCACAGAATAGATATCCCCTGCCTGAATGTCCCATGACACCACTGCTGGGGATAGCTGGGCACCCTCTGCTCCCCAAACCCCTCTGTAACACAGGCATGGCCCAGTTCAGCCATCCCTATGCCTGGCTCACCAGCTCCGCCAGCATGGCCAAGGCCTCCCGCAGGCAGAAGATGCTGCTGATGGGCACCGTGTGGTGGTACCTGCAAAACCCAGAGGGGGCCCAGGCAGGTTTAGCCCCTGCGAGCCCCTGGGGCAGGCACATGGCTCTGCGAGGTGGAGAGAGGTGGCAGAGCCCCGCAGTCCCTGGGGAGGGGACCTGGGCAGGGATGCAAATCTGGGACAAAGGGGCTGTCCTGGGGGCGAGGAGAAGAAGTACAAATGCAATAGAGTGACTGGATAAGGTGGAAGGCTTTGGGGACAAGGGAGGTTAGGGTTAGGTTTAGGGTAAGGTGGGTGGTTGGGCAGCCACAGCTGCCTTTCTGGGTACAGCCTGCCCTCACATGCGTGGCTCGCCATCGCAGCTCCAATAGCTCGCCAGACAGCTCATGTCCAGGTAGAAAGATAAGGGCTTGGTCTTCCTCCTCAGCATTTTCTCCCTGGCAGAACACAGGGCTTGAGTGCTGCCCCAGGGAAGGGAAAGCCTTCTAGCCACTGCTGGCCCTGGAGCACGGAGCCCAAAGCAAACGCTGGGTCTGCATCGCAGCCAGAGGATGTGGCCAAGCACGGGGTCCTGCAGCCACCTGTCCCTCCAGCCCTGCCGGAATAGGGCTACCCTTACCTTGCTCGCTCACTGAATGAGATGGGAGAGCTGCCAGGGGGGGCACTGAGGACTTTCTGGGACCCCGTGTACAGGACATCAATCTCTGCATGAGAGGGACCAAGGGCTCTGAGCAGGACTGTTTTCTACTGCCAGTGGAAAACATGGGGCACACACCACAGCTGCTGGTGTGGAGGCACAGAGAGTCCCCTATGTCACTCTATCACTGCCGCTCTCACCCTGTTGGTCCATGAGGATGGGTGCTCCCCCGAGCGATGCCACCGCATCCACGAGCAGCAGGCAGCTGTGCCTGGAGGGGGACAGAGCTCAGCCCCACAGCCTCCTGCAGCCCAGCCCTAGTGGGATCCCCAGGCGCACTGACCGGTGGCACAGCTCGCCCAGCCCCTCCAGTGGCTGCAGGACCCCCGTGGAGGACTCGCCGTGGGTGATGAAGAGCACAGAGGGTTTGTGCTGTGCCAGGCCCTGGGTGGGAACAGGGAGGTGAGTGCCCATGGGGTGCTCAGTCCCAGTGCCCCATGGGTGGCACACACCTCCTGGACGTCCTGCAGGGTGAAGTACTCGCCTGGAGGCTTCAGCAGCTTATGGACCTTGGCTCCTGGGGGAAGTGTGCAGAGGGATGGAAAGGTTTGGGCACCCATTAGCCAGGGGTCTGCCATAAACCACCCTAAGAGTGCCACTCCACAAACACCGAGCTCTCCGCTGTTACCCGCCACCCAGGTGGGAACAGCAGGACCCTTGCTGCAGGACTCATGCCATCACCCCGCACACAACCGGCCATACCCAGCCTCCCAGCGATGTCGGCAGCGCGCTGTCCCCAGATGCCGTTGATGCCCACCAGCACGGTGTCACCGCTCTCCAGCAGGTTGATGAGGGCAGCCTCCATGGCACAGTGCCCGGTGCCGCTGATGGCCAATGTGAGCCGGTTCCGTGTCTGGAAGGCGTACTGGATGCCCACCTTGATCTCATCCATCACCTGAGGTGGGGACCAGCACTGCTGTCAGCCCAGTAATGAGGTAGGGATGGGCGGCCAGGGCAGGGCCACTCACCTGCAGCACCTCGGGGTGCATGTGGCCCAGGATCTGCTGACCACCGGCCGCCCGCACGCGGGGGGACACGTTGCTGGGCCCCGGCCCCAGCAGCAGCCGGTGGGGCACGGCCAGCGGCCGCAGCAGCTCACGGGGCGGGGGGACACGAGGTGCAGCGGCGGCCATTGCACAGCCAGCTGTGCTGTAAGCCCGCAGGAGAGCAGTGGCAGATATCGGCAGCGCTGCGGCGCGATGCATCCCCTGCCCACAGCCCCACGGACACTGACCGCTGGACTCTGCCCCTGCTGCCTCCTGTCCAGTTAATGTGCCACCAGCAGTGCAGTGCGCTCAGCACTGTCCTCGTGGGGTGGCCATGGGATGCAGTGCCCAAACAGGGCTCCATCAGCTGTGTCGGGGCTTCAGCAGGGAACTTCACGGAGGATAAGGCTGAGTTTCTCAATGCCTTCTTTATATCTGTCTTTAATAGTCAGGCCAGTTACCTTGGAGGTACTCAGCCTCCTGAGTTGGAAGGCAGGAGTGGGGAGTAGAGTAAAACCCATATTCAGGAGGAAGCAGCAATCTGCTGCCTCACCTGGGCTGTCCCAAGTCCGTGGGGCCGATGGGGCCCTCCTGGGAGTGCTGAGGGAGCTGGCAAGGTGATTGCCAAGCTGCTTTCCATCATCTATCAGCGGTTCTGGTCAGCTGGGGACGTCCCAGAAGACTGGAGACTGCTAATGTGACACCCACCTACAAGAAGGGCCATAAGGAAGATCTGAGGAGCTACAGACCTGTCCCCTGACCTCGGTGCCAGGGAAGGTTATGGAGCAGATCATCTTGGGTGAGATTGCACAGCATGTGTGGGACAACTGGGGGATCAGGTCTGGCCAGAGTGGGTTCATGACAGGCAGGTCCTGTCTGACCAACCTGATCTCCTATGACTGGCTGACCCAGCTGGTGGATGAGGGAAAGGCTGTGGATGTAATCTACATACATTTTAGTAAAGCCTTTGACTCCCTCCCACAGCACTCTCCTGGAAAAGCAGCAGCCCATGGCTGGGACGGGTAGATGCTTTGCTGGGTAAAGAACTGGAGGGCCGGGCCCAGTGCGTGGTGGTGAATGGAGTGACATCAGCTGGCAGCTGGTCACCAGTGGTGCTCCCCAGGGGTTGGTACTGGGACCCGTCCAGTTCAATATCTTTATTGGTGATCTGGATGAGGGGATGGAATGCACCCTCAGTAAGTTTGCAAATGACGTCAAGTTGGGGGGCAGTGTCAGCCTGCCAGGGGGGAAGAAGGCCATGCAGAGAGACCTGGACAGGTTGGATCATTGGGTTGAGTCCAGTGGGATGAAGGTCAACAAGACTAAGCGCCAGGTTCTGCACTTTGGTCACAACAACCCCAGGCAACGCTACAGGCTTGGGGCAGAGTGGATGGAAAGCTGCGGGGAGGAAAAAGGATCTGGGGGTGTTGGCTCAGGGGAGTCCTCATCGCTCTCTGCAACTCCCTGAGAGGAGGTTGTGGCAAGGTGGGGGTCGGCCTCTGCTCCTGGGTAACAGCAATGGGATGAGAGGCGATGGCCTCAGGTTGTGCCAGGGGAGGGTCAGGGTGGATATTAGGAAACATTTATTCTCAGAAAGAGCGGTGAGGCACTGGCACAGCTGCCCAGGGAGGTGGGGCAGTCACTGTCCCTGGAGGCATTCAAGAAAAGGGTAGGTGTCACACTGAGGGACATGGTCAGCAGACACAGGTGTGGGTTGGTGACTGGACTGAATGATGTTATCGGTCTTTCCAACCTTAGTTATTCTATGACCTTATGGTTCTACAGCACTCAAGGGGCTGGGACACGGGGTGCACACAGCATCAAGCCCTGGCATCACCGCCCGGCCCACGGCCTCTCCGTTCCGCCCCTAGGGAGCCCTCCGCTGCAGGCTGAGCGCTGCGGTTGCACACGGGCAGGGGCCTATAGCCCCCCCGGGTCATGCAGCCGCCAGGGCGGAGGCTCCGCACTCGGGGAAGGGGGCGGTTGCCGTGACGACGGTTGCCGGGTGCCGGTTCCCAGGCTCCGGTTGCCGTGGTGCCGGTTGCCATGGTGACGCAGGTCCCGCCTCTCCCCGCGCCCTTGCGGCGGATCCGCAGCGCGGGGCCGGGGGCGGCGGTGTTGGGGTGGGATGCGGTGACGTCACCGCCCCGGGCGGCGGCGGCCAATGGGAACGCGGGGGTGGGGCGGGGCAGGGCGGGACCGCAGGGGCGGGGCCGACACCGCCCGCACCGGCATCGGCATCGGCATCGGCAGCGGTACGGGCATCGCCACCGGCACCGGCCCCATGCCGGTGCTGAGCGGCTGAGCGGCTGAGCGCAGCGCCCCGCCGCCCACGGGCACAGGTAGGGGCGGCGGCACCGGCACCGGCACCGCGAGGGACTCCTTCGGGAGGGGCTGCGGCCGCCGCCCCATCGGGGCGCAGAGGGGCAGCGGGGGGCTGCGGGCTGCTGCCCGCCATGGCGCGGGCGCGGGCGCGGGGAGTGGGGGGGCAGCGGGCACGGATCCGCCCCGGCTTCCAGAAGCATCTCGCGGGGGGGGGGGGCGATGCCCGCGGGGGCGGCAGGTGCAGGGCTGCGGGGCCCCTGCGCCGTCATCGTTGCGTTTCAGGGTGAACGGCGGCGGCCCCGGGGGGCGGCGGAGATCCGCGCGTGGCACCGCTGACCTTGAGGCGGCCGCTGCGTCCCCGCGGGCAGCGCCGGTGGCTTCGGTCGGTGGGAGGGGGCGGCTGGCACGGAGCTCGGCCACCCCTTTGTCCTCCTACCCCAGCCCCGCACCCGCGCTGCCCTCCATCTTGGCTGAGAGGTGGCACAGCGGTGGCCGCTGCTCCCCGCGGGCTCGCAGCCACCGCATCATTACCTGCACGTTGGATTCAATCCGCGTTGAGGAGCTGCCGTGCCCCGACACGCGGGTGGGGCAGGGCAGGTGGCACAGGGCACGGCACGCAGCCACCAGCCCTGAACGTCCCCTCGGAGCTCAGGGATGGGCGATCGCAGCCCGCCTGCGCTGCACGCTGAAAACTGCACCGTCACGGCCCTTGTGCAAGGCTGGGCTGGGGACACGGGATAGGTGTCCCAATGAATGTGGTTGGGGACAATAGCCCTTCCCCAATATTTTTGGCCGGCCCAGGGCAGGTAGAGGTCAGAGACATGCCACAGCCTCCATCCGCCCTGAAGGAAAAGTGATTCCCAGGGGCAGGGGCCGCGCGAGTGACAGGGACGCAGGGCTTTGACACCAACCTGGGAGGGGCAGGTGGCCAGGTCCCGGATGTGTCATGTCATTGGGGTGGCAGGAAGCAGTCCTCAGCCCCATAGGATGTGACACAGCAGGAGGGCACCCTTGGGGATGTGGGGCAGCAGAACGCCCAATGCTTTGTGGGTGATGTCACCTGAACCACAGCATCCTCCAGGGGATGGGTTTCTGCTGAAGGTGTCATGGTACATCTCACAGCATCTGGATGGGATGGGATGGGATGGGATGGGATGGGATGGGATGGGATGGGATGGGATGGGATGTCTGCAGGGCACCCTGCTTTCACCTTGGTGGGATGGCAGCACAGGGTGGGGCAGTGCCGCCTTGGGTTTAAGGGTGATCCCTTCATCTAATCCCTGCTCAATTAATCTTGGCTGATCCCATTAATTGTTGCTCTGTGGCCATCGGGCGCTCCCGCGATGGAGCTCTGCAGGGAGGGTACGCGCTGGGGACATGACGGCCACGTGAGAGCTTCCCACCCGCTGGACCGCTCCCAGCTCCACCAGCCGCGCGTTATCGGATTTCTCTCGAAGGCAACGGATTAGGCAGGCAGTGGCCCCAGGCATGGGGATTGGGCCGGGAGGGAATGGCAGCAAGGAAATGAAATGGACGGAGCGGCTCCAAGACAGAAAATGGAGCCTGGCGCCTTGGCATGGCTCTGCGGCAGCTTGTTCTTTCCCTTCAGTCACATTTATTTTTTATATTCCTCCATTCAAGAAAGCAGCAGGATGGGGGATGCAGAGGCGTGTGTGCATCGTGCTCACTGGGCCCACGGTGCTGCTGGCAACACGTTGGAAATGGAGCTGAGCACAGCCTGAGAGCAGATGCTGGGGCTTGGCATCCAGTGGGATGCAGTGAGTGGGGCTTGGTAACCCCAAACACCCCCGCGCTCCTCCTGCAGCGATGTAGTGCAGCTATAATGTGGGTAAAGCATTCCCCAAAGGCAGCAGCAACACATTTGTTGCGCCTTCTGGCTGCAGATTTCTCACCACACCATGCATATACCCACTCTTGGGCAGAGCGTATCGTGGTTTTTGCCTCCCCTTGGGACTAACAGCCAATGGGTTTCAAAGCAGTCCCCTTCTCTTGGGACTGTTCAGTGGGTTTTCTTCTGCTCTTTCTTCATTTTCCACAAACTGAGCTGTTCTTCTTCCACGGGAAAGCCCATCCTGTGTTAAGGGCCCAACGCACTGCTCCGGTTTCTGACATTCAAGGAAGCAGAGTGCGGCCAGTGCTTGCCCCTTTGTGTTTCCCTGGGATGAGCATCCCCCAGCACTGCCCCCGCTGCCCTCCCAGGGGCCGTGGGGGCCCTGCTGGCAGGGCTGCCCTTTGCTGCTGAGACCATTGATTGCTGGCTTAGCGAGATGGAGCGGAAAATAGCTATTGAGTGCACAGGGCAGAGCAGCAGGCATCCATGGGGCACCGGGAAACCACAACGTTTGTGTGCAATGGCCTCCTCCCACTGTCTGCCCTCGAGTCAAAGGGTTTTTCTCCCTTCTGGGCTGCAGTGATGGGCACGGGAAGGGCAAAGGGGTACTCGCTCCGTGGGATCAGCACCTCGGGATGGGACAGCTGCCCTGCCTGCAGCTGCAGGTGCCACAGTCCCCTTCCTTCCAAGGGATGCTGCTGGGTGCTGCTCTTGGGTCCTCTTGACTCAATGAAGGATCATCGCTCTGGCTGGGTCCTGCAGTGGGAGCTCCCCTAACGCCTCCTTCTTGCCCCACAGGACAGCTCCGTTAGCAGCACCCATCCCGGCCGGCGCCATGGCGGGAGCATCCGTCAAGGTGGCTGTGCGCGTGCGGCCCTTCAACTCCCGCGAGATGAGCCGGGAGTCCAAGTGCATCATCCAGATGTCGGGAAGCACCACCAGTGAGTACAGCATCGGGTGCCCCCAATGCACTGCGGGAGCGGGGATTGTTTGGGGATGGGGGTCGGAGCAGGAGTTGACACTATGTAAATAACAGTGGTAGGGAAACAGTGCCCCACATCCCTCCTCTTTGGCTCTGGAAGCATGCAGATGGGACAGCACCTAAAATAACTCCCAGCTCCCTGCGTCACCAGTGGAGCAGGAAGTGCCAGTGCTAGCCACCCCCATGGCATGCACCGCCAGCGAAGAACGCTGCAGCGTGACGCGTGGGGACGTCTGGCAGGTCCCAGTGTGGGCAGTGCAGCTCCCACCGGCCCTTTGCTGACAGCGAGCTTTTCCTTGCCCGCGGCGTCATGCGATGAATGAACAAAGCATGGGCTGATCCCCTCTGCGGGGCTGGGGGGGCTGTGTGGGGCCGAGCTGCTCCCAGAGTCACGCTGAGCCCCTCTCACTGATGGAGCATGAGAGCCTGGGGCACCCCCTGCCTGGCAGCATGGCCAAAGCTGAATGCGGTTGATGAGGTGGAAGGCCTTCTCCCAGCCTCTCCCCCTCCCCAGGGTCAGTCGCAGAATGGCATACAGGGGCGGCTCTACGCGCTGCATAACTCATTCAGCAGAATTCATCACGCTTTGCTGGGCGCAGGGGCAGGGGGATGGGAGCGAAGGAGCCAGCCCTTCCCGCAGCCCTTGTTCCCCAATTTCCAGCCCCCCCCCCACTTCTTGGCTCACAGTGACCACTCGCCTGCCAACACTGCTGCTTTGTTCCGCCACAGCATTGCCACAGGGACGGGGACCCCGGCCTCCTTCCCACAGCCCACTGCCATTCCCGAGGGCAGCGTGGCACTGAATGGCCACAGGCTGGGGCTGGAGGAGCCCTGCAGGCACTGCCACCCGTGGTGCTTCTCCAGGCTCTTCCCTGCACTGATGTCTGGTCTCCGGGGCTTTATTCCAGCCTGAGGCCTGACATCTCGCTTGTCATGGCAAAACATGGGGCTTTAAAATATGGGCATTATTTTCTTTTTGCTTTATCCTGCTCAATACTTGTGTGTTACAACGATAAGCGACATTTCCAGATGTTCTCCTCCTCCCTCTCTTGTCCATACCTCTTTCTCCCCATCATAGAATCATTAAGGTTGGAAAAGACCTCCAGGAACATCCAGCCCATCCATCTCCTCGGTGGCAAATAACCAGGGGAAAAAAAGGGGCATGGAGAGCATCTCAGCTTCGGGAACGGGACAGGGTGGGAGCATTTCCCCATTTCCCAGCCACAGGCCATGCTGGGGCTGTGCCCCCCCGCCAGCTCGGCAGCTGCAGCTGGGACACACGGAGCCACTTGGCGCCATCCCCGCTGCTCCCCAGCCCTGTGCCCGGCACTGACGGCACTGCAACATGGAGTGTCCTCCCTGTGCCAGCTTCTTCTCACTGTGGGTTTCGGTCCTGACCCCTCCTTTGTCACCTTTGTGGTGATGGGTCAAGGACACATTGCCAATTCAATACAGCCAAGCCCGTTCCCTAGCGACCCCGCTGTTCATGTGCAGACTTCATCATTAATTTAGGACCTGGGTTGTATCAAGCACAGCAGTGGTTGTGGTATCCTTCCTCGTGTCTGTGCTGGGTGCTTTTCCCCCTCATTCCAAACTGGTGTGCTTGGGGTGACTGTGTGCCATGGGCACTGCTCCACATGGGTGGGCAGCGCTGCAGGCACCTGCTGGCATGGGGCAAGTGGATGGGCAATGGGATGGTGATGGGGCATCCCACCCTGGGGGAGATCCACTGGAATTTGGGGTGCAGAACCCACTGGAATTTGGGGTGCAGAACCCACTGGAATTTGGGGTACAGAACCCATCAAATTTTGGGGTGCAGAACCCATCGTGGTTCATGCAGCCCCCCCAGCTGCTCAGGAAGCTCCCAACCCTGCAGCAGTGGCAGGGAGCACTGTGGTCCCACTGCCACCGCCGCATCCTGGCAGGGCTCTTCCCAGGGACTAGTGCCCCATGCTGGGAGTTGTTTCCCTCCATCCCCACACAGCCCAGTGTGTGGCCAGCAAGGGCATCTCAATGTCAGCGGCGATGGCTGAGCGCTGCATCCCGTGACTGCCCTCCCGGTTTGGGTTTCTTCTGACGCATCTCTGAGAGTGTCGGTTATTTCAGAAAAAAAAAGCATCATAAACACTCCACGGGGTGGGGGAGAAAAAAAATAGCATCGAGCAAGTGAGAAAGAGAAGTGATGCAGTCTCTAATTTCCATGGCAACATCCTTTTCACCAGGGGATGGGAAAAAGCAGGCTCTTGTTTCCGCTGGCGGTTTAACACAGGGCATTAATCACCCTGCTGCTGCGGGGAGGAGATCAGGTACCAAAATAAAGCAGCGAGCGGGAGGGGGCTGGGAGCACTGAGCCTGTGCCCGCCCTGCTCCAGTTCCCGGGGGTGGTTATATGGGATCGGGGCTGTGACCCTGTGCTGTCCCAGTGGTGCAATGGGGCAGGAGGGAGTCCACTGGAAGGAGCTGCTCCCCTGCACTGTGTTCACCAGCATGAGGCTTTGCCCTCCTGCCTGCTCCATTTCCATCCCACTGGGGATTTAGGACTGAGCCCATCGCAGCCCGCTCAGGGTGTGGGATGTGGTGCTGCCACGCGGTTTCATCACATCCCTCTCTATCTGCCCCCAGCTATCCTGAACCCGAAGCAGCCCAAAGAGACACCCAAAAGCTTCAGCTTTGACTATTCCTACTGGTCCCACACCACGGTAAGCAGCAGGGGGCCTGAGCTGGAGTGGAACGCAGCAGGATGACCTCCTTCTCTGATTCCTCCTCTCCTGCCTCCTCTCCGCAGCCCGCAGACATCAATTATGCATCTCAGAAGCAGGTGTACCGTGACATCGGTGAGGAGATGTTGCAGCATGCCTTCGAAGGCTATAACGTCTGCATCTTTGCCTATGGGCAGACCGGTGCTGGCAAATCCTACACCATGATGGGGAAGCAGGAGAAGGACCAGCAAGGCATCATCCCGCAGGTACTGCCTGGTGAATTATAGTATCACTACGGTTGGAAAAGACCCCTAAGATCCCCAAGTCCAACCCAGCCCACCCCACCATGCCACTGACCATGTCCATCGGTGCCACATCCCCATGGCTCTGGAACACCTCCAGGGACAGTGACTCCCCCACCTCCCTGGGCAGCTGTGCCAGTGCCTCTCCAGCTTTTCTGAGAAGAAATTCTTCCTAATATCCAACCTGAAAAGCTGCCTTACACCTGAGCATGATGCCCAAGGAAGAAGCACAGTCAGAGGAAGGGTCAAGTGGGGGAGAAGAGCTGTGGGGGGGCACTGCAGAGCATCCCGCTGCCCAGGGCTGAGCATCCCAACTCTTTCCTCTGCAGCTGTGCGAGGACCTCTTCTCCCGAATCAACGATACAACCAATGACAACATGTCCTACTCTGTGGAGGTAGGCACATCTCCTCCTGGCAGCAGGATGGTGGAGGCCCGGTGTGATGGCCATGCGCCAACACCATTAATTCCAAGTGAAACTCAGAGCGTGCTGTCCCCAGGTGAGCTACATGGAGATCTACTGTGAGCGGGTGAGAGACCTCCTGAACCCCAAGAACAAGGGGAACCTGCGGGTGAGGGAGCACCCCCTCATGGGTCCCTATGTGGAGGACCTTTCCAAGCTGGCCGTGACCTCCTACAATGACATCCAGGACCTGATGGACTCGGGGAACAAGGCCCGGTGAGTGGGGTGCAGGAGAGCACTGGGACCTGAAGAGCTTGCAGGCACCTCCAGAGTTGCCAGGATATTTGTGCATGGGCTGAAGTTGGCTGAAAAGTTTTCACTGGTGCTGGGGTCAGGGTGAGAGTTTGGTGCCTCTCTACTTCCCCAAAAAGGAGGCAAGATGTGACCTGCCTTGACTGCCCTGCCCCATAATTGTCCCCAGCATCTCCTCTCTAGTGTCCTCTGCGGAGCATCATGACTTCTGTCCTCTCCCCACAGCACTGTGGCTGCCACCAACATGAATGAGACCAGCAGTCGCTCGCACGCTGTCTTCAATATCATCTTCACCCAGAAGCGGCACGATGCCGAGACGGACATCACCACTGAGAAGGTGAGAGCAGAGCCCCTGGGAAACCCGAGAGGACACAGGAGGGGCTTCTTGTGCCACTCTTGGCCATGGACAGCAACTGGGAGGGTGTTGGGTGGTGAGTACTGGTGTGTTGGATGCGTGCCGAGCCTGTTACAGCTGCCGGCTCTATCTCTGCCTGCAGGTCAGCAAAATCAGCCTGGTGGACCTGGCTGGCAGTGAGCGAGCTGACTCAACCGGCGCGAAGGGCACGAGGCTGAAGGTGAGTGTGGAACGGAGATGGTGGCAGGCCCCTCATCCCCACATGCCACTTGTCCTTTCCCCACACACTGCACTGGAAAATGCCACATTTTGAGTTGCCCAGAGCCAGTTCCAGCAGGATCCACAAGCTCCACTTGAGAGTTGCTTGTTGCCCAGTAAGACCAGTTGCTGTTTGCATACCCTGTACTAGGGCGTCCCCATCTTCCTGGGCTGCTGGGCTTTAGTGCTGCTCTGAAACAGGGCCTAATGATTTGGGCTTTTCTCTCTACCAGGAAGGAGCAAACATCAACAAGTCCTTGACCACACTGGGGAAAGTCATCTCTGCTCTGGCTGAAATGGTAGGTGCCCTGAGTGTGGGTGGGCAGCCCTATGGAGCACCCAAGTTTCCATCTCCAAGGGGAATAGAGCACCCAAGCTCTCAGACACGGAGCACCCAAGCTCCCATCTCCAAAGGGGATGCAGAACTCAGACTCCCAGCTCTCAGGAATGGGCAGATACATCCCAAACCCATCCCACGCTGCCCAGCCCCTGTGGCTGGGGCCAGCTAATCTGATAAAGCTGCCATGTTCTTGGGGGTCTCATGCTGGGTGAAGAGATGGGGAGCAGCTTACTGTCACCTCCCTCCCCCTGCTCCTTTCTACTTGCAACAGAGCTAAACAATTTTTCTGCTTTCTTTGCAGGATTCAGGGCCAAATAAGGTATGTGCTCTGATCTCTGATGAGGCTGGGTTAAGTTTGTCTCTTGGTGGGTGGGAGCACGTCGTGGAGTGGTTTGACTTGAGCCCTTTAGGGGTAAGATGCCAATATGGACCCAACTCACGCTTCTCCTGTGGGTTATGCTGATCTCTCAGCATCCTGGTCAATGCACGGCTCACCTCCCAGCCCTGACAGCAAGTTTTGCAAGCAGAATCTGAACCTTTCTGCAAGGAGGAGAGCAGGCAATCTGACAGCACATCCCTCCACTCCCTCTCCCCAGAACAAGAAGAAGAAGAAGACAGATTTCATCCCATACCGGGACTCGGTGCTGACCTGGCTGCTGCGAGAGAACCTGGGTGAGGCTGCGGGCACGGGGCCTGTGGGGCACGGCTTGTGGGGGACGGCTGCTGCAGGGACCACATCTCACTGAAACCCCATGTCTCTCTGGACAGGTGGCAACTCCAGGACGGCCATGGTCGCTGCGCTTAGCCCTGCTGACATCAACTACGATGAGACACTCAGCACCTTAAGGTAGGCTTCGACAGGAGGTCTAGGATTGGGTAGGTCTCTGAAGCCCAGCTGCTCCTTCATGTTCTGTGTCCCTTCCCTTCAGCAGGGAGGAGGTGAGGGCTGCCTGCAGGCCCCTACAAGTGGGACAATGCCTTGTCCTGGGTTCTCCGGCTGAGCCACCCTTCTCAGGGCCCTGTCTCTCCCTAGATATGCCGACCGCGCCAAGCAGATCCGCTGCAATGCTGTCATCAACGAGGACCCTAACAACAAGCTGATCCGGGAGCTAAAGGATGAGGTGGCCCGTCTGCGTGACCTTCTCTATGCCCAGGGGCTTGGGGACATCATTGACAGTAGGTACCGCGCCGGGCACAGCCAGGCTGGGGTCTTGCGGGGGACGCTCCCAGAGCTGCCCCATATCCTGCTCTGCACTCTGACCATCTCATCGCCCACCTCACCATGAGGAACGGTGCATTCCCTCGTTGTCACCACCCTGCTGGGACATCCATGGCCAGCCCCACATGTGTCATTCTTGAGCCCTCCTCACCCCACAGCCTGTGTCCCACTGCCTGGGATGATGCTGGGGGGCCCAGGGTGTCTCCTTCCTGTGCTTTCAGGCTGTTGTCAATCCTACCTAGATGAACCCACTCTTGTTCTGTTTTCTTTGTCTTCCCCCCGCTGTCTCTCTCTCTTAGCCCACCCTGCTGCGGGAGGATCCAAATGTGTGTATTGCCCGTCACTGGTACTCTGTGTTGCTTCTCTGCTTTGGGGAGGCTGTGCCAAGGAGCATGTGTGCAGCATGGGGAAAGGCTCCCAGAGCTGCTCCCATGGCGCTGGCAAAGGGGCAGTGGCAGAGCCCGGTGCCCTCCTGTGGGAACGGTTGGCACAGGGATGTCCCTGCACTGCAGTCATGCCCTTCCCTTGTACAGGGCATGCTTACTGCAGCGTGAGGCCCTACAAATTCGCCCGATAGGACCTGGTGTTGCATTCATTGCAGGGACCCTTTTCCCCATGCTTCCCCTTGCTGCTGCTGCTACTGCTGCTGCTGGGCTGGGCGCTGCTGCTGGCACTGCTTTTGCGGGCATGGGCCCTGCTCCCAGGGCAAACCGGTGCCAGACGGGCATGGTGTGGTGCAGGTGGCCTTGGGACACCTCGGAGATGGGTCCTGCTGAGGGTCATCCTGGGGGCAGCAGAGGAACAGGGTGAATTCGAGGTGGAGATTCCACAAAGTGATGGGGCTCCTGTTCCCAAGCAGCCGGAGGGTGACACCATCTCTCCTGGTGATGCTTGGGCAAATGGAATGGTGCTCTCCATAGAAGCTGGCTGACCCCTAGGAGCAGGGAGGTTGGCAGTGACCAGCACCCCTGGACAGGGGATGCTGATGCATATCCACATAAGTTGGGCAGCAGGCCCAAACATCCCACTGGGAGATGGGATCAGCAGATGGTGGTTGCTGATGCTTGAGGTGCTGGGCTGCAGCCAAGTTTGAGCACAAGTCCCCATCACCTCATCTCCTTTGTAGGGTGAGGGCTCTTGGCTCTCCTTGCTTTCCCCAAATGCCCCTCGCCCCAGCCCAGCTCATCTGGAGCCATGGGGCAGGATGCCGGGGCAGCTACATGCGCTTGGGCAAGGTGGTTGTCAAAAAGCATCCTCAGCAGCCCAGGAAGGGCTCCCAGACCACTCCTGATCTGCTTCCGACAGTGGCCCCAGGGTACTGCTGCTGGTCTGCTCTGCCAATGCTCTGCCTTTTTCTTTTAATTTCTGCCTTTCTTCTTGCCACTTTTTTTTTTCCCAACAGCTTTTCTTGTCTCTGTCTTCTTTCTCTCTCTCTTCCTTCTTCCTGTCCATGTGTCTTCCCCCTGGCCCATCCCTCTCCTTCCCCACCTGTAGATGTGTCCGACATTGAGAACAATAATGGCACTATTGGGGCAGAGCTGAGCCAACGCCATGACAATCTCTCCACAGTGACCAACGCCATTGCTGGCATCAGCCCCTCTTCTTCCCTGTCGGCTCTCTCCAGCCGCGCAGCCTCTGTCGCCAGCCTCCACGAGCGCATCATGTTTGCTCCAGGCAGCGAAGAGGCTATCGAAAGGCTCAAGGTAGGAGGCCGGCTTGTTGCGCCTGCTGTTTGCTGGGTGTAGAGAACAAGAGTTAAGAAGAGCAGCCGAGGGAAGTGTGGTTATGCAGTCTGGAGGAGGCTGAGTTGTGGCCTTGTTGCTCTACATCCACCTGAAAGGAGAACGTGTCAGTCCCTTTGCTCAAGTGACAAGTGACAGGTCACGAGGAAACAGCCTCAGGTTGTGTCAAGGGAAGATCAGACTGGGAATTGGGAGGAACATCTTCACAGAAGGGTGGCTAGGTGTTGGGTTTGGTCCCCACCCCTGGGAGTGTTGTGGAGCCATGTGGAGTAGCACCAAGTGCCGTGGCTTAGTGATGGGACTTGGCATGTTGGTGGTTGGTCTTGCTGACCCTGAACGACTTTTCCAACCGAGATGGCTCTGTCAGTGTGATTCTGTGGACCCGGAGCTGCCAGGTGCCCTGGGTGAGGAGTGGGATTGGTGTGGTGGGGCCGGGCTGGGGCTGTCTTTGTTCTGTGGGATGTAGTGAGAGGCTGCAGAGCCCGTCAAACCCAGGCTGAAAGTGGAACCAGCTCCATGACTGAGCCCAACCAAAATGTCCAAAACATTGAGCTTCCCTCACCCTGCCAGGAAACAGAGAAGATCATTGCTGAGCTGAATGAAACGTGGGAGGAGAAGCTGCGCAGGACAGAGGCGATCCGGATGGAGAGGTAGGTGGGATGGGACGGGGCAGTTTGGTGACTCCCATGGGCTCCAGCTGCACCTGGCGAGCATGAGGCATCCCCAGGGGGCACGCAGAGAGCAGTGGTGGGTGGCTGCTGGGCTTGGCACACCTTTGATGGGCTCTGCTTCCCACAGGGAAGCCTTGCTGGCTGAGATGGGGGTTGCCATGAGGGAGGATGGAGGCACCCTGGGTGTTTTCTCTCCAAAAAAGGTAGGATCATCTTATTTTCCCTGGTAAGCGGGCGGGCGGTACCCATGCGGTTCCCTCCAAACCTACCTGCCGGCCAGCCGCAAGTATTTCCAGGGGGCTCTCAGAGACATTAACTGTTAGCTCTGGAACCTGTGATGGACATTTTAGTGCCAGCCCTGCTCGGTCCACATGCCGCAAGTTGCTTCGATAGAAGCACACGGATAAATAGAAGTGCCATTCCCCACCACCTAAAACATGGAAGACACCGCCCGCATTCAAGTGACACCACAGAGCCCTGGTGACTGTTGTTGTGTCGGGCTCTTGGTGTCAGCTGCCAACACCTGGGGCATTTGATATTCCCATCAGCCTTCAGGGCTTTCTCACTCAGAAACAAAGGTGCAGGGATATTAAATACCACTCCTGTTGGTAGAGTCCCAGAAAGCATTGTCTGAGCAAACGCTGGCCCTGCCCCAGGTAGCTCATCTGGCAGCAAGCCCTGCCAGTTCCATGCTGCAGCTCCTCACCACTGCCCAAATACCTTATGGGACCTGCATGATGATGAGCGCTTTGGGACCCCAATGTGGCTCTTCTGACAGTTTTCACACCGCAGTTTTTGTTTTTCACCTGCCTCAGCCGCTACCCGCTAGGCCCCCCGATATGTGTGTGGGAAGCGTGGGGGTGTATTCCCCAAAGAAGGTTGGTCCCGAGGTGGCCTTGCTGTGGTGCTCTTGGTGCCAACATTCTCTTCAGCTCTCTGACTTCTCCAGCTGCTGGCGAGGAATGTTAGCTCCGAAAGCATGCAAAACCCATTCTGACTGTGAACTAAGCACAGCCAGACCTTGTTGCCCTGCCATACATCATGGGTGTGACAGTTTGTCCAAACCTTTCAAATCTGGAGCAAAATTGCAAGCCAAAAGAGCCTCAGAGTTTCAGAGCTGGGAGCTATGACCTAGAGGGTCTGGAGGGTACATTATTCCTGCCAGCCGCCATGGAGAGCAGCCTGTGTTTCCCTTCACCTCCAGCTCTCCTGCCTTGTTTGCTGTGAGTCTCTTGCACTCATTGGGGTTTCTCCAGCTAAGGACACCTCTGCATGCAGAGTGCCCACAGGCTGATAGGACGATTCTGCTACTACTACTGAGAATCTCAGAGCTTCTCTCGCTGACAGAAGGCTCAATTGCAGCAGCCTGCAGTGGGATGAGACAAGCAGAAATTCCCTCTCATCAGGAGCACTGTGGCCATGGCTTGTGGGAAAGAAATGACAGGAGGGAGCTGATAGGAGGAAGGACAGAGAGTGCAGACAGACTCGTGGCCGTCTCCATTTGAGGACTCCTTGTGCTGGGCCTGTTTGCATCCAGGGAAAAGCTGCCAAGAGCTCAACCCTTGGAAAAGGAATGCGAGGAGGCTTGGTGGAGGCTCACATCAGAGTCCAGCCCTGATTTTGTTGGCACTAGGTTACGTCAGGGCGGTCACAGGGCTGGTTGGTCAGGGAGGCAGAAGGGTGAGGAGCTGGGGGGTGAGCCTGGGAGTTGCTGTGCCCTGGTGACTCCTTCTTTTGTCCCCCAGACACCCCACTTGGTCAACCTGAATGAAGACCCGCTCATGTCTGAGTGCCTTCTCTACTACATCAAGGATGGGATAACCAGGTGAGAGCCAGGTCTGCAGAGCTTATATCTCAGTGCTATCGGGCACTTGCCCTCCTGCACCAGAGCAGTATAGCCACATTGGGTAACATGTTTGTCTGTGGCAATCTCACAAGAGACGTTAGTCCTGCTGGTGGTGCAAGACCAGAGGGTACTTTTGGGTGAAGCCCAAAGGAGGATATTTTGGGGCTGGTTTGAGGACAGATGGAGCTGGCTCAAGCTGCCTTTCCCCCAACAGGGTTGGCCGGGAAGACGCAGAGAAGAGGCAGGACATCGTTCTCAGTGGGCATTTCATCAAGGAAGAGCACTGCCTTTTCCGCAGTGACACGAGGACCGGCGGTGAAGGTACTGCTTGTCCTGAGAGGCTCTGCCTGCCCAGGTTCATCCTGGGGACCTGCCCTGGGCTTGGTGCTTGATGTGATGTTGGCCAAGCCCTGTTCATTGCCCATGGTGGGAATATGTCTGGAGGCCCAGGCTCCATCTGCCATTTATCACACAGTGATTGTGACCCTGGAGCCTTGTGAAGGTGCTGACACCTACGTGAATGGCAAAAAGGTGACAGAACCCAGTGTCTTGCGCTCAGGTGGGTCCCCAGGGGGTGCTTCTGCCTGCAATTCCATGCACTGCAGCCATCCCTGCCACTAAACCTGTGCCCTTTGTCCCCACCGCAGGGAACCGGATCATCATGGGGAAGAGCCACGTCTTCCGCTTCAACCACCCCGAGCAGGCCCGGCAGGAGCGGGAGCGGACACCGTGTGCTGAAACGCCCGCTGAGCCTGTGGACTGGGCCTTCGCCCAGAGAGAGCTGCTGGAGAAGCAGGGCATCGACATGAAGCAGGAGATGGAGCAGAGGTGGGCACGTGGGGCTGGGAGGGGGATGAGGGCAAGAGCACAGCTTGGTCATCCCCATCTTCCCTGCTCCTCCCAGGCTTCAGGAGCTGGAGGACCAGTACCGGCGGGAGAGGGAGGAGGCAAATTACCTTCTGGAGCAGCAGCGGCTGGTATGTGGCCAGGCTTCCTAGGCTGTCCCAGCACCACCACACCCAGCAGATGTTTGCATGGGGGAGCTCGGTGCATCTCAGAACAATGACAAATCCATCATCCCATTGTTCCCGGGACTGCTCGTCAACACAGGCATGGAGGAGGGAGGAGGGAGGGAAGGGGTGATGAAGATTGTGTTCTGTGGGCTGCATCGTTCTTCTTCCTGCTTCCCCTAGTGGGCTGCATCGTTCTTCTTCCTGCTTCCCCTAGGACTATGAGAGCAAACTGGAGGCTCTGCAGAAGCAGATGGATTCTAGATATTACCCTGAGGCCAATGAGGAAGAAGAAGAACCCGAAGATGAAGGTGAGTGCTGGGTGACGAAGGAGGGATGGAAAAGTTTGAGTGGAAGGAGAGGATGAGTGGATGTTTCTGCAGATATGTTTGGGGAGGGGAGCTGGTGTACTCCAAGCAGCCTCAGCTTCACCTCCCTCCTGTCAGCCCATTAGAAGAGACTGATAAAAAACATCCAGAAAACTGGTAGGAGGAAGGATTTTAGAGTAAAGACCAAAAAAACTCCAGTGCTACATCTGGCTGCAGAGCCTCAGGGAGCCAGTATGAAGTCACTGGGAGGATTTCTGCAATGAGTTTGCCCACTTGCTGCACTCCATCCCCTTTCACACCTCCTTCGCCCCGTGGCAGAGCAGGTGTCGCAGTGGGGCTTGGATGCTTTCCACGGGAAGAAGAGCTGTGCACCCAGGCATCTCACGCTGCATCCTTCTCCTGGCCACAGCAGCAGGGTGTGTGTGGTGACCATCCCTCTGTGTCCTTCTCACAGTGCAGTGGACGGAGCGGGAGTTCGAGCTCGCCCTCTGGGCCTTCAGGAAGTGGAAATGGTACCAGTTTACCTCCCTCCGTGACCTGCTCTGGGGCAATGCCATCTTCCTCAAGGAAGCCAACGCCATCAGTGTGGAGCTGAAGAAAAAGGTGGGTGCTGATTGTGAGCGGTGAGTCTCACAGTCATAGTGTTTTGGGGTGCTTATTTATTGGGTTTTTGGGGGACACACAGTGCTGCTGCTTGCTGCCATAGGCTTAGCAAGTGAGCACAGACCTGTGTGCTGGCAAGGAGCAAAGGGGAGAGAGCCCTGAGCTGGTGGCTCCAGCACATCCCTGTCACGCACCTGCACGTGTCCCCACACACTGATGCTGTGATGGGGAGAGCCCAGGCTGACGGCGCTGTGGTCTTCACGGCCAGGTCACCGTCCTTCTCTGTCTCTTTCCAGGTGCAGTTTCAGTTCGTCCTCCTGACAGACACACTGTATTCACCTCTCCCTCCTGACCTGCTGCCTCCCGATGCCGCCAAGGACCGGGAGAAGCGGCCGTTTCCCCGGACCATCGTGGCCGTGGAGGTGCAGGACCAGAAGAACGGGGCAACGCATTACTGGACCCTGGAGAAGCTCAGGTAGGGAGAGATGCTTGTACTGGGCTGGCTCAGCAAGAGGGCTCGGCCAGCCCCAGCCTTGTTTCTCACCACTGCCCCTTGTGTCCCTGTGTCTGCAGGCAACGCCTGGACCTGATGCGCGAAATGTATGACCGTGCAGCAGAAGTGCCTTCGAGCGTCATCGAGGACTGCGACAACGTGGTGACTGGTGGAGATCCCTTCTACGACCGCTTCCCGTGGTTCAGGCTGGTTGGCAGGTGAGCGCTTTGGCTCCTTCAATGTGCAGCCTGGGGGCACGGCGTCCCCCCGGGGCAGTACTGCTGTCAGGCAAAGCTGGCCTGTCGCTGCCATGGCCCACACCACGGCCGGTGTTCTCTGGCCTCCTGTGGAGCAATGCCACCAGGCAGGGGCTGTCAGCCGCCGGTGGAGTGCCGGTGCTGCCGTGCCCACCGCCTATCTGTGTGTGCACATCTGTAGGCGTCCGTGTCCAAGCATCTGTCTGTGCCACCCATGCCGTGCGTCTCCATGTGCTTCCCGCACGGTGCCGGCAGTGAGGACGGGCGGCCCAATGGGGACACACAGATGTGTGTGCCTCGGAGGTGTCACCTCGTGCCACAGCAGCACTGGCGGTGGGATTCCCCCCGGTGGGGCGGCGGGGTGTCCCCCAGCCTCGTGTTGTGTGTTCCGTCCTGCTGCGCTGTGCTGCCTGCAAAGCCAGCGCTGGGAATCCCCATGTTTGCACCAGTTTGTTGGGTCTCTCTTTTTTCCACGTTTTATAGCCAACAAGCCCTTGGTGGCTCCCTACAGAGACACACTGGATGGGCAAGTCTCTATTTCCTGACATCCCTTGGTTTGAGTGGAAAACAAACCAAGCCAAAAAAAAAAACAAAAACAAAAACAAAATCCCTATTCTTGCTCTCTCTGTTTGGAACAGCTGGTGTTAACCTGTCTTCTATCTTGTTGTACTAACCTTAGTTCAGATATCTCTGGCTGCAACAGCTCTCCTCTTTTCAACACATGCATGAGCGAGCGCATGGCTGATCTCACCCCCTCCCCTACCTTCTCGAACCCCGACTCCGACATCACCGAGCCTGCTGACGAGCAGCACGAGGGGCAGGAGGAGGAGGAGGAGGAGGAGGCGGAGGACCTGGAGGAAGACATCTTTCCGGAGTACCCGCTGTGTGATGGCCGGGATCCGTTTTACGACCGCTCCCCCCTGTTCAGTTTAGTAGGAAGGTTGGTGAGGTTTTAGGAGAGCATGCTGGGAAGGAACTAGCTCTTTCGCATGAGGGAACTGCTTTCTGGCACGACCCCCACCTCCAGGGCGTCCCGCGGGCGCAGGGGTGGCCGGCGGGCCGGGGCCACAGAGGTAGGGCTGTGACAAGCACGGCGGCAAGGGCACAGGGCGAGCGCGCCGACCTCGCGCGAGAGCCCTTAGGCAGATCCCTGCTTTGGGCAGTCCCCAAAAACATGAGTTCTCCATGTCCATGGTGCTGAGTGCCACAGGACCTGCACTTTGCTTTCTGTTCCCAGGGGCCACCTGACAGTCGTAGTGAGGACCACGAGTGTGAGGCTCTGTGCCTTTGTCCTAGTGGTGCGCGGGCCACAAGTTTTGCAGCTGTCCCAGTGCAGCAGGGAGAAATGGGGCTGCACTGCTCACTGTGAGCCCTGGCACCATCTGGAGGGACTCAGGGGGAGCCATGCGAGTGAGATGAGCTTGGGATCAGGGGGGAGAGGAGAACGCTTTGGGAAGTGGTGTTTTCTCTTTCTATCTGTGCCCCACACACAGCTTGGGATCATCCCCATGAGCTGCAAGCACAGGGGATGCTCAGGAAGGGCTCATAGGGACCCAAGCTGCAAGAGTAGGAAGGGAAAAGAGCCTTAATTTCTCCTCCCTATATGCCAGGAGACCCCTGGGCTTGGTCAGTCTTGGCTTGGAGAAACCGGGGTGGGCTGCTGGGCTCCAGCTGTGCCTTCAAACTGTGGCAATCCACCCATCCCCAAAACGCCCTCGTGACGCAGGCAGGGTGATGCTGGCCCCCTGCAGAAGTCTTCCCAAGGGGACAAGGGATGTGTGCTCAGAGCAGGACTCGGAGCCCCCATTCCTGGAACCATGGGAGGGCCCACCCAAGGCAGACCCCTCCGCCATGCTGGGGCTGCTTCTTCCTTACTGTGTTCACGCCTGGGTTGCGGGCAAGAGATGGAGTGGCGCAGGCAGAGAGGGAGGAGGTGGGGTAAGAGCCCTGCAGCCTCAGACCGAAAGAGCTGGGTTCTTCCGCCCTTTTTTTTTTTCTTTTTTCTTTTTTCCTTTTCTTTTTTTTTTTCAAAAACCAAAACCAAAACTCTCGGGGGTACCTCAAAACCAAACCCACCGACCTGCCGAGCAAGCCTCTGCAGTCCCCCAGGTCGTTCCCTCGGGCTCTCCCAACTTCTTTTGAGTCTGCCCCGGGTTTGGCTCCCCGCGCAGCAGCTGTGCTGGCCACATTTCTTGTGAAGTGTGCTTTGATTGGTTCATGATTGGATCCTTGTCTTTGATTTTTTTTTTCTTTCATTCTTTTTTCAGTTTGGTTTTTTTTTTTTTTAGTTTTTTTGTTTTTGGTTTGTTTGTTTGGTTTTTTTTTAGCTGCTGGCTCTCTCTCTCCAAAGCTTTAGCAAAAATTGGGGTTATTTCACTTTTGTCTTCCTTTGGAAAGGCTTTTCTTTGGTCTGAGCATGCCATCTTTGCACCTCACCAATCTTGTGGTTAGTGTCCCTGCCCTCCTTCCTCTAGTGACACACTTGTCCCCCTCCTCCCCACCCTCCTGTCCTTCCCTCCCCATTTTCCCTCCCTCCTCCATCCCCCAGATTCATCCTGATGGGTTGCCCACTGATTTTGGGGCAGGAGAATTGCTCATGGGTAGGCAGTCCCAAATCCACGCCTGCCTCAGCCCTGGTGGCCAACAAGAAGAGCTGGGGTGAGACACTCAGTGGGGGATTGCACTCTGTGACTCGACCCCTCTTGGAGTTGTTTTGGGTGGAAAAAGCCTTGGACTTTTGGGTGGAAGAAACCTTGGCTTGAGTTCAGCCCAAGCTGCAGCAGCAGCAGAACCTCTGCACCTCTGCAAGGCTGAATCTTACAACACAGAGCTGTGGCCTTTCTGCAAGAGCTCCTTTCAGATGCCGTTTGGAAGCCGTTGGAAGAGATTTCTGCACCTGCCTTGGGAGCCTCCTGAAGCTGACATGTTCTGGCTAGTGTCATCAGGATCCCAACACACAGGATGCAAGGATGTCATATTTTGAGACACATGGGTAGGAGAGCAGGGCCAAGCCATCCCTGCTGAGGACATGAGCACCAGAAGGACCTCTCAATATGGTGTCTTGGTCAGAAAGGACCAAAATTTGTCACCAGCTCCCAGCCAGGGAGGGAGATGCTGAGCCGACCGGCTGTGAACTCAAGGAAGGCAGGAAGAGGAGGCTGAATGACTGAGGAATGCCACACGGCCACATGCCTGTGCCCGGCCTGGATACCTGGAGGAGGTCCCAGGGAGCTCAGCCGTCACATTGGAGCCCTGGGGTGGCACAGGACTCCGAGGCCTAGGCTGGATACAGCATGGGGGCGCATGCATGCCACCAGCCACACCTCACAGCATCCCCAGCCACCTCCAGCCACCGCCACCCAGGGCAGGTTCATCTGCAGAGGCTCCGGTGCCCAGGCCAGGACCTTCTCCTCCCTCCCCTCCTATGCTCCCGCCAGCCTCTTCCTCCCTCCATCCCTCCCTCCCCACCCTGGCCTCGCCTTGCCCGCCCCCCGTTGCCTCCGCAGCACCCCCAGCTCTCTCACGGCACCTCCTGCCCATATCCTCCGGCTCGTCACTGCCAAGACGGTCCTCTGCCCAGCTTGTCCCCTCCCCAGGACGCGACAGCCGGAGAGACGCCGGCTCACCCGCTCCCCACCCCGCGCTGGCCCTGGCTGCCCCTCATGGCTTTGCTTTGCAGCGGTGACATGGGACCTGGCCGCCGGCGGCCGCCACCCGCGCTTTGGGATGCTCGGGTGGAGGCGGTGATGGCGCTCCCGTGTTGCTTCTCCCCCCGGCAGGGCCTTCGTCTACCTCAGCAACCTGCTGTACCCCGTGCCCCTGGTGCACCGCGTGGCCATCGTCAGCGAGAAGGGCGAGGTGAAGGGCTTCCTGCGCGTGGCCGTCCAGGCCATCTCAGGTAGGGACCGGCCCCCGTGCCGCCTCGGCCCACATGTCCCCTAAGCACCCCGCCAACACCTTGCTGCTTTCCTCCTGCAGCCGACGAGGAGGCCCCGGACTACGGTTCTGGCGTACGGCAGTCGGGGACGGCAAAGATCTCCTTCGACGATCAGCACTTTGAGAAGGTACGGCCGCAGTGGGGCCTGGGACGGGGTTGGCTGCAGAGACCACAGCGTCCCACCCTGTCAGGTGGTGCCCTCGAGAAACTGTGTCTCCGGGCAGGGGCTGCCCACCTTTGGGTGCTGCAGTGGCAGCAGCTCCCTCAGATCTGTTCCTCCATCACCCTCCTGCAGTTCCAATCTGAGTCCTGCCCTGCCGTGGGGATGTCTCGCTCGGGGACGTCCCAGGAGGAGCTGCGCATCGTCGAGGGCCAGGGGCAGATCAGTGACTTGGGGCCCTCCGCCGATGAAGTCAATAACAACACCTGTGCTGGTGAGCAGTGAGCTGCCAGCACGCACCCGGCGCGGCGTCTGAGCATGGAAAGCCCACGTCCACAGCAGTAGCTCAGCATCAGGACAATTCCTCCTGCTGAGGGCTCTCCTCCCCCCACAGTGACCCCAGAGGACCTTCTCCTGGACAGTCCAGAGAAGTCCACAATGGATGGGCCTCTGGAGGCAGCTCTGGACCACCTGAAGCTGGGCAGCATCTTCACTTTCCGAGTGACCGTCCTGCAAGCCTCCAGCATCTCAGCTGAATACGCGGATATCTTCTGCCAGTTCAAGTGAGATCATGGCTGCCCCCCAGGCTGTTGTCTCCCTCTGTGCTCTGGCCTTCAGCTCCCTTGGTTGCCCCAAAGCAAGGATAGTGTTGCGAGCTTCATCCCACACTCTACTCTCATCCCATCCAAGTATTTCATGGAAGAGTAGGCAAAACTGAGAGATGTGGGATGAGCCTCTGTGTCTGCCTGGACACACATTTGGTCACTGAGGAAAGCAAGAGAGAGTGTTTCATGGGCACTAGGGGCTGCAGATCAGGGTGGAGTGTCTTTCTGTGCCAGCCCTGCCCAGGTGGCAGCACCCAGCCCTGAGGACATGCTAGGTTCCTGTCCTCTCTCCCACTCCTGCTCCTCTGTGCTGTCCTGCAGTCCCACTTGACTTCCCTTCCCTTTGCAGCTTCATCCATCGCCATGACGAGGCCTTTTCAACAGAGCCCTTGAAGAACACAGGACGAGGGCCACCGCTGGGTTTCTACCATGTCCAAAATGTGAGTACCTTCCCCTCTGGCACCCGCTCACCCCCACAGCTGCTGGTGCCCATCCCCAGGGCAGCATCTTCCTTCCCAGTGCCCTCTTTCTCAGCACATCACACCCCTTTCCAAACTAGACAGCATGCTCACGTGCTTTTTCTCTCTCAGATTGCTGTGGAGGTGACCAAGTCCTTCATCGAATACATCAAGAGCCAGCCGATTGTATTTGAGGTGTTTGGGCACTACCAACAACACCCCTTCCCACCTCTCTGCAAGGACGTCCTCAGGTGGGTGTGCCTGGGCCACACGTGGCTCTTTGTGCCTTCCCCCCAGTGCCATGAGGCTGGGCTGGAACAGCACTGCTGGGGACGTGGAGGTGGGTAGCCCCAGGCTGGGAACAGTTTCTGCTGCAGTGGCTTTTATCTACGCCCGTTCTCTCTGCAGCCCACTGAGGCCATCCCGGCGCCACTTCCCGCGGGTGATGCCGCTCTCCAAGCCAGGTAGGGGATGGTGTCCTGCCCCTCTCCCACAGTCCCCAGGTCACAAAGCAGGTCCCCCGCTATGCCCCGCTCCCACTGACCTGTGCCACGTGCCTGCAGAGCAGGGCCGGACGGCAGGACCTCAGGGACATCGCAAAATGTATCGTGCTCCAGAGCACCCAGAGGCCCTTTGGCGCTCGCTCGCTCAGTGTTTGGCTGATGCAAACCCCTTTGCAAGCACCTTTTTCCCCTGTGCTCGTGGCAGCCTCGCAGCATCCCTTCCTTGTGCCAAGTGTCTGTGTGTAACCGCTTTGCTTTGTGTTGCCCTTTCTGTTTGTTTCCCTCCCTCCTCACAAGAGCACACCAGCCCCCTCCGGCTCACCCACTGCCCAGTGCCGGCCGCGCTGGCAGGCTCGCTCCTGGACATGCTCTCCGGGCATGCGCTGGCGGCCGCCACTGCCGCCACCTCCCTCCTGCGGCGTGGCGTGGAGGAGCCCGCCTGCCCACCGCCCCTGCCTGCCATGGACCGTGCCATCAGGAAGGCGCAGAAGCCGGGTTCGTGCCCGCATGAGCCTGCAGCAGGGCCAGCAGCTGCTCGGGTTTCTCACAGCAGCTGTCCCTCGGGGGCACATGGTACAGATGGCAGTGGGGACGGCACGGTGCTCCTGAGGCCACCTCCCAGGGGCTACACGAGTCCCCGCTGCCTTTGGCTGCCGAGACCCGAGTTGCTGTGGTTTGGCTGAGTGCGGTGTTTTGCTGTGATGCCTGCCCACCTCCCACTCCAGCACCAGGGGTCCCATGTCAGCCAGCAATCTGGCTGTCCCTGAGCTGCTCCACTGGTGCTGGAGCTGTGCTGTGTGGTTTGGGACCTGTTCCTGTCCTTTCTGGGGCTGGTTGGGTGTCCCAGTGGAAGCCCCATCTTGAACTCTCACTGCTCTGTTTTGGGAGTGGAAGGAGGTGCCCAGGATGGGGCTGCCTCTCTCTGGTAGCTCTGCGTGCTCCCTCCTGCCTTGCTGCCACCTGCCTGGTGGCCCTGCTTGTCCCCAAGCCCTGCCTGCTCTACGTCCCCCGCTTGCTGCCATGTGCCCCCAACATCAGCAGCAACCTCCCCCTTACTTCCTGGGAGTTAAATCATGCTTCCCACCTCCTGTAGTGCCTGCCACCAAGCTGAGCACCATGACTCGTCCCAGCGTCGGGCCCTGCCAGTGCAAGTATGACCTGATGGTTTTCTTTGAGATCTGTGAGCTGGAGGCCAACGGCGAGTAAGTCCTGGGCGGAGGGGAGAGGGAGGCAGCATGGAGGGTGGCACCTCTGGGAAAGCGCAGTGGGCTTGGGCACGTGAGCAGAGCTGTGTCCCACCTCTGTCCTCTCTTCCAGCTACATCCCAGCTGTGGTGGACCACCGCGGAGGCATGCCGTGCCACGGGACCTTCCTCCTCCACCAGGTACTCCCTGCCCAGAACCCAACCCCCTGCTCCTACCCCGCTGCCCAGGAACTGTGTTAATCACCACCCTTTCCTCTCTGCCCTCGGGGTTCTCAGGGCATCCAGAGGAGAATCACTGTCACCCTGGTGCATGAAACAGGCAGCCTGATCCGCTGGAAGGAAGTGCGGGAGCTGGTTGTGGGTAAGCAGAGCCAGACAGGGTTGCTAGGAGCTCCCCCAAATCCTCCCATCTCTAGAGGCTTTTGTGCTTCTTTTTCCCATCCCATTCACTTTTCACCTACTATCATGCTTGCAATAGCAGAGAGGTGACTGCCCTGTGGGTGCCACCACAGTGCCAGTGGGATGTGGGGATGTACACCAGTCACAGGAACCCTGACAGGAGACCTGAGCGGGTCCCTGTGCTTCGTTTGCAGGTCGGATCCGGAACACCCCAGAAGCGGATGAGTCTCTCATCGACCCCAACATCCTGTCCCTGAACATCCTGTCCTCCGGCTACATCCACCCCTCGCAGGACGACCGGTGCGTGCCAGTGCTTCTCTTGTTCTTCCCCCGATCGTGATGCTGGGGGAGAAGGGGAGCTGGTCCTGTTCAGTGGCAGTGACAGTTGTGCTGACCCTGTCACCAACTCTCCCATGTTGCGGCTAACTGGCTGGAAATGACGCTTCGTGCTCATGGCTGATCCCCATGTGTCTGGGGTGATGAGGGGCACATGGTCCCTCACACCTGCCCTGGGGCTGTCCCCGTGCTGTGGCTGTGACATGGCCGCACCGAGTGGTTGGAGTGTGTGAGTGCAGAGCACCGTGACATTGGGGACAAAAGTGTGACCTTTTGTTGGTGGCACAGGGAATGTGGGGCTGATGCTGGGCTTTGAGTGGCGTAGGAGCACACTGGATGGCAGTGGGACAGTCTTTCCCTTTCTTTTCGTTTTTCTTCTCCCCACTGTGGCCTGTCCCCAGGCTGGTGTATCAGTGACAAAGCCCTGCCAGTGAGGTGCCACCCTGCAGTGCTGCTGGCAGCTCCCAGCCACACTACATCCTGCTGCCAGCAGGCAGGGAGCACCCAGGCACGGGCCGGCCGTGTGTGCAGGTGTCAGACATTGTCACAACTGCAAGGACAGCAGTGAGGCCAGGCAGGAGGCAGATGGCCTCAGACAGAGCAGCGAGGAGGGTCCAGACTTCCAGAGCCGTGATGGTTTGTGCCGGGTGGCTGAGGCTTATGGGAGCTGCGTGGATGCTATATACCCAGGCACGCAGGCTCATGGGACTGCATTGATGTGCACCAGCTGCTGCTCCGGTCCAGGCTGCGGCCAGATCTAATCTCAGCAGCCCCAGCATAGCCTGGTGGAGGGGAACACGGGTTCTGCCTTCCCTGTGCATCAGGGCCGTGGGGTACCCGCCGCCCCCTGGGGAGCCAGGGCGGGCGCAGTGGACGCTGGATAGCACAGCAGGGGGACAGAGGATGCTGGCTCCCAGCAGGACACCGAGGGGCCGCTGCAGCAACCCCACGCTTCCATCCCACCATGTCCCGCATGCTTCAACCCCAGCCGCCTGCCGGGACGCGAGGCCAAGGATGGCAGCAGGCAGAGCGGCATCTGCCTTTGCCCTCCTCCCGGGCTGCTTCCGCTCCCTGCTTTGCTATCGTCCACCCCGCTGCCTCCATCGCCGACAGCAGCCCTGGCTCTGCCCTCCTCCCACAGCCTCTTGGACCTTCCAGGGCAGCCACCAGGACCCCGCTGCCCCTGGGCAGGCCCGGGGTGCAGTGCCCAAGGCCTTTCCTTGCTTCCCTCCCAAACCGCTGCTGCTGCTGCCCATCTGAGCCCACACTAACCATGTGATTGTTTTGTGTTTTCGCAGGCAGTTTCTTGATTCGGATATGCCTAGGTATTATTTGTTTCCATTGTTTTTTTTTTCCACCCCTTCCACTCTCTCCCCTCTCTCCCTGCACCTCAGCACTCTCAGTCCCGCTGCCGGCAGCACTTGGGTTTCCAGCCCCCTCTCCACGTCTCCCTCCTCTTCCCGTATCCTGGGCACCTCTCTCTCACGCCGCCCTTCCCTGTGGGTTTTGCTGTTTGTTTGGATCGCGCTCTCGCTCCTCCTTGCTCTCGCTCTCGCTGGCCTGTGCTCCCATCGCCCCATTTTCTTTTGGTTCTCAACTTTTCACACTGCTGCTCTCCTGGCTCTCCGGCATCCAGCTCTGGACATGCGGCCCCGGCCCCCTGCCCCAGCTCCACGTGGAGAGAGCACCATGTGCCGAGCTGTGCAGGGACGTGTGCTAGATGTATGCACAGCCTACAGCCATGTGCAGCCCTCCTGCAGGTGTAGGTGCGATGTATATGTGGCAAAGGTGGATGCATCAGGGATGGGGTCCACCAAGTCCCAGCGGGGCTCTGCGCTCCCTGCAGCAGCCGGAGGCTGATCCTGCTTGGGGACAACCTAGGACATCTGTCTGTCTGTCTGTCTGGTAGCACCCCACCCAAGTGGGGTGCTTGGGGATCTCCTTATGGCCTTAATGCAGGTACCTTTCAGGCCCTGGGAGTGCAGAGGCTGCTCTTAGACCACTGGAGGAGTCCTTCAGTGAGGGCAGAGTTAAGGGAGGAAGGTGTGGTGCTGCAGAGGGCTTGCTGCAACATCCATAAAGCAGTAAACCTTGGGATGCTCTCCCCAAGCAATCTTTTGCCCCTGATTTGGGGAATGTGAGCGGTGATGCAGAGGTTGGTGGCACAAGAAGCAGCCATTGCAGAGTGCGGAACAGCCACCACGCCTGGTGGGGAATTCCCTTTGGGCACAGCCCCGTCGGCAGTGCAGGTGCTGAGATGGGCTCTGATGTTCGCTGGGCTCCACCGGGCTCCCCCCAGCCCCCGGAGCAGCGCCAGGTAGACCCTCGTGCCATCCTGCTCCTCCTGGCACCCTGCTTGGCCCCGTCCTGGGCAGCGGTTGCCGCAATGTGCGCGGCGGCCCCGTCCAGACGATGCTCTCTGACGTTTCGTTTTTCTGTGTGTGTACATGTGTGTGTTTGTCCTGGGTTGCCTTCCACTTATAGCATTTCATTCGGAAATGACACTAGGTATTTTGCGTGCACTTGCTCGGAATGGTCCCTCCCGCTTCTCTCTTTCTCCTTTACCTCGTTCCTTCGCTTTTTGCTCTTCTTCCCCCTCTCCCTTACTCTCCTCTTCTCTTATGTCCTCCCTTGGGAGCTCTCTCTTCTCAAGGGCTCTGTGTCTGAAAACCGATCCTTCGCCTTGACTCTGTCTCACGTGGTTTTCACATAGGCAACACCTCTGAGAGTGTGACTCGCTGCTCTCCAGCATGGTGCCCCAAGCAGGGGCGATGGCCACGCACCCACGGGTGCAGCCAAAACCCTCCCTTGCTAGGAGCCTGCCCTGCTCCTGACCCTGGTGCAGCTCAGTTCTGGCTGCCCACAAACTGCTGTGGCCAAGCCATGGCTGCCTGGGGGTGCTCGCAAAGGGGCAGGGGTAGCCCTGGGCAGGTTGTGAGCACAGGTGCCCTGGAAGTGGGGAGGTAATGCTGGGGTTCCCCATGCTCTTGACCCAGAGCTGCCTCCTGCTTCCCTCCTCCCCTTACTGTACCACCCAGACCCCAAAGTGCAGCCACTGCTCTGCTCTGCTCTGTCCTTTATGGGGTCCCACTGGTGCTCACCCCCCAGCTCCTGCCTGGACTCCCCATTGTACAGCATGGAGATGGAAAACACAGCATGAGGCAGCGGGCAGGGACAGAGGGCAGTGGCCAAGGCACAGCGGGAACAGGGGGGAAAGTCCCACAGGCTCCAAATCCTGGCCCCTGGCTCCTGCTGGGGACTTTGCTGGTTGAGGCTGCTCCCCCAAGCCGAGCATCCTCTCACCTACCTACTCTGGCTATCGTCACCCGAATGGTGACAGCTGCTCCCAGGGTGCTGATGGGTGGCAGGGTGCTGTTCCCAGCATGCTGGGGGTGGCAGCTCACCCTGAGCTCTGGGTACATGCTCCCTCCTCTGTCCCTTTATCCCCCACTCCCTGCCTTGCCTTGCACTCAGCTGAGCCCCCCACTCCCAAATGCCCGCGCACAGTTCAGGGGCACCTGTCTCCCTCCCGCTGAACCCATTCCGCCTTGGCTTTGCCTTGAGCCTGCATCCCCTGGAGTGGCTGTCCCCAAATGTCCCATGCATGCCCATGTGTCCCTGCAGGCCTGTTGCAGCGCTGCGGAGGGAGGGAGGGGGGTGTCTCCTTGCTGTCTGGCTGGGATTTTAGGGCAATTGTTTCATCCGCTCTGCTCTTTCTTGGCAGGACTTTCTACCAGTTTGAGACAGCGTGGGACAGCTCCATGCACAATTCACTGCTGCTCAATCGCGTCACCCCATACCGGGAGAAAATCTACATCACCCTCTCTGCCTACATCGAGGCAAGGACCCCTCTCTGTGCCATTATATGCAAATGGATTTTCCCCGCACCATTTCAGTTCACCTAGCAGAGTGCAGCCCTCAGGGGTGTTCCTCTGGCAGCTCCCAACCTGCAAGCACAGCCCGGGAGGACGCTGGGCTGCTGTCCCTGTTTGTTAATGGGGAAGGCAGGGGCTCCTCCAGCCCTTCCTGCCTCCTGCGGGCTGCAGGACACAGGGGTGCTGCCCATATAACTAATGCACCCCCTTGACATAGCCTCTCTGCTCTCCTCTCGCCCCATCCCACTGCAGATGGAGAACTGCACCCAGCCCGCCGTCATCACCAAAGATTTCTGCATGGTTTTCTATTCCCGAGATGCCAAGCTCCCCGCCTCGCGCTCCATCCGCAACCTCTTCGGCAGCGGCAGCCTGCGGGCTTCAGAGAGGTACCAGCATCCTCCTGGCTTTGGGAGGGAGGAGAGGGGAGAAACGATGCTGCCAGCACCCAGAGCTGCCCTGCAGTGTGGGGAAAAACCTCAGAGTATGGGGACAGAGCAGGGTGCCATCTCCCTTTGCTTACAGCAACCGCGTGACGGGCGTCTATGAGCTGAGTCTATGCCGTGTGGCGGATGCTGGCAGTCCAGGTGGGTGCCCTGCACATTCACTGCAGGGCTGCGGTGTGAATGCCTGAGTCATGCGCCCCTCCCTTGGGCCATGTGCCTGTCCCCTGAGCCGTGTGTTTGTCCCCAAAGGCATGCAGAGGCGGCGCCGGCGCGTGCTGGACACCTCCGTAGCCTATGTGCGGGGAGAAGAGAATCTGGCCGGCTGGCGGCCCCGCAGCGACAGTCTCATCCTCGACCATCAGTGGGAGCTGGAGAAACTCAGCCTCCTGCAAGAAGTAAGAAGTCGGGCTGGGAAGAGCTTCTTGGGGCTGAAATGGCACACTTTGCAACAGTGGGTGCCAAAACACACCAGGAATTCCCAGCTCTCCTGGCTTTGTGTTATGGGGCTCTGTCCCTGCTGCACCGATGCTAGCCTGGTGCCTGCAGACCCGAAGCTAACGAGCAGCTGGGTTAATGGGGTGTGGGAAGCATGTCCCCCAAAAGATCCCTCCAAGCTGGGCAGGGGGAAGCCTGGCGCTGAGCAGGGCTGCCGTCACCCAGGTGGAGAAAACCAGGCACTACCTGCTGCTGCGTGAGAAGCTGGAGACGACCCAGCGGCTGGGCCTGGAGACCCTGTCCCCGTGCTCCAGCGAGGACTCTGAGTCCCGAAGCACCTCCTGTGTCTCCTCCCCACTCTCGGCTGATGGGGCCCCAGAAGGACGGACCTCTCCTCCCGAAACCCCCAGTGAGAGGCAGAAGGAGCTGGCCGTGAAGGTACCATCCTGGAGCCAGACGGGGATCCCAGGGGGCAGGCATGGTGGTAGCGACATGGTGGGGAAGGTGGTGGGGTGGAAGAAGGTGCTTCCTACCCCATCATCCTCATCTGCCCGCAGTGCCTGCGCCTGCTCACGCACACCTTCAACCGCGAGTACAGCCACAGCCATGTCTGCATCAGCGCCAGCGAGAGCAAGGTACTGAGGCGGTGACAGAAACTTGGGGTCTGCAGGGCTGGTGATGGTTGGGAGGGACACGTGGGGACTGGGGCTCGCAGGGCATGGGTGGGTCTGTGGGTGGCCCTGTTGCCACCCTCTGCTCACCGGGCTGCTCCCAGAGCACCCATATGCACGTTCCTCTCCCTGCCCCGGCCAGAGCTGTGCCCGGCTTCGGGCAGAGACTCCAGTCCACACCTCCGCTCCTCCACAGCTGTCTGAAATGTCTGTGACCCTGATGAGAGATCCCTCCATGTCAGCTCTCGGGGTCACCACCCTCACCCCCTCCTCAACCTGCCCGTCGCTGGTGGAAGGACGCTACAACACCATGGAAATCAGGTAGGAAGGTGGCCGGGAGGTCGTGTTGAGTCCCCAGTGTTCACTGAGCAGAGTGGCAGTACTGCTCAGGCATGGTCCCAGCTGCTGGGTGCTCTTCATCCTCTTCCAACTCCATCCTTTCTCCTCCTCTCAGAACCCCACAGGTCTCCTCCAGGGTGGAGAGTCCTGACCTGGAGCCTGTGGTGGAAGGAGAGCAGAAGAAGTCCCCAGCCCGCCGGCCTGAGGATGAGAAGGAGCCTCAGCGGCAGCTGGTGCCTGACATTCAGGAGATCCGGGTCAGGTAGGAGGCACTGGGGTGGCCGGGTGAGGACGCCTGTAGGGACAGAGGGAGCGGCCAGTGGCTTGGGGGAGAAAGGCAACAGTGCTCTGCTGCAGCCACCTCCTTGCAGTCCATGTCCCAGCCTGATCCAGTCCTCTCTGTCCCTCTGCAGCCCCATCGTCTCCAAAAAGGGCTACCTGCACTTCCTGGAGCCACACACCAATGGGTGGGTGAAGCGTTTTGTGGTGGTCAGGCGCCCGTATGTCTACATCTACAACTCAGACAAGGACTCAGTGGAGAGGGCCATACTCAACCTCTCCAAGGCACAAGTGGAGTACAGCGAGGACCAGCAGGCCATGCTGAAGGTGGGTGCCAGCCTCACATGGCGAGCCTTGACACCCCAGGGCAAGGTGCTGACCCCAAGCTCTCCCCAGCAGACCCCCAACACGTTTGCCGTGTGCACGGAGCACCGGGGCATCCTGCTGCAGGCAAGCAGTGACAAGGACATGCACGACTGGCTCTACGCCTTCAACCCCCTCCTCGCTGGGTCCATAAGGTACGGGGTGGGTGAGAGAAGGGGTGTGCTTTGCTGGATGGGCCGCAGGAAGGGGTGGGGAGGTCTCACCAGTGGCTGAGTGCTGTCCCTGGGCTGCAAGCTGCTGTCCTTCCTGGCCAGGCATGGGGAGCGTCTGCTGAGCCAGGCTGGGACGTTATGGGCTCTAAGATGACAGAGTTTGGGTTGTGTTAATTGTGATTTCAGCTCTGCCACTTTATAGCTGTAAGGAGTTATTCCTCCCCACTAAAACGAGGGCCAGGTTGCGGCTGGTACAGGGACCAAGCTCAAAGCAGCACCTCCATGTATCACACTGAGCCTTTGCTCTTCTCGAGAACATCTCAAGAACTTCTTGAGATGTTCTTGAATTGCAGAAGGGGAATAGGAACCAACGCACAGAGATTTGTGAGCCGTGGCAAAGGAGCGCTGTTAACCCCCTGCCCCACTGACTCCAGCTGGATTCAAGAAGCAGCCTGCACCCAGGATACCACAGATCTCCCTGTCCTCATCTCTGACTTCTTTTGTATCTCGGTTTCCAAATCAGATCCAAGCTGTCCAGAAGGAGAACAGCTCAGATGAGAATCTAACCTGAAAACCACCCTCCACCTCATCCGTCTGCCAACAGGATCAAGATAGCAGATTCTGTCTCAAGAGTCTCCATATTAACGTCCGATCTCTCACACCATCTGCTGCCCCAGCTGCCTGCTCCATGGAAGGATCTGTCTCGATCTACACCTTCACGGGGGAAACTCATTTCTGTTCGTAGCTGCAAACGCCCGGTCCCACCTGGGCAGGATTTCTCGTGTGCATGTGATCTTCTGCCCGTCCCCCCATGGGTGGCCTTCATGTCACACAACCTGTAATGCTCCGGAAAGGTTCCTTTCGGAGAGGAGGGAGCAAAGAGGGTAGATACGGTTAAAAGCTGGTCTTTGATCTACAGAGGTAGCAGTGTTGTAAAGCTCAGAGATGAGAAATCAGGAGGAATTGCTTCCACGTGAAGGGAAAGTGGTAGTTTAGGTATGGGGATTTCCTAATTTATTGTTTCTACAAAGGATGGCAGGGCAAAATCAGGTTTCAGTAGTTTAAGATTATATTTATAAAGTATTTATTTCTATTTACATCACAAAAACCCATATACTGGGTCCCGGCCCCCGAACAATGCCTCCCCTGAGCCGGGGAGAGGCTTGGCAGCGGGCTGGTGCCGAGGCCACTGCAGCCCCTCTCCTGGAGACACCTTTCTGGGAGAAGGGACCAAACATGGTGACTGCGGTGCACCGCCCTCGCTTCCCATCCTTCCGCCAACCTTCTGCTTTGTCCCCCTGTGCTTAAACTACTTTTCCCAGAAGCGGTGACCGGATGAGGCACCACGTCTTCCCAAGCAAGGCAATTCCTCCCTGCCCCATCTACCTCTGGTGGGGGACGCACGCTGTTTTGGGTGGCCAGGGTACCCACATGCACATGGATGAGCCAACCGCCTGAGCCCCGTGGGATGGTTGTGCCTCACAGACAGCAAGTGCATTTGGGCTCCTTTTTCTGCCCGGTGCCTGAAATGCAGCCCACATTGGCTGTCCCCATGCTGCCCGAGGGCCTCCTACCAAACAGCTGGGGAGGTTGGCACTGCCATGGGGGGGGGAGCACAGAGGTTGGGCAGGCTGTTCCCAAAGCTGGTTGACAATGTTCCCCAGGAGCCAGGATTCGGAGCAGCCATCTCAGCCCCACGGCTCCTCACTGCCCTCGCCCCAAAAGGTTCTGCTGTCCCCTCCTGCAGGAAGAACAGGGCTGAGGCAGGTGACTGGGCAGTGCAGAGACCAGCGTTGGGTGGGGACGGTGGGGAGCAGAGAGGCCGGGGCTTCTAACTTTCATAGCTGATGTTTTCGTACCCGACTCCCCCTGTTCCAGAAGCGCAATCCCACCTTCCTCCCCTCACCTCCACAGATGACTCAGTCTGTGGCTGCAGCACAGCTGTGCTGGCGGGGGCTCCCCACGGCCTCCTCCTCCCCAGCGAATCCCTCACCCGCTCACTCACGTCCCTCCTCTCGTCTGTTTGTTGGTCGTTTCGCCAAGCGCGGGTGCTTCACTTCAGGGCTTCCCGAAGGTGGCCCATGCAGCTCCGGGCAGGAAGGCGGGCGTCTTCCCCCGCACATCCCTGGGCCCTGCTGGGCCCCGCTTCGCTGTCACACATTCACAGCCAACCTTAGTTTGCACAGCACGGCCACACCTCGGCCCCACCACCGCACATCCCCACGCTGTCCCCTGTGTGTGTCGGTGTGGTGCTGGGCAGAGGCCGTCCCTCCACGCCGTTTCCTCCTTTGTAAACCCACAAGGACACAGAGGATGGGGGTGGCTGGGCACGTCACTCCCCGTTCAGCTGTTTTCCTCACTGGTAGGAACCCAGAGTTTGGCCAAACTCCTGTCTGGGGGCGAGAGGCTCCTCCAGGGTGAAGGCAGCTCCCGGCGGAGCCCTTCCGACAGGGCCGGGCCCGGTGTCTGCCAGCAACCAGACACGGCTCTGGTGGCCATGCAGGGCCACGGGCCTGGCTCCGAGGCGTGCCTGAGGCCAGCCAACCTGCAGAGCACGCTGCGGGGCCGGGCCGGGCCAGAGGCCTGCAGCTCGAGGCCCGCTTCAGCCCTGCGTCCTCTCGGCCCCACGCGGGACCACAGCCGTCCCCACCCCGCTCCTGTGCTCCCTCCTCCCCGTGTTGGAGCTTCGGGCCCCGGCCGCCTGCCCGCGCGCGCCAGGCTTGTTCGGTTCTGAAATAAATGTGGCATTGACGCAGCCGCCTCGAGCCGTGCTTTGCTGGGGGGGGGTGTGGGGGCACCGTGCAGCTGTGGGAGTGAGTCCCCTTCACGGCGCCGCCAGGGGGCGCCTCCCTATGCCCCCAAAAGCCGGGCACGCGGCTGGCGCCCTGCCGCCCCATTGGGCAGCGCGGTATTGATTGGCAGCTGTGTTCCGCTTAGCGATTGGTGATCACACAGCTGCGTCACCGCCCCTCGGCGGCGGGTTGATAAACGCCAGAGTACTTCCGCCGCTCTCGAGCCGGCTTCCGGCCTCCTTGCGGTCTCCCATTGGCTATCAGGCGGCAACACCCCGCCCCGCGGGGCTGATTGGCAGGGGCGGGGCGCTGCGCTGGGGCGGGCGGCGTTGGGCCGGGCGCGGTGGATGGACCTGTTCGGGGACCTGCCCGAGCCCGGCGGCTCGGCCCAGGGTGAGGGACCGGGGGGGAGCCCGGTAGGGGGCTTCAGGGCCGCTCCGGGCTGGAAGCGGCCACCGGGGCCTTTCCGGCGGTGGGAGGCTGGAGCGTTCGGCGGCGCGGCCTGGAGGCCGCTTCAGCGCGGAGCTGTGAGAGGAGGCCCTGGGGGTGCCGTTGCCGCCCCTCCGCGCCCGGGGCCTGCCGTGGGTGCCGAGTCTCTTCTGGTGTCTTGCAGGGAAGGAGGCCCAGGGGCAGCTTCGGCTCTTCGACGACCTCCCGCCGGCCGGCAGCGCCGATACAGGTAGGGCCCTGCCGTGCCCTGCTTCGTTCCGTGTGAGCGTGCCCCCAGGCAGGCGTCAGGCTGGAGCGTGGCTCTGCGGCCTCCGTGGAGAGGTTAAAGTGTGGCTGCCTTTGGTCAGCCCCAGTTGTGTATGTGCACGCTGAGAGGGGCACGCAGAGCTTTGTTCCCCTACAATGACAAAGGCGCTCTCTTCTTGCCTTCCTGTTGTGCTCCAGGAAAAGGAAGCTCCTTCCTCTTCGATGATCTCCCACCGGCCAGCAGCAGTGATGCAGGTAAGTGACTGAGTAGACTCTGCTGGCCCAGCCTTCTCAATCTTTTCAGAACCAAACTGCTGTTAGGCAAGGCTTTGTGTGCAGACAGGTGCTTTCTAGCACCTGGGGGGAAACTGTATCATATGGGAACGAGTCTCAGAGGGAAAAGGTTCTGATGCCACAGAAACTGTATTTTTAATTGATAGCTTTAATTTGTAACCTGTGTTCTGAAGTCCGTAATGAATGCAATGTGCACCTTTAGAGTAATGAAGTGTGTTTCATCACATTGTTGTGGTCACAACTCTCAGAAACAAATAATAATAAAAAACCAAGCAGGGCTCTGATCTGCACTGTTAATTTCCTGAGCGTTTAATTACAATAAAGGCCAGGAGCTAGGAAATGAGTTGTGGCTTGGAAAGAATCAGATGCCTTCTGGCCAAACATGGCCGTACTGTGTCTGAGGGAGGGCCGCGTGGTTCAAGGTGCTCACATCTGTGTGTGCTGGGTTAGGCAGTGATGTGAGCTGCTGCTCACTTAATGCTCTGTGAGCATACAAATCTGTACTCTTGAGAGTGCTTCAGTGCAGAAGGACTTACTGCTGAAGTTGTGAAAATAAAACTAAGCTGGAAGTCCTCAGCTGCCTGCTTTTACTCTTTTTCAGCTTCTGGTGCTCCTGAGCAGGTCTCAGCAGGGAGCCACACGAAAGGGGAGAAGAGGAAGTCCTTGGAGGAGGAAGAGAAGAATGGCAGGGAAGAACTTGTGGAAAAGAAAGTTTGTAAAGGTTTTCAGACAGTTTGAAAACAAATGTACTTAATTCGTACTTTTGACGTTTTGCTGAGGAAGTCCAGACTAAAGCTGAGCCTTGGTTCTTCAGTCTGCTGGCATTTGCAAGCTCTCATGGGGAGCAGGCTGTGGTGGAGGGAGCCCCTCAAACTGTCTGTCACTCTCTGCCTCCCTCACCTGGGCCTCCTTACCAGTCTGCTGAAGTGGCAGGAGCTGGGCAGTGTGAATGTCTTGGCATCTGCAGAGTAAGGGATTGTGCTGCCAGCAGGGGAACTGGGTGTGAAGCCTCGGGAAGGCTTGACCCGCACCGGTTTCTCTTGCCAGATCCACAAATCTTTCCTGAGTGGCTGCTGAGAAAGCCAGAGAGAGAGAGAGGCTTATTTGTGTTGACATATAATACGTTTGACTTCAGTGCAAGTTCCCACGTGTTATGTTCAGCTTTGGGAAACCAGATGTGTTCAGTGAAAAGGAATTACATATTCTGGAATCAGCAGACATTGCTTTCCTGCTCTCACCCATTCTTTGAAGCTACACTTTGTTTAATCTTCTGTTTCAGTTGTGTCATTCATTCCCACCCCTCATTTGATAAGGGCCCTCTTTGATGCCCAGCAGTACTGCTTGTGTACAGCTGTCCCTCAAAAGAGAGCAAGCTGCTGCTGTAGCTGCTGACCTCCTGTTACAAAATATGTGCTCAGCAGAAGGTGCCAGATAGGCTGTTGCAAGGCGAGGGCCATACTTTGCTGTGAGGCTGGAGGTGTTTGTGAAAGCTGAAAAGTGACCATCAATGTGAGCTGAGGTGATGAGGGAGTTTGATTGGCGTGTGTCTGTTTGTCTCCTTTAGGGTCAGTGGGCATTCTTGGATTGAAGGGCTTCGTGGCAGAGAGGAAAGGTGAAAGAGAAGACATGCAGGATGCACATGTCATCTTAAATGATATCACCGAGGAGTGCCAGCCTCTGCCCTCCCAAATGTAAGTGAGCTCTGACCACCGAAGCCAGGTGATAAAGCTGTGGATGGCAGCCTGGTGTGGAGGTAAAGGAGCTCCAGCTTGCCTCAGTGAAACCTGTGGTGTGTGATCGTTTTTACTTTAAGCAGCTGCTGCCCTTGCTTGCAGGCTGCTTCGTGATGTGTCTTTTGGGCTTGTTATTGGGAAATCTGGAGCAAATCATTAGCCCTGTTCCTGGGCATATCACGGAACAAGATTGTATATAAATACCTTCCAATGGTGCTCAGTGAATTTGTCACTGACTTTACAAGGACTGTGAGGGCCTAATAACTCTGGATATTGAGTTTCTGTTAACCTCATTGAAGCATGGATGTTTCAAGATGTTTGTTTTAATTACAAGCAGTCAGTCCTTGCCTCGGGGTTTTCACAGTGTGAATACTTTAACTGTAGGAATGGAGAGTGCTTGAAGAAGAGAGAACAGACATTAGAGCTCTCTCACCTGAAAATCCTAATTCTCTAGGCAAATAAAATATAAATGTGAATGTGTGCTTCTATGTGTATATTTATGCTTAAAGGAGTGCTCTCAAGTGTTGTCCTGATGCTGTGTTTAGCTTCTGGACTCATGTCCTGAGAGCTTGGTTTGATGAAGGATCCAAGCTTCCAGTCTGTAGCATGGTTGCAGCAAATTTAGGCTTGCAAAGAACTGTAGGATTGCTCAGGCTAATGTTTGTATAATGCTGCAGAGCTGCAGCACCTGACAGATGAAGTGTTTAGCTGCTTTTATCCCTAGTTGTGGTCTATAAAATATCTTCTACTCTTCATTTTCTGCAAAGAAGAAAGTTACAAGGAAGTTTTCAGTGCTTACATGTGTAAACCATGAAAATCCTTGACTCCGTGAGCTTAGGAACGTGTTACCTCTGCTTGTGCCTTAGAGTGCAGCATTTTGTATGCTTGCTGAGGTGGGGCAGGGTGTTATGGAACAAATGCATTCAGTCCTGCCTTCTGGCTAACAGCCCTTCTTGTTCCCTTCCAGCACACGTGTCTCATACTTTGCTGTTTTTGATGGCCACGGGGGAGTCCGAGCCTCAAAGTTTGCAGCGCAGAATCTGCACCTCAACCTGATCAAGAAGTTTCCAAAAGGTGAGAGAGTGGAGGGAGGGCTGTAGGATAAATGTCACTTTTTATGCTGTGAAGTTATGGCTGCTGCTTAAGGAAGTGGATTTGTTGGTTCATAGTTCTACAGTTTCCGTTCCTTATTCCAAATGGGCTCGTGTGCACAGAGACCATGCTGTCTCCTGGGGAAGAGATTTGGATGCCTTTTTTGGAAGTATTCAGCCAGTATTGAACCACTCACCAAGCCTGAGAACGGATATTGCCAGGCTTGGCAGTGCTGCTTTGTGAGAAAAGGAAGAATAAAAATAACCTCTCTGAAGGAGAGGGGGTTTATCATAAGTTCTACATACATGTTACCAGGCAGACTTTGGTAGCACGAGCCTGGGATGTGCCTCAGCTGCTGTGTGCAGGATCTGCCCGATGTGCTGCCACCCGTACTGGATGAAGGGAGAGATGGGTTAGAGATGTTTTAGCAGGTGCTTAGTTGCTGTTTTCCGTGTCTGACAGGTGAGGTGGTCAGTGTGGAGAAAACCGTGAAGAGATGCCTTTTAGACACCTTCAAACATACAGATGAAGATTTCTTAAAGCAGGCGTCCAGCCAGTAAGTGTATATGAATGCTTCCTGTGTATCTGTGTTCCTTAGCTTGTATCTCTCAGGCCTCAGTTCTGACTGAGGCAGAGGAAGCCTTGAGTCGTGTCTCGGTGAAACACCAGATACAGCTGTGTGCCAAACTGTGCCTGCCTGCTTGAGCTAGGTCACAGCATGTTCTAGTCTTACCCTGCAGCAAGCAGCCTGCCAGAACCCTTTGGGCTAAAATACCTACTAATGGCAAAGGAAGGAGCCAAAACTTAACCAAGAATCCACCTCTGCACCTACCAGAGCATCCTGTTTGCTTTCTTCTTGAAGACTTGACGTGTTGTTGAAGTGATGCATCCCATACTGCGTGAGCTGGGATCTCTGTGCTGGCAATATGAAAAATTGGCAGGGGGGTATATGTGGAGCAGTACTTAAAGCTGTACACAGCAGCCTGCAGTCGCATTCTGTTAGTGAGTATCTGTTCGCCAGGCTGGAGTCTGGTTGTTTTTAATGCTCTGTTTTGGAAGATTTCAAACTCCTGACATAAGGTTCAATCTTGCTGGGTTGTTGTTTTTTTTTTATACCTCTAATTAATTTTTAAAACAAAACTGAAAAACATAGATAATTTGTGGGTGAAAAGCTAGGCTATCTCCCTGTTGGGTTTTGAGTACAAACACTCTCACCTTGTCTGTCTCTGCTGGACTGACACTAGCTGTGGTTTATTACTAAGTAGGGTACAAATTGGTAAGAAATGATTGTGTTTCAAACGCAGCCCTTTAAACTTCTTGTCTGTTTCTTAATGACACCTCTGACACAGCTGGAGAGACTGCTGCATCTGAAATGCCCTGCAAACTTTTAAGTAAATTAAAAATTGGCTGTTTCTTAAGGAAACTTCTTCCTATTGTCTTTTGAGTCTGTTACAGTGGTGTCATTCCCAAAGCACTGGTTTGGTCAGAAACATGACAAAGTGACTACAAAGAATTCCTGTGTGGCAACAGCTGTGTTGATGGTGGCATGAATATTTTTAGCTGCACCTTCAAAATCAGGAAAAAATGGCCAGAATATGTCTAGAAATCAGTCTCTCAAACTTAATTTCAGTAGAGAGTAGTGTCCTAGCTGGGCTTCCTTATGGGAAAGACTCAAGTGGCGGCTGTAATCTAAGAAACGCTTCTCAGCTTACCAAGAGCTCCAGGGATACGCACTTAACTTCAGCAAGTGAAATAGCAGGAGTGTGACCAAGTGGTTGGTGTTACTGCTGAGGTGAAGGTGAGGACTGAAGTGGGCAGGAGGAGTATGGTGAGGGGGGAAAAAAAAAAAGGGAAAGAAAGGCAAAAGGATGGTAACGCAGCTGCAACCCTGGCCGTTCTGTTTTGTTTTGCTGCATAGAAGGTGCATTCTGAGAAGTTCCAGGTTTTTGCTACAGGTTCTGGCCTGTCATCAGTGCTGAGCCTGAAGCAGCCGAAGATGAGCTTTGCTGGTAGCTGAGCATAAGGGAGGGGTGGTGTGGGGACCGTGGCTGGCAGAATTTGAGCCAGTTGGGCATTGGCCATGCATTTACAAGGTGATGCTCTGTGTAGCTCCTCCGTCCTTACTAAGCGTGCTGTTTACTACCCTCAGTTTCCCTAGCTGCTTGCAGGTGTAACTTGCTGGGGGCTTGCTGGCTACTGACTGTCACTGTGTGACATTTCCTTGAGCCCACCGGAGCGCTCTGTCAGCAACTTCTCAACAGCTTTCCTCCTTGGTAATCTCACTGTTGCTTTCCTCAGAAAGCCTGCGTGGAAGGATGGCTCCACAGCTACGTGTGTCCTAGCTGTCGACAATATTCTCTACATCGCTAACCTCGGAGACAGCCGGGTAAGCAGAACGGAGATGCCCACTGTTGGCATCTTGATTCCTCTGCGAGCTTGCTGGCTCTGCAGGGTGAGTTCTATTGCCTATTATTTGCAGGCAAGTGATGTGGGAAATACTGCAATCCTTATGTACTCTGTGCCAGAGATCACAGTTAACTTTCAACATTTAAGCTAGCTTTTCACTGACGTATGTAGAGAGCCTCAAGTGCAAACTTAAAGCTCTCTCAAAGTTCTTGCTACAGTTTTGTTGGTGTTTACTCACGAGGGTCTTTTGTCAGCACAGGCGATTCTGTGTCGTTACAATGAAGAGAGCCAGAAGCATGCAGCCTTAAGCCTCAGCAAGGAGCACAACCCCACCCAATATGAGGAACGTATGCGGATACAGAAAGCGGGGGGAAATGTCAGGTAGGGGCCTAAAGGTGGTGAGTGAGCTAACCTAAATGCTGACCCAACTCTGGACATAGTTTCTGGAGCTTTGCGTACCTGCTAGTGAGAGCCCAGAGGCAATTTCACTGCCTACAAGTGATCCCTGAGATATCTGAGGAGTCAGTGGCTTGAGCTGGCCGATGGCTGCTGGTTTCCCATGGACTTAAAATGGTGATAGGGTGTTGTGCTGCAAAGGTAGGAACTTAGCCCTAACAGAAAGCCTGACAGCATAATACCAGCATAGACATGCTTAAACTTGAGCTGCAGAACTTGCCTTGACTGTTATGCTGCACTTGCTGCACACTGTGGCACTGAGCAGAATTCATTTCCTACATGCAGCACCAGCTCTCCCTCCTTATCTGGCACTAGGGAGAGGGTTTGAGAGGGCACAAGAAGCCCTCAGTGTCTGTCCTCATGGCTGTGCTTCCCCTGATTGTTTGCCTTCCTTGTCTGGGCATACAGCCTGCAATTTGTGCAGCATCTCTGGGGGTTAGATGATGCAATGAGACTGTTTGGAGTAGAAGGGAGGCTTGTGGAGCTCGAGTGGGATTGTTGTAGCACTGCTGTGCAGGTAGGTGCGTGTTCATGGCTGTTTGAGCAGCTGGTGGTAAACACAGCAGTTGTGTCTGATTTCCTTAGTGAGTTTCTCTCCTTTTGAAGGCTGTTTCTTAATTTAATGACATCCTCACTAGAGAGGGCTTGGTGCAGGTTAGATCTCTTAGGGCCTGTTTAGTCCTTGCAGGGGCGGAATGTCCCCCTGGGGTTGGGGTCCGTAAGCTTGGTTCTGTCTTACTGCCATGTCGGGAGAGTCTTGTTCCCATTATCTCTGGAAAGTATGTGCTGCCTCTTATGCTTAGCGCTGATCCATCTTTCTATGCAGGAAAGAAATGGGCCAGTCTGCTAGCTCTTTTTAGAACTGAGGGAACAGCTCACCAGCTGCCCGGGAGCCTCTCCCACTGGTTGTATTTAGAAGCATCATAGAACCATTATGCTTCAGTATTTTGGACCAAGAGATAAGTAGCAAAGCATGTGAGCATCAGGTCTCTCTTGTGACGTGCCTTGCTCCTTCCTTCCACCTCTGGCAGGGCTGGTTGGACTGCAGCTGCGTCTCTGCACAGAGCATGAAATAGCCTTATCATGTGGGAAGATGCTCAATCATTAGAAAGGTGGAGTGTGGGAAGCTGCTTCTGTGGGGGCAGGACTTTGTTAATTAGAGAGATTTAACAAGCAGGACTGCTTCTAAAGGACCGTAGTGCAGATTTCACAGACTAGCTACTGTGGCCAGTTTTTAATAAAGACCAAGTGACCAGGAGCAACTGCTGTGCTTCTTGTTCCTCTAAGTGCAAGCAACTGAACCAATGTACAGGGCTGGTTGTCCTGAATGGCAGAGCACAGGAGGGGCTGCTAGCTCGGTCCCACTCCTGCCTCTTGCCATTCTGGGCTTCTATTGGAACACAATGTGCTAGATACCCTTCTTAAAAACAGCCTGTGAATTCAGTCCTCTGCCTCCAGGAGTTGACGTAACTCTTGCTTCCCTGGCTTCCTAGGCTGAGCAGGACTTGAGTTAGGGCAGGGAGAGAGAAAACAGCCTTGAATTCTCCTGACTTCATTTCTTCCTTCCCCTCTCCATTTGTGTGAAACAATGGGAAACGTGCAGAGTAGAATAGAGGCTTGAAAGGCAAGATTTGAACTTGCAGGGGAAGTGGGTTTGGTTTTGTGTGAGGCAGCCAAATAGCTGGTGGAGAAGAGCGAGATGTGTGTGCGTAGAGGAGGCTCTCAGCATTTTCTCTCCTTGTGCAGGGATGGAAGAGTGCTGGGAGTGCTGGAGGTTTCCCGCTCCATTGGGGATGGCCAGTACAAGCGCTGTGGTGTTATCTCTGTGCCAGATATCAAACGCTGCCAGCTCACGCACAATGACAGGTAAATCGTGCCTGCACACGAGGAGGCTTCTGTGTCCTGGCTCTCTGCTCAGCAGCAACACAAGCCTCTGCCCGGGCTAAGGCACTTGAGGCTAATCACCCAGAATTAAAGGGTGCTCTTGCTGCTCATGTCCCTCTGCTCCCGTTCCTTACCAGTACAGTGGGGGTAATGCTTCTGTCTCACTTTGCCAAGGCACTGTGAAGGCTCCTGTTGGAGAAACTGGCCTCACGGTGGTGATAACACACAGGCCCTATCCTTTCTTTGTGCTCTTGACTAAGCTTGTGCACCTGTCTTCAAGCAGATGGTTAAGGCTTGAATCCTTGGATCCCTGCGCTGCCCAAGCGGTGTTCCTAGAAGCTGTGGTGCCCAAATATACCGTTGCATTCAGCTCTGATTTTTGAAGATAATTTTCCAGCAAATTATTGATGATTATAAATTGCATTCAGGTCGGTGCAGCCCTGAATGCTCTCAGAGGCAAGTGGGTGACCCCGTGCTTACCTGCTTCTGGTGGGATTAGAGCTCCATAGCAAGCTGAAGTATTTGAAAGGATGCTCTGAGCATCAGGCTCTGAAACTGCTTTCAGAGATGTGCATTGCTGTGGTGGAGTGCCTGTAATTTTCTGTTTGGTGACTGGCTGGGGCTCCTGGTTAGTGCAAACCCCTTTGCAGGAGAGGAAGTGCACAGCAGGCTGTTTCCATTGTCCTCCTCTTGGGAGTTGAGAGGTAGCTCTCCTCCCCTGCGGTTTTGCGGCCCTCATGTTTACCCCAGGAGCACAGCATTGTAAAAGGATGCACTTAATATCTTGAGCTGTCTGTATTGCTTTATTTCATTGCACTTAGCTACTTATCAGGGAAGACACGTGAATGAAAGGATCTCAGAACTGTTTGCAGAGAAACAGTCCAGCTTCCCAGCAAGGCATGGAGACATAGTACTCTGAGCTGCCTCAGCTCCCTGAGTGCTTGGTGCTGAGGCACCAGGGGGCTTCTGGTGCCTCTGAGGGGTTTTCAGATGAGCTTTATTGCATTGTGCCTTTGGGTTGAAGCATGGATATTCATATAAAAAAATATATACATGCAGAGGGACTTTGCTTTGTCTGGAGAGTCAAAGCTTCATCCTCGTAACCTGTCTGACTTCCAGGTTCATCCTGATAGCGTGTGACGGCCTCTTCAAAGTCTTTACACCAGAAGAAGCTGTGAACTTCATCGTGTCCTGCCTGGAGGTGAGGAGAAGGCATCTTGGGGGCTGGGTTACCCGTGCAGTCGTTTGTCAGTGCAGGAGCTGTGAAATTATATGTGACTTTCTCCCTCCAGGCTAATTAGCTGAACAATGAGCAGGTGGTGCAGAAACGTACTTCTGCCAGGGGCTGTTCTCTATTGATGCTTGTCCTTATTTATTTTGCTTGCCTTGTGCTCAGAAATAACCACGTGCCTGCACTGCTGCGCTTCGCTGGGAGCAGTCAGTGTTGTCTTTCCCTTATCCCAATAGGATAAGAACATCCAGAAAAGAGAAGGGAAGCAGGAAGCAGATGCCAGATACGAAGCTGCCTGTAACAGACTGGCCAACAAGGCAGTGCAGCGGGGGTCAGCAGACAACGTGACGGTCATGGTGGTCCGGATAGAGCACTGAGAGATGGGGGGCAGCAGCGAGGTCCCCATCTGATGTAAAGATGGGACAAGTTGGTGTGGGTGTGTGCGTGGTGGGGGGAGGGCCCTGCTGCATGCTCCTCAGTGTAAATAAAGGTTTTTTCTAATAGTTTTAGTTCACTTGGCTAGCAGTGTTTTCTAAGGAGTTACTACATTGGATCAGCTTGTGGGGGAATTTTGTGTCCTGTTAACCCTCACCCCCTTGAATGTCCTGACAAACCAAATAAATCCATTTGGTAGAGGTGCTGGTGAGAGCAGGCATCTTTGTGCACGAACTGCCACCTGTTCAAATGCTGCAGCTTTGCTGTTTGTTTCCTTAAGCTCTGTATGATGCCTCAAACTCTGAGCACTAGGGGCTTCGTGAGAGCTCCTGCTTGGGCTCTGTGTTTGCAACCTCCTGTTGGCTGTGCTCCTGCGTGGAAGGAAATCCTTTGGTTCTGGAGCTGGAGCCTGAAGCGCACCACATGGCCCTGGGAGAGCAGCAGGGGTCCTGCCCCAAGCAGGGTGTGCCTCAGCCTTGTAGGTGGTCCTGAGCAACATGGGATTCCCCACCCCAACACGCAGGCAGGCCACAGAGCTCCTTGCTGTGCACGTTTAATGGGTCAAACATAACAGCACTATGGAACAACTTGATCAGACAATAATGGCATCCCAAGAGCAGAGTGCTGGAGGCTGCACTGGTCTCTGAGAAAGCATGGCTTCATGCTCAGCCCAACCTGGGGCTGGGGGCATCAGAGTTGGGAAAGGGCTGACAAAGTGCCAGCTGTGTCACCGCTGTGGAACTGTGTCCTTCGGGTGCCCTGTGGCTTGGTAGCGTGCATGCTGTGTTGCTGTGCGAGGGGAAGCTGACACCAAGCAGCTTCAGCAGGGGGGAGGTTTGCCCTGCTTCCCCTGGTGCTCTGGATCCCAAAGCCACGGGGAAAGGAGTGTGAGGGAAAGGGTAGGAGAGCAAGCACCTCTGAAATACCCCCCAAAGCTTCAGGCTTTCGGAGGGTAAAAAGGTGGTTTGTTTTTTTTTAATAAAAAAAAGCCGAGGTGTTGGTGCCTGGGTTAGGAAGGTGGGATGGCAGTGGGACATGAGGTGAGAGAGCTGCAGCTCCCTGCCTGGCTGTGGCTGAGCCTGCTGGCACCTGGGCTGCTGCTGTCAGCTCTACTACCACCCGTGGTCCCCTGGGAAAGCCTCAGTCCATTTGGAGGTGTCCATGAAGATGGAGGAGGAGCTGTGGAAGAGCCAGAGGCAGGGCAGCGAGCCCTCCCGCACCCAGCGGTCCTTGGCGCAGTCGTACACCTCCATCTCCACCCGGTAGTCCCCGTCCATGCCCTTCCAGTGGCCGCCGGTGACAAAGAGCCGATCTCCTAGCGGCACCATCCCGCCGTTCTCATGCAGCGTGTGCAGGAGCTGCACCTGCGCCAGGGGCATGGCAAGTGTTGGGGTCAGTGAGCGCTGGGGTACCGCTGCCCACCAGAGCTTTAGCAGCATCCCTGCTTTGTGCTCGCGCAGTGCTCTGTGGGGATGGAGTGTTTGGGGGAACATGCAGCGGTTTCACGCTGGTGGCACTGGGAACACGAGCGCTGTCTGCTTAAAACCATAGCTCCGTGCAGATGCCGTGCTCCTGGAGCATGCCCCTACCTTCTGCCAGATGTTGGCCTCCGGGTCATACACGTGGACCTTCTTGGTGTTGTCCCCGATGAGGTAGATGAGGCCATGCAGCGTGGCGCAGCGCGGGGCCGAGAGGTACTTGGGGATGAATGGGGACGTGATCACGCTCCACGCATCTGCAAGGGGCAGCCGTCAGCAGGCGGGCAGGGAGCAGGGGTGTTGGAAGGAGACAAGAATGGCACTCAAGCTCCCCGCCCAAGGCAGTGGTATAGAGCACAGTGGCTGAGCGGAGATGCCGCTGAGGTTCGGCAGGCACTCACCTCGCACGGGGTTGTAGCACTGCAGGGTGAGAGCGTTGTACTTGACGGCGCAGGAGCCCACCAGGTACAGCTTGCCCCGACAGCCAGCAGCAGCGAAGTTGCTGACGTACTTGAGGGCCGGGCTGATGGCTGCCCAGCTCTGGTTGTAGGGGTCGTAGCGCTCCACCTCCACCACCTCCACTGTTGTCCCTACAGGATGATGACACGCTGCAGCCCTCGGTGCCGTGCCGCACCACCCACCTGTCCCCCAGCGTCACCTTACCCCCAAGGACGTAGATCTCGCCGTTGAGGACGGCGCTGGTGTGGTTGGTCCGCGCTCGCAGCATGGAGGCAATGGGTGTCCAGGCACCGTCCCTGGGACAGAAGCGCCAGGCCTGGGTGGTCGACCACGTGTCGTTCCGGGACCCCCGGGAGCCACCTACAGGGGAACAGCCCCGAGGTCAGCTGCTGCTCTGATAGGGGTCCCCAGTCCCTGAGGTGTCACTGGCTCCCAGCCCAGCACCTACCGGTGACATAGACGTCATTGTTCAACGCCACCAGCGAGAAGCCCCACTTGTTGTAGTCAGGGAAGTCGGGCAGAGCCATCCACCGCCCTGCAAGGCAGCAGAGCCACGCTGTCACCCCATGCATGGGCTTGGAACATCCCACCTGGACCGTTGGGGTGGGGACAGCAGCTCAGGATGACACCTTTCTGCCAGCCCTGTTTCACTCTTCCTTCACCCCATGTCCCCATGGTGCCATATGGTTTGGGAGCTGCTTTTCTCCGTCTCATCCCACTGGGGAGGAGCTAGGGGATGATGAACACACCGTGGTGGGCACTTACGTGTTTTGGGGTTGTAGAAGGCGAAGTTCCTGGGGGCGGCTGGCGTTTCCAGCCCCCCCTCCTCATCCTCACTCTCCTCCAGCACACGGCCACCCACCACCACCAGCACCTCCTCCAGTTTCTGTGGGGGGGCTGCCTTTGGCAGTGTGGGGACAGTGCCGGTGGCACTGAGTGTGGCACGGGAGCGGGCCACCAGGGCCTGGCTGGCGGCCGAGTCGCGGACAAGGGGTTCAGCGGAGAGCAGGTTCTGCAGGTAGTGGTCGGGCAACAAGACCAGGCGGGCCAGCTCCAGCAGCTCAGGCAGGAACTGGGCCCTCTGCCCCGGGTCGTAGCGCACCCAGCGCAGCACAGCCTCGGCCACGCTCTGCTCCTCCTGCACCTGCAGCTGCTCATTGGAGAGGTAGACGGCCAACCTCTCCTTGGAGAGCTGGAGGAACTCCTCCTGCTGAGAGACAGCCTCAAAGTTCTCCTGCAAGAAAGACCAGGCCTTGGAGGACACCTCGGGGCAGCCGTGGCTCTCGCCGAACTCGCAGATCCCCAGGCAGTTGGTGGCGTCCATCTGCTGCCGCAGGTAGCGGCTGCACACCTGCTGGATGGTGGGGAAGTGCAGCTGGCTGGAGGTGCGCATCAGCCCCTCCACGTTGCCCTGGTTGACGGTCACCTTCCCCGTGTAGGCAAAGTCCAGCAGCGTTTCCAGCGCACCGGGATCCACTTCCTTCAGCTCCACGCGTGCCGCAATGCTCTCGGCGAAGTCCCCGGAGAACATGGCGTGGAAGTAGTGGCTGCAGAGCGCCAGCACGCCACGGTGGCAGGGGAACTCCCGCCCGCCTGCCAGCAGCGTCACGTCTGACAGCTTGGGGTGGGTGCGCAGCCGCTGCAGCCCCTCCAGCACGCCCTGTGCGTGCGATGGCAGGCAGAAGTCAAAGTCGTCCACGTTGCGCACCATGGTGCCGGCTTTGGTGGCTGGGGCGGTCGCAGGTCCCCGCCGCGGGAAGGAGCCCGGGCTGAGCGTGGTGAGGTTGTCCCTGCGGGGAGGCAGTGGTGACGGCCCTTCCTTGCATCGCCCGTGTGATGTACGGCGCCAGCTGGGGCCGGGGAAGGGATTTCAGGAGCCCCGCCACCCCCCTGCCCGTCCCGCCCGGCGGCTGCGCCTTCCCCACCCCGAGCCGTGGGGCTGAGCTGCCCTCCAGGAGCTGCCACATATTTCTGGGGGTGTTTGCGGTGATCTAGGAGGGTGGTTTTGGGACTGGGGTCACTTTCAGCCCCCAAAGCTTGGATCGTTTTCCCTGACACCCCAAGATGGTGCACATGGAGATGACCCCCCCCTCAGAACAGCTCAGCCTGAGCATCCCACGTGAGGTGTGTGCATGTGTGGGTGCCCATGGGGAAGTGTCCCCCCACCCCACCCCTCTGGGTGGTGCTCAGCCCCCAGCCCCGCTGAGCCCCACGCCTGCCCCACTCCTACCTGGGCTGTGCCCCACTCAGAGCGCACCGCGTCCCATGCAGCGGGGAGGGCAGTGGCAGGGGCGCAGGAGGGACACGCGAGGTGGTGGCGGGGGCTGAGCTGGGGGTTATTTTTAGCCGGGGCGGGGACACTGCTCTTAAAGGCTCCGCTGGGGCAGAGCTGCCTGCTGCCACTACAGGGCACCCAAGGGTGCAGAGGGGGAAATCACCCACCCTGGGCTACTGAGAGCACAGCACCGCTGCGTATGCACAGGAGGGGACAAGACCCCTGGGCTGTTCTGGCACACTGCCGCCTCCAGTTCCCTGCCTGGGGCCGGCTGTTAAATATAGGCTCATATCTCCGCCCCAAGGTCGAGCGCAGCGGGTGGCAGCAGACATAGCGCAGCCGGCACCGAGCAGTGGGGCCTCCACAGCACCGGGGCATTCAGCCGGGCATTCTCCATCACCCCGAGAGCTCCTGAGTTTGTTTCAAGACAAAACTGAAACGCTTTTATTGAAGCCCTTGGAGAAGCACAGAGGGCATCAATAGGCGTCACTCCTCGAAGCTGAAGATCTCGGCCTCCTTCTCCTTCCAGAAGGCAAAGCTGCGGTCGATACACCTGCAGATCTCCTCCTGGCTGCTGCGCCCATGGTGGGGTGTGCTCTGCGGTGGGCTGCCCCTGGCCCCTCCCACCCTCCGGGCTGAGCCCTTGGCGGTGCCAAAGAAGCGCTCTTTGATGTCCTCGAAGCCATCCCTCCAGCCCCGCCGGCCGGCCGCGATCTCATCAGTGACAGCGCGGTGGAAGGCACGCACAGTGTCCCAGCCGTGCCGGCCCAGGTGGTCAAACACCTCGAAGCAGAGCAGGTGGCGGCCGCGGCGCTCCTCGGGGGGCAGCTCACGCTCCAGGATGCGGAAGTAGCCCAGCATGAAGAGCTCCAGTGTCAGACTGTCATAGTCGGCCGGCGTCCCGTCCGCGCGCCGCACGAACTGCTCCGGGGACAGCGGGGCATGGGGGCTGCCTGCGCTGGGAGGCAGCGGCGGCAGGGGGCAGGCGGCCACATCCCTCCAGCTTCCCAGGAGCTGCTGGATGGCACTGCACTGCCGCGACAAGCGGCCCCTCCTGCCCCCTCCCGGCTGCTCCTCGCTGAGGGCGCCCGCTCTCTCCCTCCGGGCCTGCAGCGCCCGGCAGGCCGCAGCCCACGCATTGAGGCCTCCAGCCGAACGCTTCCAGTGGCTGAGGAAGAGCAGCACGATGCGCTCCTTGCGTAGCCCAGCCGACTCTGGCACTGGAGACCCGCTGCCCTCCGACAGCACTTCTTCACAGCTGATCCCTGAGTCGCTGGCGGCCTCCACCACCATGCCGGGCCCACTCTCTCTGCTGCCAGGCCGCTCGAAGGCCCCACGCAGGCTGCGCACGCTCACCCCGCACTGCCGGATCTCCCGCTGTGCCAGGCTGCCCGACAGTGTTTGCAGGGCTGCGGGGAGAGGTGCAGGCGGTGGGGCAGGCGTGGGGCTGCCACAAGCCCCCTCAGCTTTGGACAACAGCGCTTCCAGGCTGCCCACCACGCCTGCCAGGCGGCTGCACCACAATGGCAGGGGCTGCCCCGGAGCGGGAGGAGGGCTGTTGACAGTGATGCTGAGCAGTGGGGAGGGCAGCAGGGCACGCAGCTCCTGTGCCAGGCGCTGCAGCTCGCCTTGGTAGGCCTCTCCCCGCCGCCGCAGCCGCAGGCTCTCCACCGCCCGCTCCAGCTGCTGCAGGTCAGCCTCGGTCAGCAGCTCGCCAAAGGGGCCCAGCATGGCCTCGTGGGATGGTGAGAAGCGCCAGGCTCCTGGCTCCTGTGGCAGGAGGCCGTCAGGCCACGGTGACACGAGGGACGCAGCTGTGTCCCACCCATGGCCTGGCCCTACCTGGTCACACACCGGTGCCTCGTCAGCCAGCCGTGCCCGCAGCCGCCGCACCATCACCTGCCGCTTCCACTCAGGGATAGCGCGGCCCCGCTCATCATGTGTGGGCACCAGGGCATCCACATCCAGTGGGTCCACTGCAGCCATGCTGTGGGGGTCTTTCCAGTGTGCTGCTGGCTCCGCTGGCATGCCCTGTGCAGCAGCATGGTTCCCCCGGGCCTGCCTGGAGCGAAGGGGAAGGGCGGGGACACGAGCGAGGGATGGCGGAGCAGTGCGGTGACGTACCGGGTCCATGAAGGGTGCTGGGATCCTGCCCCGCTGCAGGGGCCTGCGGAGCTTCAGCTGGGGCAGTGGTGGCTCACTGGGCTGCATCACCCTCGGGGCTGGGTCCCTGCAGGGACAGGGGACACACTGCAGGATGGGAGTGGAGTCTGCATCCCTGCTCCATTGGGAGGGACAGTGAAACCAGCCCGGGTGTGAGGGCAGGGAGAAGCGTGCAGATGTTTGTCGTAGGCAAAGCGCTCACAGCTAGGTGAAGAGAACCAGAAGAAGCTGTGAGCGCATCCATCGGCACAGCCCCGTGCTCCTGGTATCTATCAGCCTGCTCTCAGCCCCGTGGCAGGGGGGACCTGCATCTCCCTCAGCCCATGCTGCGGCACGGCCCCGGCTGGGTGCCCCGCTCCTGGGCACAGCAACCGTGGAGCTCCTTCACTGGTGTCCCTGGGGAGCACAGAGAAGGGGAGCAGGGCCCAGGGTAGCTGTGATGGTGCCTAGCACAGCACTACTGCGCTCAAGAGGGCTCTTTGCAGAGCAGCACAGCCCCACCCCAGCAGCAGCCCTGCATTTCTGCATGTCCAGGCTTTGCAACCCAGCCTGACCTTGCACACAGCTGAGGCACAGGGGACCGGGCAAGACCTTTCCTGGCCACCTTCCCACATCCTGCCCCACTGCAAACACTTTCCTGACCCTCTTGGGCGGATGCCAGCAGCAGCGTTCCTATGCCTGCCTCAGGCTGAGCTGTGGGGACAGCAGCTGCCCCAGGGCACAGCGGGTACGTGTGGGTGGATGTCCTGGGGGACACCCGCAATGCCCACGGAGCCAGGGACCCTCCCCCCCCCGTCCATAGCCACGTTGGGCTGTGCCCCCACCAACACCAGTCATTCTTTTTCCCCATCCCTTCTCCCAGTGTCCGCTCACCTTAGGTCTTGCTGCCACAGGCAATGCTCATGCGGCCGTGGCAGGAGATGGGGCTCAGTGGTGGGGGCTCATTCTGAGGTGCCCCTCCAGTAGAGCATGGTGCTTCTCACCTGCACGGAGCCAGCGGAGACAGGGGACATGGCCGCCCCCAAGAGACATGGAGCCAGGAGCACTGTGCTGCCCACACACTGTCCTGGGCAAAAAATGAGCAACTGGATCCCAGTGCTGTTGCTTGCACCGCCGGGTGTTATCTCAGAGCCCTTGAAAAGGAGGAGCCTCATTAGTGAAGCAAATGTGCTGGCCAGCATCAGCTGCCAGCTCACTGCCCGCCTTGCAGGAGCCAAAGATGTGGCTGATACAGTGGTGCCAGCATGGACTCGGTGGGTTTGGGGAGCAATAGGATGATGGGGCGATGGAGGAGGACAGAGCCTGGCACCCACCGTACTGACGCGTCCGCCGCACCAACCTCCAGGTCAAGCGATGCACAATCCAACGCCAGGTCGGGTGGGGACGTAGGTGCAGGTGCCCTGTGCCCAGCAGCACACACCTGCGGGGCAGTGGCAGGGAGGGGGCCCAGCCGCAGGACCCGCATGGCCACTCCCAATGTTCAGCGCTGTTTTTGTTTCCTCACTCAACCTCCATCCATTATATATGGCCAGAATATATCAGCGGAGCTCGGTTACACGAGAGAAATTCAATCGAGGGGTTGGAAAAAAATCAAGCAGCAGGAGATCAAAGCCTCTAAACGGTAACCACCTGGTGAGGATCCATTACAGAGCCGGCCTCTGGCCCCCCAGCAGGACAACACTCCGAGGGCACCGCTGCCACCAGCCCCAGCACAGCAGAGATGGAGCTGGGGGGTTCGGGCTATCCTCCTGCACGGGACAGAGGGACCAAAGAGGGGCAGGAGCAAGCTCAAGCACCTTGGTGCCCACCAGGACACCTACAATCATGCACCCTTTGGCCATGCCTTTGACCTTGGCTAGTAAGGAAGCTACAGGTGCAAACCAGACATACAGAATGGGTGCAGCCATCAGAAAGACATTGCAATCCCCAGGCCTTCCACAGAGCTCCCATTTAAAATCCTTCAGCTGGCAATAGCAAGCACTCTGAATTTAGTTCTGCCTGTAAAGTCAAAACTCACCCATCACATATTTTAAATCACAGATTTTTACACAAGCTAAATCCTTCATCCTTCCCCACCCCTACAAATACCTCCTGCACCACGAGCTCTGGGGAACCGCTTATCTCACCTCCCAGTCCCCACTATTTAAAGTTTCTTTTGCTGCTCACTGACTCAAAGTCTTCACCTGTGCTCTTGCAGCATTCTGCACTGACACCAGAGAAGGTCTGGTCCTGGCCTCTGGGTCAGCCCCACCCTATGCGAGGAACAGGATTCCTGCAGGGCCTGACCCAACAGCCTTTAAAGTCCATGGAGGATTGGATCATAGAATCACAGAGTGGCTTAGGTTGGAAGGGACCTTGAAGATCATCCAGTTCTGCTCACTCTTGGTCCCGCTCCAGCTCTGTCACACAGTAAGAGGTGCATGAATATGTGAGCTGAGTTTCGTTAGGCAGGAGCTGGAGTTCTCACAGTTGATCCCTGTAACACAAATCCATTCCTAATCCTGCTGCTTCTGTGGCACATTCAGCCAATAAGCAAGGAAGCAGAAGGTTGAATCCATAGCCCTTTCTAGAGCGTACCTGACAACCAATGATCTTTTCCAACCTTAACGATTCTATGATTCTAAGTATCAAAGGGCCCCATCTGCAGAGCAGAAGGCCTCATAGAACGCTCAGCAATCACATCCAAAGACCCAGCCATAAAAATAAAAGCTTTTTATTATTATTTTTTTTTATATATACCATTACAGGAACATCCGCTAACATTCTCACCAGCATGGGCAGCTCTGCACGACCCGGGCTGAGCGCAGGTACCCGGCTCCGGCCTGCACCATCCCGCATCCCCGAGCCGCCGCTGCTCCCGGGGCTCACTGCCCAGCTCCTCACCCCAGGCAGGGAGACCTGGCCCTCCTGGCATCAGGGTGTCACCTTCTTGTAGGTGATGTGGAGGTGCTGCGTCATGGGCTGTGTAGTGGTCGCCATGGAGACTGTTTGTTCTAGCTTCCCATCGGAATTGAGACGGAATTTTCTGGTAATCTGAGAAAGGGATAAGAAAAGAAATATACCATAAATCAAGCAAACAGCATTCCCCACTGAAAGGTTTCTGCTTGAGTGATGGCAGCTCTGGGTGAGGAGTTCTGTGGGACAGCCAAGCAGCAGGCCTCTCCATTACACACTGCCCTGGCACCACTACAGCCACCCCCTCATACAGAAAGGCCAACAACCAGCAACGTCTTCCCCATTCCTCCACCTTGTACTGCTCACACCGTACTAAAACTCACCAGAACCAATCTGTGGTTACCCTGTGAAGCTGGGAAACCAAGGACGTGTGCTTGAACCCTGGTATCAGCATCTTCCAAAGTGTTCAGGCCTGAGTTTATCACATGTTGTAAGTCTACTCTTAGGTGTCTAAGTAATAAGGGAGAAAAGCGGGGCCATCATATGTAAATCTCAGCTCTTGCTTCAAAATAATGCTTGAGAGTGTCACTCCAGCTGCCCAGCTCTGTCTTAGGGACAGCAGGATGACCTGCAAGCATGATTAACTGGCAGTGAATTAAACCAGCTCTATTTAGAAATTTCTACAAGAAAGAAGAAAGTAAAGATTGTTAGGAGCACTGTGTGTTCAAAAAGCACCCCACGGATTCACACAGCACTTCCCAAGCAACAGCTGCCTCACCACAAGGCTTCTGCCAAGTGGATATCCTGAAGCACATACATTCCTGCTCCGACCAGCTCCCTTTCACCTTAACAGCTAAAAAAAACAACGGCCTTTCCAAAGAGCCACATTCACATCACTGTCAGGGCAAGGCCAGCAGGAAAACACTGGGATTCCTGCTGCTCCAGAATTTCAGCTGTGTCTTGAAGACACGGAAAGAAAAAGAAGTTTTCGAAAATCCGTTCATTTCCCACAAAGGTGACTCAAGGGCACATCCACAAGCTGTTGCCAGCCTGCATGCTCTAAACCAGCATCCTACCCCATTAACACATCTGTTCCTATGCATGCAGCATGTGCCTAACGCCAGTAGTAACACATCTCCTTCTGTTTCAGCAGCCCGTGCCTGCCAAACACACAGCTGGAGCTCCTACTCTCTTAAGACCACCTTGTCCTTATCAGCCCACCCTCAGCTTGCCCTGGCTGCTTCCCAAAACAGGAACAGACAAACAAAAGGTTGCTGAATGGCCTTGGTTTGACCCATTATCAGTAGCAGTAACAAATGGTGCATATGCAAATTGTTCTGATCTCATGACCGAAAACCGAACAGCAAAGGAGGAAATCCGTGATGACGGTCAGAACAGACACAGTGATCTGTGTCCCACAGCTGTGGAAGGCAGACTTGGAAAGGACACGTGGCAGGGATCTGTATCTGCAGAGTGGGCTGATCCGTGGCTGTCTCTGGAAAGAAAGGCCCTTCCCTGTGGGCTCAGTGCTGCTGTTCAGACAAGACTTCTCTACTTTCTTCCACAAGAACCTGCTGCTGCTACTGCTGGAGACAGGGTTGTGGCTGGCTGCTCTGACTCTGCACGGCAGCTCTTATCTCAGTGATCCCCTTTCATCTTGTAATCTACAAAATGGCTTCTGAAAAGTCAAAGAGAAGATAAGCAAGGATGCTGTGCAATATTTCCAAGAGCACCTGAGGGCAATCTGTAATGAAACCATGTTAATCAACCTGTCCTCTTGAACAGACACCCCCAGGCTAACATTATGATTTGAATTGCTGACCAAGTGTGAACTCACCTGCTCTACATGGGGCTTCTTGGCAAAGGACATCCTGGCTATGGAGTGAGAAGCTATAGACAGCTCTTGACCATTCACCTCCCCTTCCTCCACCTCCACGAGACCTAATGAGAAGCAAGGTCATAAATACCAAATTACAAAGGTTAATTAACAATATGTCACAATTATTAGGCTACACAGACGAAGAACGTTTTTACTTGACCTAGCTACATCAACAACTGCAAATCCATGCAACCTCAGAAACATAACGCTACTTGGAAGACCTAGCCAGACTTACTCTCACACTGTGGGATGAGTATCACATTGCAACTGGCAGTTTTCCATTCACCACCTGCTCTGTGGTTTTAGATCCAAATTTAAGCATCAGCTGGGTTTGAAATTTCTTCACTTACAAGTGTAGATGTACCTCTGTCTCTCATTTGTTCCCTGTGAGTGCACAATAAGTTCTGAGGCACTACTTCCAAACAGTGGGAAATTCTACTAGTTGAGGAGCTCGTGGGAAGAGTGGGAATGATGTAACTTATCTGTACACATTCTCTCATTCTCTCTGCACAAAAAGACTTGGATGCCACAAAGGCAACAAGAATGACACTCCCCACTTATAACAGGCCATCATTAAGGCTCAGACTGCAACTCCTGGCACAAATCAAAGCATTCCTTTGTTTTCAAAATCCATGTCTACAAATATCAGCATACCATTTTAGGAAGGGGTACCCCTCATCTCCTGTATGTGTGATATTTGGATTTGCAGACCTTTCCAGACTGAGAAAGCCACAAAGCCTTGCTGGCTGGGCAAAGCCAGTCCCAGCAACGTGGTGCTCATTAATAGCAGGATGGGGATGCCAAACCCTCAGTGAAAAGAAATGAAATGAAACTGTTAAAGAGGCAGAGTGACAAAAGGCACAGCAGGACAAGGGCTTCCTCTCTTCCACAGAGAGGCAGTACCTGTGTTCTGGGCGCTGATGAAGGCCACCTTATTAGTGTCAGGTTTGAGGCGGATGAATCCACATTCTCGGTGCATTGGTTTCCTGGTGTCCGGATGGAAGGCATTGAATCTGAGGGGAGATCAGAATACCAAAGCTGCTGTACTGCTGCACTGAAAACACAGGCTTTGGCCTGCTTTCATCTCAGAGGAAACTGCATTTCATTTAACCACACGAGCCTGCCTGCAGTGTTATTTGCAGAGTAAGAGACTGACCATGCTTCACGGTAGGAAGATGTGAGTGTGTAAAAGGACAGTTCCTTCACACACACACAGGTAGGTCCCAAATAAGTGGCAGCCGTTATTTTTCAGGCTTCAGATTTTCTCCAAGAGCTAGCTCAGAAACTCCCCTGGGTTACAGTAAGACACACCACTGATGCTGAAGCCGTACCCTATCCCAAAACCTTCCTTCTCTCAAATAAACACCTAGCCTTGCAATATCACCTTTATAAAGCTTTTAAATCCGGCAGTCTTTTTCTTCCTTGTACATTACTTGCTGCAGGCAGTAACACTGCGCACTTATTTCTTCCCAACCTCGAAAAGAAGAGCAAAATAAATCAGCTCAGACGCCTATTTATTCTTCAGGATGCCTTACAACTGCATGCTTGGTCATCAGTACCACGGGTGTTATTTATGTATTATTACACATGATCATAAATTTCATTAGCACTCCTGAATCTATACAGGGGACTGAATTAAACAGCAGCTTAAACTCACCAATAGCAAGTTAGGTCCCTGCATAATGCAGTGTACTATTCCACTGGTGTATTATGGCTCGCATATTCTAGATTCATCTCTCTCTTTTCACATCATTTGTCTTTGCATTTCCATCTCCTCACCCTCCTGCAGGAAGGAGGCAGAGGCAACCTCAGAGCTGCTGCAGCAGGCTGCATCCACGCTGAGGGCTGTCCTGGCAGCCTAGCTGTGCTCTGCAGCTAGCACAGCCTACGGAGCCGTGCATCATGCTGGGATTGTCGAGACTCCAAGAGGGAAGGAACTGAACTAAAGTTCAGTGCCTGAACAATTACCTGCCACCAAATGGTTACGCTGTCTGCCCAGCATCCAGCTTGCTGAACATTTTATTTAATTTTCCTCCAATTTTTCAAGGTGATGACTGAGGACCACAGTTTTAAGCAGATAAACCCAGGAGCCACAGCACAGCTCCCTCATTCATATCTGTAAGTGGCAGCTTGACAAAGCAGAGTGACAGTAGTTCTAGGGTAACACTATTACCTGAGGATTCATTTCTAATTAAACAGCTACCACCGGCAACAGGAACAGTGTCTTCTCTAGCCAGAGGGACTGCACATCTTCTGCCTAATACATGCACCTGGAGCACACCACGTTAATGTGGAAGGATCACTGACATTTCAAAGACAGGTACTGAGCCTGCCCAAACAGCAGCAATGGTTGTGTTCAGGATGGGGCTGTTCTGGGTGCATGTAACTCTCAGGTCTGGCAGGCCACATGAACTGCACACAGTGCTGCCATCACAGTGACCCAGTATACACACACATCAATGACAGAGGTGTGAACTCACTTCTGAAAAGCCCTGCAGTAATTTTAAGCTGGTGAATCTTCACAGGCTGCAAGCATGCAGCTCTGGGCACGTCACAACAGCATACCCATTTATCAGCAGTTTTAAAGGGAAACAAACAAATCAGGCCATCCAGCCACATGCCATTACACCGTCTCGTTTGGTAAATGAAAACTTGTTTACTTGGAACTGGAATAGAAATATGAACAAATCTCCCTGCAGCCACACCTGCTGTGATCCAAATATTGCTGCCAACGCACCCAAACCTCCAGACTTACGAGAAGTTGAGCATAGGCTGTCCCACGTGAGAGATGTGCACTTCTTCCAGGTACTGGAATGGCTTCATGGTGGGGAAGGTGCCATCGCCTGGCGGGTCTGAGAGCCAGGTGCCCAGCATCCAGGAGAGGGGCTCCATCACAGGATTCAGCTGTGGGGTCTCTGTGGAAAGAGGAAAGAATGAAGATAGAAGATTGGTGGATCTGTTCTGCGTCTTGGGTGGAGGGAGAGCATGAAACACCTTGAAAATGCATCAGGAATGCTTTTCCACAGCTCCAAGGGGAGAGGGAGGCAGGGCATACAGCACCGTCATGGCAAGCAGGTCTGCTTTCAGGGCTGCCCTTGGCATTACCTAGAGCAAAGGGAAAGCCCCCTCCCACCTCCAGGCAGGGATGGAGCAGTCTGCCATCTCAGAATAAAGAAGGAAGCATGGTAACTGATATCAGTGACACATCTCCAGCGCTCTGCCCTGATTTTTCTCAAGCACTGAGCCAGCTCTGCTCCTGTTTATTTTGGAGACCGGGGAAATGAGTCCTCACTACAAAGGAAAATCAGGCTGTATGCATATTCAGGATCAAAGTTTACTTGTTGGTTTTTTTTGTCTTTTTTTTTTTTTTAAGAGATTAATGAGTTGTACAAAAAGAGGCAGGGAGAGCTCAGAAATCACTCTGTTCAGGTGCTGGACAAAGGCAAAGTGTAAAGCACTAAAACGACCAGGGTGCACGCAAGACAACGCAGAAAGCTGAGGAGAAAGCTACTCCCTCCAGTCCTTGCACTTATTGAGAAGCAGCCATGGTCTACTTCACAAAGTTGAGAGGCTCCTGTTTTAATGAATCATTTTAGAAGAGCTTTGATAAGCAGCAGTTTTTTATTTTAGCGGGTGTGAACTGCAATAATAAAAAAGAGAGCAAGGGAGACAGGCATTTAAAAGTCATACTAATGACAACGTAGATCAGTTCCTAAGATGTAAGCAGAGAAAGCGATCCGGCACCCACATGATCTCAGGAAAGACGTCTACAAATAAAGATGAGGGGGCCCACTGAGAAATCTGGGTTAGTTATGTGATGCAGATGAGTAAGATTGAAGCACTTGGAGCAGGGCCTCCTCCCACTCGTGTGCTGACTGGCAGGTACCAGCAGGCTGAGGCTTCCACACCGAGTGATATCATCCAGAAATAAGCTACCTGTCTGGCTGCTCTAAAAGGAGAAATGTTGCCCCAAAAAGGCAATGCTGTGGGTAAAAAGCTGTTTGCTCAGTCCAAGCCTGAAGCACTCCGCAAATAAACCAGCACAGGAAAACACAAGATCTCACTATGAAACAAGGTGTTAAAAACCTACAGCATCAGAGCAGCCCACTGCAAAGAGCACCCCGCGGGTCTGGGCAGGCACCACTGCTGACCAAGGGGGTCACTGCAGCCTGCCAATGTCCCACAGTACTCCAGGGCATTTCCCTTCTACCTGTACTGTCAGCAGCCCAAGTGACAGCAAGTTATTTCCTGGTGCAGCGCAGTGATTACTGATGACCAAAGGCCCCCATTACTGCTACAAGAGAAAGCATACTTCTAGACTGTTTTTTTGGAACTGCTTCCTCCTTTCAAAATGAGTGCGAGCCATATGAGAACACAGAGAGCATCACTGCTGTGTCCAATCAGCAATTGCCATCCACTTGCTACTTGCAGATACTGCTTTCCTTCTGAGCTTGCTGCAGGCCTACAAACCCCACACAGGGAAGAGCGAAGCTTGGGGAAGGCTGGCAGCCTGCAGCTGGGCTGCTGCTGCCCTCTCCTGGGCCAGGAGCTGGCAGCAGAGCTGAGCACCAGGACACTTCCCATCACCGGAGCACTCAGTAATAGGGCCCTTCAGTTTCTCTTGCTTACCTTGCAGCAGTTCAGGAGACAGCATCCAAGTGACAGATGGAAGAAACGGCTTTAGCAAAGACTCAGTTATAAAAAGACACTGCACACTCGTGCTTCTTACCCTTGGCATTGGTCTCTGGTTGGTGGACTCAGTCCTTTTATTATCTCTGGCAGCCCCTGTGCCAGGGCCTGAGCTGAAAGGGGGGGGAAAGCAACAGCAGGGAGGCAGCAGGAGAAAGGCTGACGGAGCGCATCAGAAAATTAAGGTGATTTGAAAAGAAAATTGCTTCTTTTGATGTAATTGGGGTGAGTAAATATAAGTCACTGTTGGAGCAACAAGAAGTTGACAGAGGAAAGAGGAAAATATCTTTGCTTTGTTTGAAACATATGTATTTGTAGATGGAGTCACTGTAAAGAGGAATTGTGCTGAAGAGGGAGCATGCACATTCTTTTCTGAAGATCTAAATTCAGGGCTCACTCTTAGAAACGCTTCTTAAGCCAAAGTCGTACGCAAGTGCCTGAGAGTATCAAGAAATATGAACTACATCTGAGAACTTACAGTGCAAGAGACAGTGGCTGCTCTTCTGCATAGAGTCATAGAATCATTACAGTTGAAAAGACCTCTGAGATCCCCAGGTCCAACCTCAGCCCACCCCACCACGCATACTGACCATGTCCCTCAGCGCCACATCTCCACAGTTCTGGAACCCCTTCAGGGATGGTGACTCCCCTAAATCCCTGGGCAGCCTGTGCCAATGCAGGCTCAAAGCTTCAGACCCAGATGCGGTGCTTGCCAGGCTGACCAAGCGAACCTTGGCCCTGAAGCTGTTTCCAACATCCGTAAGACCTCTGCTCCCCTATGAAACTCAACAGAAGGCAGTCACCACGTCCAAAAACCGTGATCACAGCATAGGAGACAAAAACAAAGCCCCGCAACCAACGTGATCACCTAGATCTCATTTCTCCAGGAGGCTGCTCAGGCCACACTTCCCCTCTGACTGCCATGCCCAGGTCCTGGGGACACAGTGCTGTCTCACCCTTTGGCCTTGCTGCATCCCTCTGAACTCACAGATCTTTCCCCTTTGCACGGGTGTAGAAGTCAAATCCCTCCTTGCATGGCAACAAAGTCAGCCTGCTGCCCATACACTGCAGCAAGGGACGACGCAGTCTCCTGCCATCAGATAACCGGACTGAGCAATCTCCCGGGCCATGGCTACATGGGCTTCAGCCAGTGTGATCCCTGGCACACACAGTTACGCTGGCACAAAGCCCCGTGCAGTTTTATCAGCAGCGCAAGCAGCCAGTTAGCTGCTAGCAGCGCGGCCACCCCATCTCACCCAGGCTGAGGAGCACCTGCTGCACGAAACTCAAGGAAAAAGAAAAGAAAATCTCAGGCAGCACCTTCTGTCCTCAATGTGCTGGGTGTGCAGCCAGCAGCCTCCTGCAGTCCTTCCTTGGGCTGAGTCACTCACTGGATTTGAATCATCAGCAGCAACATGCTGGTAATTAAGAGCAGCCTCGTTCTCTGTGCTTTTCAGATGTTTAATTACAGAAGGCAGCTTTATCCCCCGCTGTCGCTCCCCAGCACTGCACCCCTTACGCTTTGCTGATGCTCTCCCCCGGTAAGAGCAAAGCACTCCTAGCACTGATGTAGCTCCAGCTGGGGGGGTGATTACATTCACAAATTCTCATCTTATGTATGTCCTGTATTAGTAATTAATTTCATAACCAAGCCCCCATGCGTTATTGTCTGCTTCTAACCTCTGTGGTGAAACACTCCAGTGTCTGCAGCCACCACCAGATTTGTCCTGCAGCACAAGACACACAGAAAACATTTTTTAAATGACACATGATTATGAGAAACCCAAACAGCCTAGGGAAAGCTTACCTCAATGTGTCTTATTTGCTTTCAAGTTTTCCTAAGTTAGCATTTTCCTTGCTTCCTAGTCACAAGCTATTGTATTTGTGCTTTTTTTGGTGTGAGTCATTGCCTACTGACTTCAGAAATAAATGCTTAACACACACATGCTGTACAGGGAATAAAAAAATAGAGAAGAAAACAGACCACTCCACTGAAAAAGGATGCAGAAAGAGCAGCAAAGCAACAAGTCTTTTTTTTCCCCTTCCAAGCTCCTTTCTGTCCATGGGGACAGCAAAAGGGCCCTCTCCCGATCAACTCAGTCCTGAAAACAGAATACCTACAATGAAATGTCGACCTCAGTCAACTGCAGGCTGGAAAGCCTCACCCAGCCTCTCTCATGATGCCTTCTGCCACAGATTCAGCCCCACTCTTAACCTATGTGTACACATTCTTGCTCCTTATCTCCCTCTTTGCTTACTTTATCTCCCTCACTGTATGTAACAACCACTTTATAGACCAGCCTTCTGTCCTGGCCATTCCCATCCATTTCTCCTGGCAACCAAGGCAGAAAAGTTGTGATCAGCACTCGCCACTCCAGAATACACTTATTTTTCTTGTTCTCACACACCCCAAATCCCTTCCCACTAATGCTGAGAAATTAGCTTTGCTACAATGAACAAAACCCTTGTTTGCCATCTTGGTGGAAAATGCTACTGCTGTAGAGGCAGCAGGACTCCAGCTGTGCATGAAATCAGATGTTTTATGTTCGAGTCTGTCCCCAAAGCTCCCCACCTACACTTCATTCGCATGGAGGAAATATTAGAAACAACTGCACCGCTGTGAAGTTTTGTACACATACTGAAAAACAAATCTAAACTGAAGGGAAATACTTCCTGTGGATTTTTAGCAAAATTCTTATTGTTTTCCATGTGCATCCATTTTGCAAACTCTCCTGCCTTTAATATGACCTTCGTGAAAGGAGAGACAGAGTTAGGAACAGGCTCTGCAGCAGCTCAGAACTCTGTGATTTAAAAGCTCTACCTCTCTGTTAAATACATAAACTTGAATCCTACCTGCATCTGCTCCACTGCTGGCCATGGCGGGCTGAGTTATTTTCCTATCTCTTGGTCTAGCTCTCTAATCACCTTTGCTCACCAGATCGTGTTTTGCACTTGGTTGATAAGATGGCTATAAAGGAAGTGATCTCACCATGAAGTAAGAAAGCTATCCTGGTGCCTGCTGGGAGATGTAGTTTCAAAAAGGGATCAAACTCCAGAGCGTCAAGGAGACACGATCTTGTGAAGGCAGTATCTCCTTCCCGGCTCCAGGAGTGGATGCAGTTGGCAGAGCTGAGAAGAGCTGCGTAGATGGCATGAGTGCCTAACAGGAGCACTGCACAGAGCAGCCTCCCTTGGCCCTGTACTCCACGTCCCTACCAGGACACCAGGTCTGTATTTCTTTGCTTGCTCTGTCTCTCCCTAATTTCTCTTGACGCATCCTCTTGTTCTTTGGAGCACCTGACCTTGCTCTGCATGGTGCACTGTGCCTAGCCACACTCTGTTGAAGTTATTTCACAGCCGTTGGTCCACAGGCATCAGAGGTGGCCCATGAAGCAGAAGGAAACATTTTCCTATCAAAAAAGCAAACAAATGCAGAGTTTAGTATGGGAAACATCCCTAGAGAAGCTGTGCGGGAAACAGCCCTGGGCTTTCCCCAAAACCAGTCAGTGGATCCTCCTCTATGAAAAGCTTTGGAACACCACAGTCCTGCATCGTGATGGCTCGGGCATGCTGCAAGCCAAACTCACCTGCACTGAGGCACCGATCCCCGAGCATGTGTGTGCAGCACTTTGTGTAACTCTGCTTTTCCAACCGGCTTGCTACGTTGCTTGGGTACGGCCAACAGTAGCCTCCTTGTGCAACGGGAGGGGAACCATCAGCACGAAGAGCTGCCCAACAGGTGATTGCCTTTGGTAACACTGCCCTGCCATTCCATGCATGTGGTGTCCTGTTCTCCAGCTTTCCAGACAAAGAGAGGCCAGCCGGTCTCATGCACGTGTGGCTTGAGGCTGTAAGCCATCTGAGCGTGCGGGGGAACACCAGAAAGCCTGAAAAACCTCAAGAGATCCACAGAACAGTCTCTGTGATAAGTGCAGGTGGGCCCAGAGCGCGGCTCTGCCTGGTGGTTTGGGCAAGCAGCTGGATGTCAGGCAGCAGCAGGGCTGTAGGGATGGAAGCAGCAGCAACCTGCAGAGTCAGCCCTGTTGCCTATGTTCTTTACACTCCCCATCCTTAAGCCTTTAGGGAAAAAAAAAATGCAGGCTCAGGTTTATGGCTGTTAACAGCACCTCACTGACGCATCATATGATTTAAGACAGTTGAAATGTAGCTACTAATAAAGACTATAACTACTATTAAGCTAATACTTGTTACCTCAGTTCTCATGAATATCAAAAAGCCCTCTTCAGTGCAACGTTGCATCACAGCACAATTTAGTGTCTGCACATAAAGCGGACTCTGCCCAGCAGCACTCAGCTGCGCTTAATCAGGTATTTGGACTGCCATAAACTAGGACTAAAAGCACAAGAACAACAAGGCAAAGCAGAACACTAAGATTACACTAAAGCAAAAGCCTGCCAGCCAGCAGCAAGCCCTTTGAAAAGTCACCAGCAGAATGGTTCCACAAGAGCTTCTCATCATTGAAATGACCGATTTTCTGCTATCAGCCTCCAGTTTTGTTGGTGAGAGACAGCAGAGCAGATAACATGTTGATCTCTTCACTAAGAAACTGACATTTCACCATAGAAAATTGAGTATGTAATTGTCACATTCTACACATATGTAGAACATCTATCTCAAGACAGCATAGTCCTACTGCTTCCTAGAAAAAAAACATTGCTCAGGACGCTCTTTCTGCAATTAGCATCTCACTGTAGCCATTTCAAAAAGGCTAGACACCCTTTCATCTCTGTGTATATATTTATGAATGATACTTACAAAATCCTGAAACTGTACCCAGTTATTTTCTGTAGTCTGACAACAAAACTGTATAAAAATATAGACTAGAAGACATAAATACAGAGAGTACGTTGACTTCCCACGTTGGGGAAAAACCAAAGTGTGAGCCTTGCACACGGGAAAATGAAGAACACATGGAGAAAGTAACATTGGGTATCAGCGTCTGAGACTTTTGCTAGGGTTTATTTTCTTGCACTTGAGCAAGGAAACAGGCTGTGCTGTAAGGGCCTGCAGAATGCATCTCCTTGCACTGGTATCACATTTCTAACCATGCCTAACACCATGCAGCTTCCGAAGATGAGAAGAAACCTCACAAGGGATGCAGAGGGAAGAATCACTGTGATGAGCACTTCCAACACACTCAGCCAGCCATGAGTGGCCGCTTCTTCAGGAAGCTCCTGAGTCACACATCTCTCACAATGTAACCCTACATTTTCTCAGCAGCCATACAAACATCAAATACCTTTAAGTCCTTCAAAGCTTTTCTCTGGAATTATATCTTGGAACTACGGTCACTGTGCAAGTTTTGGCAGTGTGCAAAAGATTTACATTAAATCACTTTTCTTGCAATAGAAAGGGGTAAGGCCTGACTCAACTTCTGTACCTGTGTTTTTAGGCTATAGTGTCCCTCACTGAACTTCCCTGTGTCTACAGGTGTCTCAAATTCATTCTTACAGCTAGAGCAGTAATTCCCTCTCTCTTCACACTCTTGTTACCTGCTTCCTGACTTCTGCCTTCTGCGGATGGAAATGCGCAAACTAAACCCAGCACTTCAGTCAAAAAGAATATCCTCAACATGGTGACAACATCATCATCATCATCATTTGATGCCTCAGACTTCATATATCTCAAGCGCTGAGTGGAGCACATGAAATCCAAGATCAGAAGTACTTCTGCATCATTAGAGAAGACTAGGACAGCCTTCCCACATACCTGCTGTCTGTGGCAGCTCATTGATACACTGAAAAATTTCAGACACACTCCAAAGATAAACTGTAACACCACAAATGAACAAACCAAAATAATTCACAAAGAGCAAGTTAAAAAGAACCTCAGAGGAGCTGCCTTCCACACCAAGATCTAGCTTCTTGCCCCATTACCTCGGAAAACCACACCAAAACAACCCATGCTATCTGTAACTTCAAGGCAGCAGAGTTCAGAGAGTGCAGTTGTAACTTTGAGTGAACAGTTAACACTGATGGGGAAAAAGAAAACAATAGGCTTTGGGGATATGAGAAGCAGCTCATATGCCCAAAAACCCGGCTAACTCTCCCATCTGCATCTCTTGGCCCAGTACAAGCTAATGCTTCACTAAACTTAACAGCCTCTTTTTGGTAAGAAATGGTGAATTCTGCCTGAACACAAAGACACTGGGAATACTGACCACAGTCCTGGGACAGCAGGCTGTTCAAGTAAGGGATACTGATCCTCTTCAGCTCATCTAGCTTCTCCTTCAGCTTCCTGACTTGGCTGTCTGAGCGGCTGATCCTCTGCCTCAACAGTTTCAACTCCCCGTTCTTCTTCTCTACCTGCTCACGCAAGCAGCACACCTGGCTTTTGCTTTGCCTGGAGGAGAAACAGTATGAGTGGAGAGAGTCGATGAGCTTGCAGGCTCCTGAGGCCGACATGATGACCTCGTTGATGGACATGGGGTTGGCATCCGTGTCGCCCTTCCGTCCCACCACGGCTTCGGCGGCAGGCTGAGGGGTCAGGTCTGCCGGGGATGCTGACAAACTCTGGGAAGGTTTCTGAGGGGTTGCAGTGAGGGAGGAAGTAGGGGAGTCTTCCACTACAGTCTTATCTTGTCCCATGAGATTGCTACTGCAGCTTGGTTCCACATCTCTCTTTGGCCTTTTCCTTTCTAGCTGCTCTTTTGGGAAAGACGGCCGCTCTCTGGTATGCTTAGAGGAAAAGCTGTAGGAGTGAAGGGAGCCAATGAACTTGCAAGCACCAGAGGCAGGAGGCGTGAAATCATCCACCGATATGCCGCTCCTGTCCGCCACCCAGTTCCCCATCCAGGCGCCTTTAGGACAGTCCTCCGCAGATCTGTCAGACTTTTTGTGAGGTCCGGGCTTTGCAACTAAGCTATCACCTAACGTCCTTCTCCGGGGGCCTTCCAGCTGGCCACGGAGATGCTCTTCCTCCTCAGACATCGACCCGATCTCCGCTTGCAGAGTCACCTCCTCCATCTCATCCGTCCCTTGCATCACCATAAGGTCCTGCTCAGGAGATGAGGTCCTCTGGACTACCTCACAGCCTCCTTCCCTCGGGCCCTCCCCATCCTGCAGCGGGACCTGGCTGGCTATTTTCCTTCTGCTCCTGACATAATCCAGGTTGTCGCGCTTTTTCTCCGCGAGCTGGAAGATGGTGGGGACTGCGGTGGGCTTCAGCAGCCGATGCTGGTCCTCCAGCCGCCGCGAGAAGCTGTCCTTGGTGAAGTGCTCGCTACAGAGGAACGAGTACTTGGTGGGGGTCCAGTTGTCCCTCTGAACAGCCTTCAGCCACTGAATCAGGCGTTTCGAATCCTTCAGAGGGAACCTACCAACGGAGGAGAAAAGCATGAGCACGGGAGCGGGGTGAGCCCGGCAACCCAGGCCCCGAGCCGCCCGGAGGGGCTGAGGCGAGGCCTCGCTGTCAGCCCCCGGCCCGGCACCTGCGGGGCCGCACTCACCTGTGGAAGGAGACGGCGCCGCGCAGCGCCTTGCCCTGCCGGTTGGAGCAGTTGGCGGCGGCGCAGCAGATCACCATCTCCGGCCGCGGCCGGGCCCGCCCCAGCCCCCCCGCCGGCCCGGCCCGGCCCGGCCCGGCCGCCGCCAACCGTACAGCAAGATGGCGGAGCCAGGTCACCCCGCCGCCCCTCCGCCCTGGGGAAGGGGTTTCTGTACGGCACTGCCGTCAACCGTCATGGCGGCCGCCGTGTGGCCGCCGCCATTTTGGCCGAGGGGCCGCCGCGCGGCGCGGCCGCCGAGAAAGGGCGGCTCCCCGCCCCGCTCGCTTGCCTCTTCCTCGCTGCTGGCCGTCCGCCTCCCGACGAGCGGCTCGGGCCGCCACCAGCTTGTCCGAGGCGATCGGGAGCTGCCCTCCCGGGGGCGGAGGGGCGGGGCCCCGCGGCCTCCGTACGGCACGATGGCCGCGCCCAGGCGCCGGAGATCCTCAGGGCGTACTCCCGGCGGGTGGCTCCCATGGGCGGTGCCACCGGACCGCTCGCACGCCGCCGCTCAGCCTCCCGCGGCTCCGCCTTTCGTCGCCGATCCGGCGCCTCTCCGCGCTCCGCAGGGGCTTTCCGTACGACAACATGGCAGCCCCCAGCGCGCGCTGCAGCGCACCCGAACTCGAGAAGACAGCCAATCGCCACGCGGGCCGGCGGTGAGCGGCGCTGCCATTGGACGAACGGGGCGCTGGCGGCGGCAGCGGGTTGGGTTGCGCTGGGGCGTATGTGTTGGCGGAGACGGCGGCGGCTGCAGCCCTCGGCGGGGCCGCCGCCATGGACGCAGGTGGGTGCGGAGCCGCCGGATCTTCCCGCGACTCGGGGCGGCCCGCGTGGGTCCGCCGGCTGTGCCTCCCCACCGGAGAAGGGCTGACCGCCACGGGAGGAAGGCCTTGCCCGGCGGGGGCCTCGGCTCCGTCAGCTGCGGCCTTGAGAGCGGCGTTTGCCTGGGCCCCGAGGGCCGCCTGGCCCCGCTCTGCGGGAGGATGGGGGCTGTCCTGAGCGCGGAGGGAGTGAACCCCCTGTGCCTCCCTGCCATCCTTTGGCTGCCCCGGGTCGGGGCTGGGAGAGAAGGCGCGGCTGGGGCCGAGACAGCGTAGGGCTAAGGAGGTGGGGTTGGGTCTGCAGCACGGGCTGCGAGGGGCACTGAGGCCCCATGGTTTGTTCGGCCCAGAGCACAGGAGCTGAGCTGCCTCGTGGCGGCTACAGCTCCTCACAGGGAGCGGGTGGGCAGCGCTGAGCTCTGCTCTGTGTGACAGCGGCAGGGCCCGAGGGAACGGCATGGGGCTGCGTCAGGGGAGGGGCAGGTGGGTGTCAGGGAGAGGTTCTGCCCCAGAGGGCGGTGGGCATGGCACGGCTCCCAGGGCAGTGGGCACGGTCCCAATGCCGAAGCTCAGGGAGCGCTGGGACACCGCTCTGAGACACTGGGTTTGGGTGGTGCTGTGTGGGGCCGGGGGTTGGACTTGATGATCCTGTTGGGACCCTTCCAACTTGGGATGTTCTGTGAAAACTTAACCTTACCTTTGCTCACTCCTCCTGTCTGGCCCTCACCTCTTCTCATAGTACCAGCCAAGCTGCTTGTGATGGAGCTTTTGCTTTCCTACTGGAAAACAAATACGCTGGCACTCAGATTGCAGCTGATATCCCGCTAGCCATTGTGCAGCACCAGCCTGCCCTTGCCCTGTGCAGAGATAAGTGGTGCTCTGTGATAACAGTGTCTCCTATGCCTCCTTCGTGCTGGGCAGGAGTCTGCATGGGGCTGCGCTCCCAGTGGCCATGCTGCTCACAGTGTTTGTCTGTGGCCTCGACGTGGAGCTGCGGTCGGGCTGATAGAGTCCCTGCTTTGTGCCAGCGCGTCCTTGTGTGCTGTCACATCAGTGTCTCGCACCTGGGAACAACGCATGTTCCGACAAGTGAAACAACACAACCAGAGCCAACGGGTGTGTTTGCTTGCCCTTTATGTAAGCACAACGAGGCTTATCAAGGGAATTAAAAACTCTGCTGTGATAGTGGGGCTTTGCTCCACTGCATCTCCTCCTCTGCAGGGCTGGTCTCTGGCTGTGAAGCAAGGAGCACTGGGAGCCCTCTGGCCTAGTGACAGGCTGGCAAGCTTCGAACCGCTCAGCCTGGGCCGTGCCTTAACTCCTTGTTTTCACTCAGATAATTGGGATTTGTCTTGTCTGAAAGAGTTTAGGGAAAAGAAGGGACTTAATCTCTCTTCTGCAAAGGCCAGAAGTAAGCATAGAGGCTGTTCTTCAGCTATCTGCTTTCCAAGCATTTTTCAGCTTTGAGCTTTTCTAGTACAATAGATTTCCCTTCTTGACTCTCAAACATCCTGCATCTGCTAGCTTTCATCCTCTCCAGTCTGATTCCCTTTATGATGTACTTTTGTCAGCGTTGAGGGGTGGTAATCTGTCTCATTCCTGATACTTTTGCTGGTGTTCACTGGGGCTGAAGGACTTGGGGAAAGCAGACCTGAGCGGCTGCTGCCTGAGGAGCATTTGTTCCTGTGTTGCAGAGGAGGGTGCACAAGAAGGAATTTGGGGAGTGATAATGTATTGTAAAGCCTGGTTTTCCTTCATCTGGCATGCCAGATCTTTACTTCCATATTTTCTATGTAAAGAGGAAGGTAAAAAAAGTTGACAGAACTTCCAAGCTGTGCATCCAAACTACAATTGAGATGGTTTGTGCTGGAGCAAAGATCAGCTTTTTTGGTGTGTAAGACATAAGGAAATTTGCTCGAGTCATCAAAGTTTTGACTTCTTTGTTTCATGAAGTTGGCAGAAAAACAGTTCTTGTTTTGCTAAAGCAGTGAAAGCTTGGCATATGGAAGGCTTTGCCTTTTCCATCAGGGCTTTGGGATGCTCCAGCAAATCCCATGCAAGGTGTGCCCCTGGGGCAAAGGTCCAGCCACTGCTGCATCGCTCACAGCATGTCTTACACTCCTGAAAGGAGAAGCTACCTTTCTGAGGGTGTGCTCTGCATGGCTCACACTTCTGCCAGTTTAACTTCAAATCCACTGTGCCCTGGGGGAAGCTGAGCCATCCTGCTGGTGTGTGTGAGTGTGTGTGTGTGTCTGTCTGTCTCCTGCAGAGGCTGCTGCTCTGCTGTCCTGGATGTGCAGAGGTCAGCCTTGAAAATAGATCGAGGGCTTCTTGAAGGTGAAGTTTTGGATCACTGCCTGAAAAAATTGCTGATCTCACCTGACTTCCTCAGCTGTGAGAAGTGCTTCTTCAAAGAGGATTTCTGCTTCATGAACTCCTGGTGTTATTTATGGACGGGCCCTTTGCTTCTACCACGCAGTTCACTGTGCTCTTACCTGGATTACTTTGGGCCCGTTTGCTGAAATATTTAGCTCATCTGAGCAGCAGCACAATGGATGTAATTTTGAAAAGTGCCAAAGGTTGTGAAGATGGATATTTGTGAGGGGAGCACGTAGACACTGTCTTCACCCTGGTGGGGGTTTATTGTTCCCATTAAAATACTGTTAACATGAACAGGAACATTCATTTGAGTTTCTTCCCTGTGAAGGTGAAATCTTAGCTCCTGTACTTCACCTTTCAGATGGTAGCAGGTATTTTCTTTGATTAAAAAGACAAAACTCCATATGCAGTAAAGCCTGTCTGCATATTTTGGGCATGCAGCTGGACCTGCCAGACTTGTGCACAGAGCCCTGACATAAGGCATTCAGCTGAAGGGTTGCAAGTTTGGGGTTTTCCTCCCAAGTGTTTGATCTCACGGTACTTGTAGTTTGCATGTTCTCTGTGCCCTGCACATGGGCTGGCCCAGCAGGCAGCCTGGAAGCCCCTTGGGCATTTGCTGGCCCCTTCCAGTGTAGTAATGCCACATCCCAAATAGGAATTTGTGAAATTTAAAGCACCCTTTAATGCACCCTTCAAAGTGTCTGCAGAAGTTGTCACTGCGTGGAAGGATGTCAGCACTGAGCAAGAGGAGAGCAAAACAAGTCAAGCTATTAAGATGGACACAACACGTGGACTGTTGGAGATTTGTAAAGTTTGGCTACTACGTAGTAAAGCCATTCTTAATTTCCCCTGACAACATCTAGCAGTGAAAAAGCTTGTGTTAGTTTGCTCCCACTTTCCTGTGCAAGTAGAATTGCTTTGCTTGGGTTGCTTCAGGCTTTGGTTAGGGCCGGAGACTAGTTTAGAATTTGATTTAGGAGCCCACTCTGCGTTTGCATTTCCAGGGCTCCTGCTTACATGGGATCTGGTCTGAGTGGTGGCATCTTGCTGCTGTGTATGGGTTCACTCTGACATTAGGAACTGGCTTCCAGTTGCAAGAGCCCAGAGGCAGAAGGCTGATGAGGTACCTGTGGGAGCTGGAATGTCTCGCACAGCTTGTTTGCCCGGGTGTAGCACAGGGCATCCTAATCCTAGGCGCCTGGAAAGAGGAGGGGCAGAGCCTCTCATTTACTAAATGCAAATCAGCCAGGTTGTCACTGACTGAAGCTCCAGATGGTGATTTGGGAAAGCCAAGTGAGGAACAGCTGGGAGAGAGAGAGAGACTCATCTTCTGCGCGCACCTGTTTGTAAGCGTGGTGGCATCTGGTCCGATGGCAGGTGAACTTGCGGGTGGCAGACACTGAGGTGTGCACCGTGGCTGGTGGCTTTTGTAGGAGATGGGAATGAGTGGAACTTGTGGTTGTGTAGTCTGTCACCCTGTTCTAACCCCAGGCCAAATGGCCACAGATTCTAGTGGATTTGGTGTTAGAGATATTTGCAATAACTATTTTAACAGTTGCAGAACTGCCTAACTTAGCTCTGTTTTAAATTTAATTTGCAGCTTTTTTAAGAATTGATGTCTATGAAATTAGGTGCAATTCTTAACCTTCAAGGTGCTTTAAAGCCAGCCTCCTCCACATCCTGAGGCTCACTTCCAAGATTTCCAGACCCCTTTGAAATCCCTCATTTCCAAATACAGATGTAGTGGAGCACAGCACAGCTCCTCTTCCTCCCCCCCCCCCCCCCGGCCATTGCTTGTCCTTTGCACAAGACTTAAGCTGCCCTGATCCAAGGGCATCATGCAGCAGCAGAAATGGATATTTGGGTGCTGATTGATGCCATGTTGTGAAAGGGAGCTAGTAAAGCAGGCACAAGGTGTGTCTGTCACTTGGAAACTCAAACCTCTGTACTGATGTGCATTCCTCACTTTTAGCATGATGCCTGTAAGGGCAGCACTTCCTCTTAAGCTGCAGGTTGTTTTTGGGACGTGTGATGGCTTGTGCTTCAGCTCATGGTCTCTGAGGATGGACTGACTTGAGCAAGGTTTGGTTTCCAGCTTAATGCAGTCCACACTTCTCATATTTCACCACCATAAGCTATGTTCTCAGGAAGAAGCATCTCAGTTGCTTTGTTCCCTTGAGAAGAGGGCCGCAGCGTTGTAGCTGATGACTGTTCCCACTAACAGTGGTAGCTGTGCTGGGAAGCAGAGTGCAGCTGCTGGCTGAAGTCCTTGATGGTTTCTTGACCCACTCAGTTTTTACTGGGCTAAACTTGGAGTTGATCTAACCTGAAAACTCCTCTGCTTCCTTGCTTGTGGAGCAGCAGGTGAGAGCTGTGGGTGTGTGGGCTCCCTGTACCTTGCTGCCGCAATTGAGGCACGGGCACTGTTGCTAGTGCAGGAGGAAGACCCTTTATTGTACGTGCTTACAACCTTTTATACCCGCGTAACAACCCCTTGGTCACGTGTCTTAATGTCTTTTGTTAGTCAAAGTTGGGGGTTAGTCTTTGTTTTCCCACGCTTGCAGTTTGTGGCTATAGTGGGAGCCAAACTGTTTCTCACAGGGTGCTCTGTGGGTAAATTACGGTGTCATGGAAGCTGTGATTCTGCAGTACTGTTTTTGTTTGATTTTTTTGAACAGCAAGGAAAAAACAGTGAGTGATTTTTTTTTTTTTTTTTTTTTTTTTTTTTTTCCTATTCCAGCTACTCTTACCTATGACACTCTCAGGTTTGAATATGAAGACTTCCCTGAGACCAAAGAGCCTGTTTGGATCCTAGGCCGGAAATACAGTGTTTTTACAGGTATTTTGCATGCATGATGCTATGACACTGCAGAGGATTCTGTTAGTGCTACATGTTTTGTGTACAGCTGGGTGACTGCAGACCTTGCGAGCACAGAGCAGAGCCTGTATGCTGTCAGGTTGTAAGTTCCATGCTTCCTTCTGTCTGGCCATCTCTGTAGACTCTAGAATATCTTTGCACAGAAAGTTACCATTTAGTAGTTATTGGGACCCATCATGAGGCGTGAGGATGATTGAGGCAAGTGCATAGCTCAGGGGAAAGGCAAGAAAATTGTTTATTGTTTCATAATTTACCTGTGACCGTGGTGTTTTTGATTGGTTGTAGCTTTTTTTTAGGGGAAAAAGTTTCTTCTGCCTTGCGGCACTTTTGCATTCCTCGTGAAGATTTTGTCTGTCTGGGCCAGCAGGCTGCATGCAGAGCAGAACACTATTAATGAGAAGGGTGGGTGGGAGATGGGCTTAGGTGTGTTTGGTGCTGACTTTGTGCGTGCCTTTCTATCTTAACAAACTTTCAGAGAAAGAAGAGATCCTGTTGGATGTGACCTCTCGGCTTTGGTTCACCTACAGAAAGAACTTTCCTGCCATTGGTAAGTCTAAATGCATCCTGGAAGCAATATTGGCCCACCTGTAATACCAGTTTGACCCACTGGGAGATTACCAGTGGCTTCAGTTGGGTTAGAGAACAATCTGCTATTGGAACTGAATGTGGATTAGGCTGTCAAAGTGCAGGTCATGCAGGTGATCTCAGGAAAACTGATTTCAAGATGAGGTATTAAACCAGGTTTTACTTCACTTCCACAAAAAGGATATGGAGAAAATAATTCTCTGACTCCTGACTATTTGAGTGTCTGTGAATGTGACCCTTGAATCAAAGAGCAGTGGTTGGGTTGTCTTCAAGACAGAAGGGTTTTTTTAGTTTTGCTTTGTTTTTTAATATGTTGAATGACATCAGCTATTTTCTTACTATGCAGGCTCCTCCAAGTATTTGGATGTCACAGTTGCACCAAGCAGCTGTTCATTCTGTAAACCTATTACAACATTCAGAAATACTCTTAGGTGATATAGCATAAGGTGTGAGTGGCATTAAAAACGAAAGTGGATTCAGAAGATGATCCAATAACCTGAATATGTTTGTGGCTTTTGATAGTGCAGAGAAAAAAATATCAAATTCCAATTACTAAAGTAGTCTCCTGTTCCTCCAATGCAGAACATAACTTTTAAAAGTAATCCAGGATTCACGGAGGAATCTTATGCTGATATCAATTTTGTAGAAAAACTTTCTGAATTAACCACGTTAGTTATCAGAGTAACTTTTTTGTACTTCATGCTAATTGGGTCCTACAGAAGTCTAAAGAAGAATGTTATTTAATGATGGTTTTGGCTTGAAGTGGGTTAAAGAGATAAAAGCTAGAGATACAGTACAGAAATTCCTGCCTTCATACATCTTCTCTAGAATATATATAAGGGTTTTGGTTGGTTGTTTTTTAGAGCTTGAAGGGAATGTTTCATGCAGGATCTGTAGTAATTCAAGGAGCACCTCCCATTGAACTTGAAGCCAGACTTCTTAAGACATTCTGCATATCTTTCTCTCGAAAACAGAAAGCAGCAGCAATACAGAGAAACTCCTTTTACCAGCTGTGCTGAGGTGCAGCTGACCGCACGCCTGTGAGACAGCTCACTAGCTGTGGCCACACTGAGCATTTTAGCTATGAAGCTTGTAACAACAACCAAAGCTTCACTGAAGAAACAACAGTTTTCTTTTGAAATTCTTTTGTAAGTTACAGGCTTTGTTGTCAAATTTTCCAGTGAGAGTTAATATCCAGCTTATTCTCCAATGTTATGTAGGCCGTTTGTTGTTGCTGCTGCTGCTGCTGGAGGATTTTTTTTACTTTTTTTTGATCTAACTCTTTGTGCACATTGGAATCTCATCCAGTCATCATCTGCTTGTGATGTGGGAATTCCTTGCGACTGATTAATCTTGCTTAACGAGTTCCCTTCTCAAAATGAGCATTACAACAAGTGGTCTGTAACAAGCACCTCTGTTTAGAAACGCCTCTGAATTAGGTTGAGAATCTGCAAAAGGTTGCTATGCTCATGAGAAATTCAGCTGTCTTTCTAGCTGAGTTGCTTGGATTTCCTTTGAAGTTCTTCTTCCCCTATCATTTAACGTTAAAGATATTTGTTTGATTTTAAGGGATGCCATTAGGCTAGTCACTGGTAACTGTTTTGATTTCTCAGCTTTGGGTATGTGAGCTAGCGTAGTCCTTATTCCTTGCCCAGTTTCTTGGATAAACCTGCTACCCATGCAGGCTTACGGTGCTTTCCTTTTTTCTCTCTTGGCCATGTTGTTCCATTCCTTACATACTTGCTTTCTGTCCTTGTTTCCAGGAGGAACCGGTCCCACATCCGATACAGGCTGGGGCTGTATGTTGCGGTGTGGCCAGATGATCTTTGCTCAGGCCTTGGTCTGCAGGCATTTGGGAAGAGGTAAACCAGAGAACTGACTTCCAGGGCCACGTGCTCGCACAAGTGCAGTGCTTCTAAGGATAGCATCTGGGAATTGCTGAGGCCTCTGTAGCTTTTCCTTGAGTTTTCTCACGTTCAGGGCTGATGTGTGAAAACTGTACTGCAAACCTTCCAGTAGGTTTCTTCCTGCAGCTATCTGCAAGTCCACATAGATCAATGTAGTTGTTCAAGCCATAAAACAAAGGAGAGCCCTGTAACATGCAAGCTAAATCCACTGACACCAAGCACGTACTGGGCTTTTTTATATACTTGAAGTTTAAAAAGTCCTACCAAAACAACATACTGACTTGTAAATAGTTTGGTTTTTAACTTGTCAAGAAGTCCTCTCTTTGAGTCTAGTCTCTTCTCCCTGAAAACTTCTGTTCTTGCACTTGAACCATACTTGGTCTGTATTGGATTTCTTTGGTGGTTGTTGATTACAAAAATAATTTCCCAGAAATTCAAAAGTAATGAGGTATCCTGGTTTTCCTCAGAATGCCTGTCCATGAGAAATTGTAATCTTATTTCTCATTTGTGGGATAGAGGTAGAATTCATGTTTTCTGATTCTTCTTTTTCTGTGGGTGATACTCTTTTACCTTAGCTGTGAAAAAGCTTTTTTTTTTTTTTTTTCCCCTTTAGAAATTCATGGTTTGATGTTGGGAATGCCTCAGATGTTTGGTAGTAACACAGTGACTTGAAAATCTGGTCAGTGGTTGGTGCACAGGGAAGAGAGATTGTAGCTTGCTAATGAAGATCACATTTTGTTTCACATATCCCCTTGTTTGTTTTAGACTGGAGGTGGATAAAAGGCAAGAGGCAGACAGATAATTACTTCAGCGTTCTTAATGCCTTCATTGACAAAAAAGACAGCTACTACTCCATTCACCAGATAGGTAAGGATGCTCGGTGCCAAGACACGTGGGGGGAATGTCTTGTCTGAGTTTTCTGTGAGCATGGAACATCACTTCATGTTTATTTCTGTAGCTTAGCTGGAAAACCTACCAGGTTATTTTCTGACACAGTGGCTATTTTCCGATATGATCTGAAACTACCGTTCTTTATTATGGATCATGATGGATTTTTCTTCTTGACTCCATTCAGACCTTCAGGTTTATGTAATGCTTTAGGTTATATTCAGCATCACCTTCTGTATCCTGTTTAGCTAAGGTGAGAGGAAAGCATATGGCTGCTGTTCTCACCAAGTCCTTGTAACATGAGAAGACTGCTGGATGAAGATATTTTCATAAGTAGCAGATTAAGGAAGGACCTCACCTTAATATAAATTTCCCTGGCAAAAGAAAAAGACAGCCTGTTTTAATTTTTTCTATGAAGTGTTAAGATACCCATAGCTTCATCTACCGTGAACAATGTGTCAGGTAGTGTGGGTGTTCTTGATAATCGCATGCTAAGAATGGTTTCTTCTGAGATAACATTGCCATTTGGACTTCTGTATTCCCTATTTGGGAAAAGATTTGCTTTACAATCATTGAGAATATACTTGTCTCCAATTGACACCGCAGTAACCTATGAAAGGATAGATTCTGCTGACTCCAAAGTGTTTCCAAGTGAGATTTCTTCTCCATTAAGTAAAAATCTTCGTTAGGAAGGAGTATAGTGTAGGTGAAATTCTTTGCTAAGCTATTTTTTTTTTTCTTGCCATGCAGCCCAGATGGGAGTTGGAGAGGGGAAATCCATAGGTCAGTGGTATGGACCAAACACAGTTGCACAAGTGCTCAAGTAAGTGCTGGATTTTTCCTTTATTTCTTTCTAACCAAGCAGTGGGTTTGTAGCACCTCCTGCTTCCTGTCTTAATGCTGTTTGCAGTCAATTACTTAACCTTATTGACTCAATTGGTGGGAACTTGAGAAGAGCCCTTCTTTTATTCAGAATATGGCAAGATGTGACAGAAAACTGATTTCAAATTGAGGATAGCCCCCTGGAAATCCCTTTCCTTTCCACAGTGCTCGTGTAACGTGCTTTCTTATAGAACAGAGTGCAGTAATCTTTGCAGCAGACCAGAAGCAGGTGTCAGAGTAGCTGATCATTGCTGTTGTTTGGATCTCTGCTGACATCTGAATTGTCTCTGTCCTCATTGTCAGAAGGCTGCCAATGAGCCACTGAGTCACTAGTGCATCAGAAGAGGAAAGTTTAAGTATTTGCTGCCTGAGTTCCACGGTGACGAGTGGAGGATCGGGACTGTCTAATAACTGAGATGTCCCACGTGTTCAGAACATTCCAAACATTCTCTTGTCACCATCCTTTTTCTCACTTCTTTGATTAGGTGTGCCGGGAGCTCTGTGGAATAGGTAATCACATATGCCGATTTAGCCCAGTATGTGCTGTAGGTGATGGGGAGATACTTAGGGAATGTTAGTGATTTTTTTTTTAATTATTATTATTATTTAGTTATTTAATTCTCTCCTTTTCTGGTAATGGGAATTGAGTTAGAGATTGTATCAGGGTCTTGTATTTGAAATCTGTTTATTCTTCTGGTCAGTATAATTTGTGGCAACAATTTTTGGTATTATTAAAAAAAAAAGTGCAGCGTAAGTGGTGAAAAATAATTGTTCCTAATCTATTTTTTTTCCTTTCCTGTAGAAAACTTGCCACTTTTGATACATGGAGTTCACTGGCAGTACATATAGCCATGGATAACACTGTCGTGATGGAAGAAATCAGTAAGTATCACATGCGGGTAGAATGTAATGTATCCTGCAACAGCAAGAAACCAAAAAAGAGCTGGAAAGTATGTAGTCATGCAACACTGTGAGTATTCAGTAAATATTCTGTCTTAAAGCTGTGGCCAAGTGTGCTAAACCTGGATGAGACTTGCTTTTCTAGGGCAACTAAGCCCCTTGTTTCACTTTTACTTTGTCTGATAAACCTCAGACTGGGCATTGTGGCCCGTGGATCTGTAAAGAAGCAACTGCTGACCTTCAGACAATAGGTGGGAGCTGCTTGGAAGGTAGTGACAAACCTGTGTATGGCCACAGGTAGGAAGAGGCAAACGGCTGCTTCCTTACCCATATAACGGAGCAGGAATGTCTCTGCTACTTAGCAAAGAAAACCAGAACATCTCTCTAAACAGGAAAAACGAAAAATGGGGAATGAAGGGACTCATCTCTGGAGACATCTTTTAAAGGAGTGCTCGCTCGTTTTTTTTTTCCTTTTTTTTGTTGTTGTTTTCTTGCATTCTGACAACTGGATGTCTTTGGAGGCTGAGCAGCTGTGCAGTGTGTTCATCCCTAGCATGCTTGCTCAGGCTGCAGTGCCCCAGTAACTGAAGTGAATGGTGGAATGGCTGTTTGCTGCAGTCCTTTGTTGTCCTGGCTGCACGAGCCTTCCCCTGTTTTTGCTTTAGGCTAGTGAGGCTGTGTGCTTACATAGCACAAAACCATTCCATGTTTTCTGCCAGAACAGTATTCTGAAACAGCGCACAGAACAGTCCAGAGAATGCTTGAGCTGGTGCAAAGTTATGTGTGAGATTGTGGCAGCTGTCAGATAGATTGACTTTGGCTGCTGTGGAGCCAAAATCAATTAATGGACAAGGACTTGTCCTTAGAGTGCAGGACAGCGAAGTCTGTTATCAGGTAGTCCGGTTGAGAAGTGCCTGTCTAACCTTAAGTAGTCCTAGATACGTGCTGATGTTCTTGGATTGAACAAAAGTCAGCATAAAAACAGGAACTGGATTTGTCTTTCACCTTTAGCCTGAAAATACTCCCTCTAGAACTGAAGTGTACTAGCTGCATGGCTTGGGTATATTGCAGCTCTTTTCTGCGTGGCTTGTGTTAAGCACTGGCACTTCAAGTAACGCGTCCATACAGCCTGTGAGGTGTCGGGTGGCGTTTGTCTGTTTTCCTCAACTGAATCATGATGTTCCTCCTGTTCAGGAGCTGAAAGTCACTGTGTCAGTGGGTCTGGTGTTATGTTATCTGTAGGTACCTGTTCTCTGTCTTGTGCCCCAAGCATCTATCAATAGTGAAACGTTGCAAAGTTACTGCTGTTTCATACATCTGTTAAATTCAGTCACTGATACTGTTCAGCCTAAGGTGAATAGGAAATAACCTGTTGCTACAGCAGTGAAAACACACCCATCAGAGCCTTCTGTCTGTTGTATTGGAAATGTGCTCATAGGCTGCATACATACGTGTTCTCCCTTCTAAAGGGACAATATAGGGAGCAATCACAAACTCTTCAGTGCAGGGTCTCTCTCATACTGAAGAGAGAGCTCTAAGTCCTACTTCTAACCTTGGAGGTAACATTCTCCTTGTTCAGCTGCATTTGAAGCTTGTAGCAGTGAGCAAGCATCCTGTTGTAATTGCTGTGATGAAGGTGCTTGTTTACATTGTGTCCTACCTGCCAGACTCTCCTGGTATTCAGGTTTGGCCAAAAATAAATTAAATGAGCCTCTGGCATTTTGTCTAACTGCCTTGAATTAACGATTGAAATGCTGTGGGTTTTTCAGGTTTTGTGTTTTATTTCTTCACATGCATGCACTCACCCAGCAAGTAATGAAATTAGCTTATGAGGCAAATAGGCTCGGATATGGTTCTGTACCAGAATTTACATAATCTGGTTGCATTCCAGGCTGCCTGTCTGTTCACCAAGCCTGTAGAGTGAGGATGCATGGTGTTTGTCATGGGTATGCCCTGAGGAGTCGCACTGCTTCACATTTCACAGGCAAAGCTCATGCTAAAATTGCAGATTTTACTGATCACTCATTCGGAGTCTCTAAACTAGCTCCTGAATGATGCCTGACAGAATTTGTAAAGGTTTTAGTGAAGCTTAGGAAAATGATAATTACTCAAAGCAGATACCGTGTTTATATCTTGTTGCAGTGTTCGTTACAGGTGAGGATTTCTTGCATTAAACCATAATATTTTCCTCATTCAGTTCAACTGGTCTAATAGCCTTTAAGTACTTTTCTGTAGCTGAACACACCAGCTGTTATTTTTCCCCTCCCTGTCTACATGCTCTCTGAATTCCAGGATTACGCCTAATGTCCCAAGCAAGTCATCCACCCGTGCTGACACAGGGTGTTGCTTAGCTGTTCACTTGCAGGAAGAACCTGCATTTTAATGGCCCACCAGATGGTGGCTGGGAGTACAGCATGCTTTGGCACGATCTTGATATAAGCAGATGAAATGCTCAGCTTGTCCAGAAACCCTGCAGGGGGCACATCACAGGATCACAGTGGTGGATTTTGTTAATTTTTTAATTTTTTTTTTTGAAGTGCTGTAGGCTTTTGGAAAATAGCAATTGTTGATCAGAGCCAAATAGAATTATGCGAGGTCTAGGAACTGAGGTTGTTTCTGATGTTTTCTGCTCCTGTTCCCTTTTTGTAGGGCGGTTGTGCCAGTCCAACTTCTCCTGTGCTGGAGCTGCAGCATGCCCTGCTGTGGAGGCAGACGTGCTCTATAATGGGTACCCAGAGGAAGTGGGGGTTAGAGATAGGCTCTCACTGTGGAAACCATTGGTGCTGCTGATACCTCTCCGCCTTGGGCTCACAGAGATCAATGAAGCCTATATTGAAACACTAAAGGTAGGGGAGCTGGAGCTGATTCTTTATATTGTAATGCTTAATGACCCTGCTGTGAATTAAGTTGCTTCTGAAATTTAGTTTGGGGGCAAAAACAGTCAGAAGTTCTTTTTCCAAAGAAAAATATATTTAGAGACCACCATTTTCAGAGATCAGGACGTGGGTTCTTACAGGATTTTGTCAGGAAAATCTTGGATTTATTGCTTCGGTGGCTTTTTTTAATCTTAATTTCACAACTTCAGTCTGGAGAAGAGGAGGCTCAGGGGGGACCTTATCACTCTCTGTAACTACCTGAAGGGAGGTTGTAGTGAGCTGGGGGTTGGCCTCTTCTCTCTTGTAACTAGTGACAGGACGAGGGGGAACGGCCTTAAGTTGCACCAGGGGAGATTTAGGCTGGACATGAGGAAATACTACTTTTCTGAAAGAGTGGTCAGGTGCTGGAATGGGCTGCCCAGGGAGGTGGTTGAGTCACCGTCCCTGGAGATGTTCAAGAAACGTTTAGATATAGCGTTGAGAGACATGGTTTAGTGGGGTTATTGGTGGTAGGTGGATGGTTGGACTGGATGATCTTGTAGGTCTTTTCCAACCTAGCTAATTCTATGATTCTAACTTAATTTTAGTCTCTGTTGATGTGATGATGGTACCCCAGTGCTGAAGTGCTTGTTCAGCATGGCCGTCCTGAGCCTCAATGAGCATCGTGTTGCAAACTCCCCACAGCTCCGATGCTGGAGCTTGTGCTGCAGGCTGAGGGTAGACGCTGGCTGATGGTTGTGCTGTGGGGTATCAGGAAGTTGCAGACCCTATGGTGTGCAGAGTACACATGTAAGAGAGTATGCACATAGTCTTGCTGTGCTAAAGCTGGCTATCTCTGAGCTGTACAGGCAAGAGAGCTCCACATGCAGGCTAAGTTACTTTCCCATAACTCAGTAGACAGTTCCTGGATATTGCAACTGGATAAGGAACACAAACTGTTTCCTGTTTCCCTCCTGAAAGCTCTATTGCAATATGACAGTTTCAGGGATCTTGCTACTGAACTGCAGCAGAGCCAGAACTTGCCCGGAGGCAGCTCTAGAATAGTGCTGCCTTTTTCCTTTGGTCCACCTGTGTGTTGCTGTCAGTAGTTAAAGGTGTTTTTGAGTTGCTTTTGTGCTCCTTCAAGGCCTTGTTCCAGCCTTCACGATGGAGCTTTTCTCCACAAATGGCTGTTTCTGCTGCTAGAATTGCTGATTTTTCAGTGTTCCAGTCTCTTTCCCACGGTGTTTTTAGATGTTTGCCCTTGTTACCACTTGCTGTCTCACTGTCTGTCAGCTGTGTGTTTTCTGTATTGCTTTTCCAGCACTGCTTCATGATGCCCCAGTCCCTGGGAGTGATCGGAGGTAAACCAAACAGTGCTCACTACTTCATTGGTTATGTAGGTGAGTGCCCAGAGTATTGCAGACTTTCCAAGCATCTCCCCCCAGCTAAAAATGTTTGTGGAGCAGCACAGCTCTCCTGCTCGGTCTGTAGTGCATGCTGTGGGTTTCATTTTTCCTGCTGGAAATGTGGAGGCTGCTGTGAGCTGAAACCGTGTGAGATCTGAGTGAGTACGAGCTGCACGCTTCCACCATGTAATGCTAAATCCCATCGGTAAAGACGTGCGCACAGACTTCTTCCTAGGTTCAGAGCTGACTTGCCTTCAGGGATTTGGCTGTTTATTTACCTGCCTTTCAGTTGTTCCCTTTCTGAAACGCTACAAACCGTTGTCCTCTCTTCCTTCCCTCTGATATTCTGTCTCTGCTTGGGACCTAAAACCGATTGTACTTTGGATTCCTGAGGCTCTCTTGAGCTTACACAGGGCCCTGCAAGGCATGAGCAGTGCCTGTTTGTCCACATAGCGCATGTGCCTTGAACCCAGATGGAGTGGGCACCGTGGTTCTGCGCATACTGGCTCTTTGTCTGGATGAGAAGCATTGCAGGAGTGGCCAAAAGCAAGATGCCCCTAGAAAATGATGGGTTTCTCCCTGGGGTTTCAGGAGCTGGCTAATTTTTGCTCTTCCTCCTTTTTATTTCACCATTTGCTTCTCAGCAGAGCAACTTCTGGCATGGTTCTTCCTGATCATGTCTTGTTTCCCGTCTGTCCAGGTGAGGAGCTCATTTACCTGGATCCCCACACTACACAGCCTGCAGTGGAACCCAGTGACAGTGGCTGTCTCCCCGATGAAAGCTTCCACTGCCAGCACCCTCCCTGCAGAATGAGCATCGCTGAGCTTGATCCCTCCATTGCAGTGGTGAGTTCCTGCTGCTTGTTTTCTGGCCAACTCTGAAATAGCAGGTCCCTGTGAAACCCGGCAGAGGTGACAGGTTGGGTGATCTCTGGGCAGGCTCTGCTCTGGGCAAATATGTTTCAATTGCAGTAACATTGTTAAAGAAGCTACTCGCAGAGGAAGCAGCTTGGTCGGGAGATCCTGCTTGCATGGTGATTGAATACCTTCTCTTATGGGGCGTTCTCTTTCCCTCAAGTCTAGTTCAGGCTTTGATTCCTACTTTCTAAGGGATAGACGTGACTCCACTTCTGAATCCGTATGATACAGAGTGGTTTGTATCCTGCTGAACCTGAGGTGACTGCCCTTTGTTTCCACTTGGGTTGTTTCTGTCCAGTTTTCCTTCTGCAGCAGAGCAGAGCAGACCATTACATTGAACAGCACTTGAACAGCCTGGCTACAGTAAGCCTGTGGGGAGTATTCTATTTAACAGGGCCTTGTAAGCCACATGTTGAAGCAAGGCAGTTAGGTGTTGTAACTGCTCACAGTCCTGATCATTCTATAAAGATGATAATTTCTTTTTGCAGGGCTTCTTCTGCCACACAGAAGAGGACTTTAATGATTGGTGCCAGCAAATCAAAAAGGTTTGTGTTTATATTGCTGGGAAAATAATACAGGTTATTGTTGTTTCCAAAGTGCTGCACAGAGAGCTTGTTCTTTGCAGTGTGATCCCATTTTAAAGCATATGTAAATAGTTTAAGACACCAGAAGGATTCTTGCTGTAAAATTCTGCAGCTGATATGAGTCAAAATATTTGAGAAATCGTTTTTTCAGCTGCAAAGAAGTTCCCCTAATGAACCAGAGTGCTATGAGTACAGTGTTGCTGGTTCTCATGGCTCTGCTCTTGCTCCACAGCTGTCCCTGGTAAGAGGAGCGCTGCCAATGTTTGAACTGGTTGAACGCCAGCCATCACACTTCTCCAACCCCGATGTTCTGAATCTCACACCAGGTGAGGCCGTGCAGGGAGGCAGAGTTAAGGGGAGCTTGTCCCTTTGGTTTTCTGGAATTGTATGGAGTTGCACAGTGACTTCTGGTATGTCCCCATTTGCCCTCACGGTTGGTCTGGAGCTTTTTGGTCAGTTTAGTTTCAAGTAGTGGTTCACAGATTGCTACAGTATGTCAGGGTGATTTTTAGGAGGAGTCTGAATGGTGACTGGATTTAAAAAAAAAAAAAAAAAAAAAAATTTAAAAAAAAAAAAAAAAAAAAAAAAAGGTTCAGGCTACTATAATAATATGAATTTATGATTTCTAAAGAGATTTTTAAAGGAATTGTAAGGTCCATTGAAAAGGCTGAAAACTGAGCTTCTGCATATTAAAAATTGACTGGTCATGCATATCTCCAAGTATAGGTGATTCTTACCCTGTGCATGAGCTTAGTCCTGGTGATGCAAAAAGCAACAAGTGCTAGGCAGTATTTTGGCTGTCAGGCTCTGCTTATCATGTTAATAATGCAAGTGAACATTGCAGGAAATAGAGCCATTGGCAAATTCTGCCAAGAGGAGTGAGTTATTTGTGGGCAAGCTTACCCTGTCACCAGGCATTGGACTGCATCCTGTCACCTGCATCCTGTATTCATCGCTTCCTTGCTGTCTCTTTGTCTCTTAGCACAAACTTCCAAAGCCTTTCTTACCTCGCTGTCCTTTTCTGTAAGAATGCTTTATTCCCTTATACTGTCTGTTGATCCTTGCCTGTATTAAAATGTCCCTAATTACTACCTTTTTTACTCACGAAAGTGTTTTCCTCATGAGCTACTTGTCCTTCTCTTCCCCAGGCTTTTAGAGCCTCTCCCATTTGTTTTGGCCATACTTCTTACTGTCTCAGCCTTCACTAGAAGGATTAATGATACTCTCATGAATGTCCAGTCCTTTGTCCTTGTTTTCTCCAGTCAGTTGGGTTCTCTGTTCAGTTACTTAAGAATAGAGGACTGCTCCCTGAGGAGTGTCTCAGGAAGTTGTGCTGCCAGCACCCACAGTTTACATGAGGAACAGTGATACTAAGCATTTATACACACTGTTATGGAATTAAAGCTTGTCACAAAACGTTCAGAGTGTCTGCAGCCTCATGTCCATGCACTTGTTCCTGTTCCTAACAGTCATTGTAGTTTAGCTTTTGGCTGGCTGTTTTGCCAAGTTTAGTGTGTGCTTTCTTAAAGCCTGAGTTCATGCAGATTTCTTCTTTACTTCCCCTGCTTCCGTACACCTTCTCACTTGAATTTCCCCATGGTAAAGCTGCTTCTTCTGTATGCATGTACTTCCTCTTCAGCACAGAGTTGGAATGGTGGACAGAAGAGAGCAAGTACACTACCCTTTCTTCCAAAACGTACTGCGTTAATTGCTTCTGTGTGACTGCAGGCTGTGCTACTGGACAGGAAGGCTGTACAAAACAGTCACAGCACAGAACTGCACTGCACCACAGCTGTGTCAGGATTTGTGAAACCTGGTGCACCTTCTACTATATAATTCTCTCAAATGCATTTTCCATGCTACTGACCTGTGCTATTTCTTATATCTCCTCAGAGCCTTTACTGAAGTGCCATGGAGTCTCTTAAGCATATGGGTCTGTGACACTTGTGTTCAGCAGCTCGTAACTGTGATGCTGAGCAATCAGTGCATCCCATGGAGGTAACTCTTTCTTCTTCTCTTGCAGACTCCTCCGATGCCGACAGATTGGAAAGGTTCTTTGACTCAGAAGATGAAGACTTCGAGATCTTATCCCTTTGAAAACAAATAGGAAACTGACTCTGCAAATGTGTGTTATGTGTGGGGAGAAGTGGGGGGAGGGAAGCTCCTTGGAGAGCCTGGGGCTACCGGTTTTCATAGGTGCTTGCTGCCATCCCCGCCTCTTGTCCATCCTGGCATTCTGTGCAGCCTCTGAGCGGAGCGTGCATTGTCTGCGTTGGGATGAAGAACCAAGTAGGTGTTGCAGCCTTACTGGCTGGAGTTGGGATTTCTCAGCAGAAAACGCCTGCTGGAAGTGGATGCAGTGGTGCCTAGGAGTTCAGAGCCTATATGTTACATCAGCAGGTCAGCTGGCCTTCTTGGGGAGCCATAGAAATCTGTAGAGCGCTAAATCCTTACACAGGGACTCCTCTCTGAAGCTTAAATAGAGCCACTCCTCATTTAGTAGGTGACATGTACAGTTACTTCCTTTAGCAGCTTCTCTTCTCAGTGGCCAATTTGGACTGCAGCTCACAATGCAAATTAACAGTAGACACGTCCCAGTGAGACAGCCGTGAAGTCCCCAGAGCGCAGGTGGCTCTGTTTCCTACAGTAAAACTCCTGTCCATGCTTTGCAGTGCACAGCACTTTCTCACAGGTGTAGTAGCACTCTCCTGCTCACATCTTGTCAAAAGGGAGCTGGGGTAACTTATGAATGACTGGTAATTCGATAAGCAAAAGGCTGTCTGGGAAAGTACAGACCTGTGCTGCTGGAGAGGAACACCATAATCTCAAGTCAAAGCAGGAGAGGAAGGAAAATAGAAAATGTACGTTCTCGCTGAGTGAGTTGGTAACCTGTGCTTCTACTATGGATTTATGTCTATACCAAGTATCTTCAGGAAGGGTGCTCTGAGCAGAGAACTGGAATCCACAGCCCTGGGGGGAAAAAGCTCACCACAGGGGAGAGGTGAAACAGGACAACTGAGATCTGCCAGCCGCATGCCTGCCTCTGCCCATGCCCTAGTGTGCTGCCATAGCATCTAGTGAATAATTCTGTTGAAATAAAACAGTGAGTTATACGATTCCTCGAGGTATCCTCTGTGGGTTGTTGAGCAGTTCCTCCAGCTACTTCTGTTAGACATTCCCTTTCTAAATCAGAAAAGATGCCTGAAGCTTGAGTAGGCTTCATAGCTGCGTTGCTACCTTTCCATTTGTTCTTCTATGAGCTCCCCTAGCTGCAGAGTATGCACAGGGCAAGGTACTGTAGGAGCTAACCCATAGAAACCCATTTCCAGTAGTTATGCCAAAGAAGTCAGTAAAGACAGAATGTCTTGAGAAGGAAGGTCCAACATGATACTGGAAGTTCTAGTTGCTTTAAGATAACAGTTTTGCTGCACAAACAGAATTTGGAGGAAGGTAAACCATGGAGAATTGGCTTAACGTAAACTGCAACAGAATGTTGCTGAAGTAGTTTCCTTAGTGCATGCTGCAGACTGCAGATCTGTTTACAAGGTTTTTTTTGTACATACAGGATTGGAACCTGTCAGTTAATGCTTTTGTGCCCAAGGGTGGTGACAGCTGGCTAGAAATTACCCATTCTCCTCCGTGACTGACCTACTGATGCACTAACTGTCCCTATGCTACCCAAAAGCAGAGGTTTGAACTGGGAACCACAATGCTTCTGTCACTAAATTATTATTTGCCTGCTTCTCCTCTTCTCTCTTGTAATTAGGGGAAGAGGCAGCAGAGGAACTGGGGCTGTGCTCCATTCATCTGCTTTCAATTTGTATCTGAATAAACAGATCTAAAATCTTTTGCCTTTCCTAATGTTCTTGTACATTAATCTCAAGTAACGGTGGGTGGTATTGAGTAACCCTGCAGTGGGGAGCAGTCCTGAAACAACAGCACTGTATCATTTTTATGCTTTTAGGGCAATGAATGCAGACTGGGGCAAAAGCTGAATTATGTGCAACAGTGACTTCAATCTTTCTTTTGGTGTATCTGCTAGAATAGAGGCTGGCTCTGTGGTACTGCCATAATGATTGGTGTTCCTGTCCCAGAGAATGAACATCCACAGCGTGCCAGCAGAGACAAAGAAACACGTCCATGGTTTGGTTCTGCTACTTACGTTTTGGGTTGTATGAACACAACAACAAGGGAAGAAGAGAAAAAGGTAGTAAAAGGCTGTCCGTGCTTAGCAGTGCAGCATCTCATTGCTTCTAAAAAGCATAAGCCCTTCCAAGACAGGACATGCTTTTCTGGTGAGTCTCTGCCACGTGTTCATTTGAGGTAAGCAGGGGAAAGAGCCAAGCAGAGATTGAGAAGTTAATATTTCACATTGGTAGATGGAAAATAAAATCTGTTTCCTTTACAATCATATGCTCACTGTTTAGCTATTCAACTGCTAGTTTTCCATAATGTCTGTTTCTAAGAAGCCTTTCAGACACTGTGCTTGCAGTGGTAAACATTACAAAAATAGGTCTAAACTCAATAACCATTTTTCCCATTTTGCCATGCAGTGGCAGGAGACAGCAGTCGGAAGCAGGCGGCTTGTGCTGCCCTTAGCAGGTCCTTTTTGTTGAGGGCTAATCACTTGGAATATAATTCCCTCTTGGTTCGTACAAACTGCTGTCAATATTCAGCCAAGAGATACTACTTGTTTTCTATTGCTGAAGATCTAGGGGAATTCTTAACCTAATACAGCATAACCAGGTATCAAACAGACACTGTCATTTCATGAATTGGAGCCTTATGGTAACAACTCAGACTATTCTAAGAGGATCACCATAAAGTAATAATCAGAATGGCACTGGAGGGAATGGGGCACACTCAGAACTTGCAGCTGATCTGGCTGGGCAGTGTGTGTGTGAGGCTGTTTAAACTGCACTTCAGTCTTTATAGGAGTCACTTCTGACTCTTCTCTGATCTTGGCCACGTGAGTAAACTCAGCCAGTCTAGGAGGATTTGTATACCACTCAGCCTTTGAAATGTTCTAAGAGCTAACGTTTATTTCACACTTACCTGTTAAAAGCAGTTCAGCCTCTGTATTCTTGTTGTACAGCTTGGAAGCAGACTTGAAATTCATCTGTCCCTTCATTCCACTGTTCTAGCAAACATCTCTCCCTGGACTTAGGGCCTCCCGTATATCCTTCTAGAAGATAAATGATCATATTGGAAAAAGACCCACACCTTAAGCTGTGGTACAAAATGTTTAAAAGAATAGTTTATTACAAAAGCCTTTATGAGCTGGATTCAGTACAGGGATGTATTCTACGAAAGAGGCAGAAGAACCAGAAACATGGTCATTCCCCAGAACTTCAAATATGGGAAAGCTGTTCCCCACCTGCTGAAGCTGTCCACGTTTGTGGAAACTCAGCTTAGTAGCCACATATGCCCTACAGGTGTGCCCGTACAACAAAAGAGATCTTACTTAAGGTAGGGAGGAATTGTTTCAAAAAGAATTGTTACATGATCGTTTATAAAAAACTAACAAGCCCCTACAGCTATGCAGAATGGAAGAGGAGAAGCAGAGGATGTTACAAGGACAAGCTTGACCCATAAGAATACATTGTGACCTAAGATGTAGTTACTGGAAGGTGACGTAGGGGTCATCCAGCCAAGGAAGGTCCAAGAGGTGAGTCTTCCGTGAGAGAGAATGACCTGTACTGTTTTATTTCCAGAGTTCTCCCAAGGGTTTATTCTTAACCTCCTGCATGATCTCCTCTGCAACGGTCTTGATTTCTCTGTGCAAGTCTTCTATGTTCTTTGAAGCATCCATTGTCTGTTTCCAAGACAAAAAAAAAAAAAGTGTAGAAACACGTTCCTCAATTTCCAGTAAGAGAAAAACCCACCTAACTGTTATTTCTGCTCTCCCCCTCTACTCATTATTGTTACCATCCAGAAGTGTTGAAAGGAACTAATTACACCTCTTGTGCACTACTTTTGCAGTGGAACTGGAAAATCTATTTTACCCAGGAACACACATTTAACAAGCAGATGTGGAGAAGATGAAGGGAAACAAAAGACACCAGTGCTGCATGTTTTTTGCTGACAGCCTTTGACCTTGAGCCAGGTAAACATTCTTCACCAAGCACTGTAGTGCCCCAGAAACTTCAGTTTATCATCCCTCACAGGTTCTTCAAAATGAACTCCACCCAGAATAAGAAGAACCTCTCCAAATCCAGTCCCTGTGATCTTCCAGTTTTAATTTGTTGTTTTGTGGGGTTTTTTTTGAACACTGCAGATGGGTAGCATGACGTGATTCTGGCATTCACTAAGCCTGATGATTAAGAAATAGCAGCATTGTTCCTGCGTGACTGGGGGAACTTCGGTCACAAATGCGACATCATTTCATGTGCTTTTATCAGCAGATTTTTTTCCACAATATTGTTTTAGATAACTGGATTTTTGCAGGTCACCAAAAATCAACATGAACTAGTGAGAGTTCTGTTTCCACGGCTTCACAATTACTTACAACAAGTAACCAAGGAGAAGGAAGGACTTGGTTAAAAGATGAAAGCAGGTGTAGATTTATCACAATGACCTACGCCATGCTGAACTACGCAGCAGACTGTGAAGCTATGCAATAAACATACCTCGTAATTAAACAGTAGTCTTCTCGTTATGGCATAACCAACAACTCAGCTTTGTGTGCACGCAGTACCAAGCAGATTGCTGATCTCAATTTATTTTTGTAACTGATAGTACTGAGCTCCACGTCATGTCTTGGACTAAATGGGTCTTTGGCAATGTTTGATATCTATTATTCTATCTGATGCTCGGGGGAAATAGCCAGGAATGGTAACTATTAATGGGTACTGAAATGGGATTTCTGTGCTCCTTTCAGGGACACCTGTCACCTCTTCCATCATCTGTTCTGGTATCTATCTATTTAACAGTGGTGCAGTTTGGGGTACTTTAAGCTGACACATTGCCAATACTTTAAATTAAAACTCCTTTTACATAACAGGTGAAAAAAAAAAAGAGAAATAACAGATGACAGGTAAAAAAAGGAAATACATTCCACTGCTGGAATCTCTGAAAAATCAGTTTGCAGACTAGACGTAAAGTAAGTTCTGTATTGTTTCATATGATGATTTTGACAGTATGGTTATTTTTCTTCTTTTATTTTTAGTGCTACGGTATGTGTTTTCCATCAGTCTATTTACCTAGTCATTATGATGCAGGAACGGCAATTTCCTAACATGACTTTTACTGGCATAAAAATATATCTCCTAGTTTGGTAACTGTTGTACATTTGGTTCCTTCAGGTTCTGACAGTACACAAAAACTCTTCCACGTTACAGAATCATGTTTACCTGAAGTGGGCTGTGACAAACTATGTGTTTGCCTTATGAAGTCTAATCATTTGGCAATACATAGTTTTGCATACATCTCCAGCCTATGGTGACTAGTAATTTAACCATAATCTGTGTCCTTCTTTATCTGTGTGAAAGCTACAGAATAAACAGAAAACGCTGCCTGTAACTCATGACTGAGCACCAACAGAAGGATGGAGATGGTCAGAAGGTTGTCCAGACCAGAAATGCCTCTGCGTAGGTCATCTGCACGCAGGATCAATAAGGAATGCTTCCTCTTCTGAGATAAGTCTGCTGATTGTGCAGCCCTCCGCAAATAGCTCCAAGGGATGATCAAGGAAAAGTGATGTAGGAATACGAAAAAAAAAAAAGAGATCATGTGTTGTGAGACACTTCTTGTTTAGCAGGATAGCGAATGCTGGTCAAGACTGGCCTTGTGAAAAGGGAAGTGATTGTCAGCAAGGGAGAGATAAGCTGCAGGAGAGCCCCAAAAACCTGTAAGGATTTCAGCATCCTTGGGAGATGCTGCAGGATACAAAGGAAAGAAACATGAAAGAGCATGGGTGTGTCCCACTATTTTTTACCCCGGTTTGTCAATTTGTCTTTAAGGACTATGATTTCCAGAAAGGTTTTTTTGCAAAACCAAAAAAACTTCCCCTGACTCCAGCAGGGCCCATTAGAGTGTCCCAGAGTAGCAGGTGCCCACAGGCCACTGTGCCTTTGGCTGGTCCCCAGCATGACCCCCTGTCCTCCTGCAGGGGACAGGAAGCACAGGGATACAATGTGTGCAATCCAGGAGCTCTCATGAGACCCTGGGGCCTGGGAGGCCCCAGTCCATGACAGAACCCTCAGGGTTATTTCCTCACCTTCCAGTTTAATGTCTTCTCCTTCATCAACTGACAGAAAGACTGCTGAACTTTTTCTTGGAAAGGGCCATTCTCATAACGTTCTCTTCCAAAGTTCCCTCGTGCTGCTGCTTCCTCTGGGCTTAGCTGAAGAAACAGAATCAAATCTGGCTTCGGGAGCCCAGCGTCAGGCTGTTTGCACCAGTCCAGGCAGAAGTTCTGTTCCAAACAAAGAAAACCCAGTCAAGTGGGGAAAAAAAAAAAAAAAGGAATGAGAACAAGGGAGAGAAGGGCAGCTGAAGAGTGAGGTGAGGGAGGAAAAGCCAAAGAGATGCAGCACAGATCACTGAGCACAGCCCTACAAACTGAAGAGGAGATATTCCAGTTTAACATTTGTGAATTCAACCCCGTAATTTTGGAGATCCAGATTTTTCTAGGCACTGCGTACCTCTCATGCTCAATGAAGCCAAGCAAAGCTAATGATTTTAACACCTCTTCCACAAAGCCCAGCAGGGAGAAATACTGAGTCATATTCTGAAGTCTCCATACAGCTGTTTTCAGTCCACAAGAAAACTGCTCCTGACTATAAATATCATGCTTTAGTGTGTTTGTGCCCATGAAGACTCCCTTTTAAATATCTACCCCATGCTTAGTCAGCTTGGATGCATAAGCATGAGTGCATCTAGCAGGATAAGGGAAGGGATCCTTTTCCTCTGTTCAGCACCGACATCTGGAGTACTGTGTCTGGTTTGGGGCTCCCAGTACGGCACTAGAGCCTACCACACTGACAAGTAACCTAGCACATTTCTCTACTTTTTCTAAGGAAGGGGCAGACATGGGCAAACAGGCCATGTCAATACCTATGTTGAAATCCCTTTCATGTCTCAGTTCCAATCCACTTTTCCCCCACAGGAGAAGCCTGGACCACAGAAACCAAAGTCAAGACTCAAGCCTCTAATTATTTCTTGTTTCCCCAGATACAGAGAGGGGCAGGGCTTGCTACATTCCCCATTCACCTCCTTGGCACTTGTGAAGGCCACTCCAGAAAAGGCATATCTGTCAACCACAAGTGTGATTCCTTGATGGAGCTTCTCTTTCATTGATGTTCTGAAAACAACAAGGGAGAAAAAAATAGTCACACTTTTATAGAGAGATCAATAAAAAGAGCTAATGTAAAGACAGCTCACAAGGCTGGCACTTCTCTGCTAACATGTTTCGTCACAAACTGTGATTGTGAGCAGTATCAGCATTATCCATGACAGTGATCATGGATCAATTACCACTTGTGCTCTGCTTTCTAAGACATTAAGGAAATACCCTTTCAGAACACCCACACTCAGGTGCATGTGCAGGACACTGCTCAGAGCAGCTCCACAGTTCACAGGCAGGATGAACGATCACAGCAACAGCCAGGCACAAACAGCTCAGTCTTCCTTCGTAAGTGATGCAGCAGGCTTGTGATACACTGCTTCTGACAGAGAAAAGCATCCTTTATTTACAACATTTCATGCTGCAGTTCACTACACCAAAGGCTGTGCCCCGGGCCCAGTGACGCTGTGATCTGTCCAGTCCTTTTGGGCTGCCTGAAGCAATGGTGCAGTGGCAGAAGATTGGATATTGGGAAAAAATTCATCTCAGAAAGAGTGGTGAGGCACTGGCACAGCTGTCCAGGGAGGTGGGGGAGTCACCGTCCCAGGAGGTGTTCCAGAGCCAGGGAGATGTGGCTCTGAGGGACAAGGTCACGGGGCATGATGGGGTGGGCTGGACCTGGTGATCTTAGAGATCTTTTCCAACCTTTATGTTTCTATGATTCAGAATCTGGGCGGTGACAGGGAGGCGGGGTGGGGGTGAATGATTAACTCCACTGGCTTCTGTAACTGGCAGCAGGCAGGGAGCTGCTGGCCGGGACCCAGAACGAGTCTGGCCTGGCTGCACCCCAACAGAGAGGAGATCACTTACGGCTGGAGGGGAAATAGGGACGCACGTGTGGCCCTGCAGCCACGCTCCTTCACGAGGCCGCGACCCGCACAGCCTCCCTCAGGAGGGACGCCCTTCGCTGAGGCGCCACAGACCACCCCAGGGCCCGCAGCCCCCGAACTGTGACCACCGCCTGGGCCCCCCCAGCACCCTTGTCCCCATCCCCGCCCTTTACACGTGCTCCCAGCGGTTGGCGGAGAACAGCAGGTGCACGGCGTGGTCCTCCAGCTCCCTCTCCCTCGCCAGGTAGGCGCTGATCAGTTGCCCGATCTCCGTCGTCCTCTCTGTAACCAAGCGAGCGAGAGATTGGCGGCCCGGCCGCGTCTCTCAGCGGAGTCCCCCGCACCCCAAGGCCCATACCCGGGAAGCGGAGGAGGTCGGCGCGGTGCCCGGCGGCCTGCAGCGCCTGAACCAACCGCCGGCTCTGCGTGCTCTTCCCGGCACGGTCCATACCTTCCAGCACAATCAAAGCTCCACGCCCGCCCGCCATATTGCCCACCTCCCTTCACCGCTTCCCCTTCTCGCCATCGCCGCTCTAGGCAGCGGGGGAGCCATAGAGACAAAGTCCTCCGAGCCCGCTTCCCAGCCCCTCCCCTTCATGAATATGCAACACAGAGCGCCCCCCGCGGCCAATGGGCACGGAGCGTCTTATGAATATGCGATGAGGCCGGGGCCGCGGCCCGTGTCCTGCGGGCCGGGCGGGCGGCTGTTGGCGGCGGGGCGCAGGCCGCGGGCCGCAAGATGGCGACCGCCATGTACCTGGAGCACTACCTGGACAGTGAGCGCGGGGCCGCGGCCGGGCGGGATCTGCGCTGCGCCACGGGACCGAGCGGGGCGGGCGGGAGAGCAGGGAGTTCCCGCGTGGGTCTGCCGTGAGGGGAGCGGCCCTGATGGCGCTGCGTGTTTGTTTCAGGCATCGAGAACCTGCCCTGCGAGCTGCAGCGGAACTTCCAGCTGATGCGGGAACTAGACCAGAGGACTGAAGGTGTGTGCGGGTCTTCTAAATACCACAGGGAGGTGGGAGGTAAAAATGCTTCCTTTGGGAAGGCGGCTTTCTCACGCGTGCGTACTGTGTCCCGGCTTTACAGATAAGAAAGCCGAAATTGACCGCCTGGCCGCAGAGTACATTGAGTCGGTGAAGAACATGTTACCCGAGGAGCGGGTGGAACACCTGAAGAAAATCCAGAGCGCCTACAGTAAATGTAAAGAGTACAGTGACGATAAGGTGCAGCTGGCCATGCAGACGTACGAGATGGTGAGCCTTAAATAGCTTACTTTTCTTCCTTTTGTCTTCCCTAGAAAGCCTGCCCTTGTGTTACTGGGTTTGGTGTTAAGTAGACCTCTTCTGGTGAAGGGTTGGAGACAGTTTAATCAGTAGTACTCATCTGCCGTCTGGCAGCGACAGCCAGCTTACCCTGCCCACCCGCCTCTCACCCAGTAATTTACTGAGGGCTGCTCTTAGTCATAAGCAGCAATTTTTAGGTCAGCTTCAAAACTGTATGGTGGAGGAGATGAGGGAACCGTTTCCACATAGTTACCTTGGTTTCCAGCTGACAAAGACATGGAACCCTGTCAGCTCCTCTGTTCTGGCTGTGTCTTAGATGTCAGGCTTTGCGTGTTGGACTTAGTGTGAAAATGGCATTTCTTACGATGCAGCTTTCCGCTTTTCTCCTCTTCTGCACTGACTGACTCCTGTCTATCCATCTGTTCTTTGAGTAATTCTGTCTATTTTATCCCTTAGGTGACTTTAAGTGAGGGGAATCCTTTTTGTCTGCACTGAGTGTTTTACATAGCTTCTAGAAATGCCTTGAGTTCTAATTACTGCAGCCGCAGTACTTCTTATTGACATCAAATACTGCAGAAAAGGAAATTATTTCATGTATCCTTGATAAATGCCAACTTCATGAACAGGTACTGCAGCAGCACAGCTGTTTTGTGGATAGGGGATGAAGGTTTGAACACCTTTGTTGCATCTCTGTTCTGTAAACCACATTACTATGGACAGGGTATTAGAAGACACCTAATGTGTACTGACTTGTTATTGGAGATAGCCTGTATTCATTATTAAATTTCATTAAATAGCATGCTTGTGAAATACCAGAGAAAATATTGACACACTTTATGGATACCAGTTGAATAATGTGTTCTGAAAGTGGCAGAAAGAAAACTTTTTTTTTTTTTTTAATATCTTTCTGTTTTGTTCTGCAAACTGTTAGTCTGGTTGCTTGGACTCTCCTTCCCCCACTCCCTTTTCCTTCCTTTCTCTTTGCTTGCATTAGGATTGAGTCCTCTTGCTTTTTCTATAGCTTTTTTTCTTTCTCTGTCTGCTCCAGTTGGCTTTGTGTGTACCATTTCCCTTTTCCAGTCTGATGTGCCCTTTGTGCTTTGCCTTGAACTGTTACATTCGTGTTCTTACAGAGAGCAACCAAGCTACTAGACGTTCCTTGTTTTGCATTGGGAGTGTTTCTATGTTTTTAATTCAGTTTGTGGTTTCCTCTTCTGTGCAGGTGGATAAGCATATCCGCCGGCTGGATGCGGACTTGGCGCGGTTTGAAGCGGATCTGAAAGATAAACTGGAGGGCAGTGACTTTGAAAGCTCTGGATCACGAAACCTGAAAAGTGTGTAAATGTTATATGTTTAACAGACTTTTCCGGCACTGGGTATTTCTAAGCAGAGGGGCTTAGGTACAGAGTAGACTGTCATTTCTAGAGGCTATGGTGTAATCCCATACTTATTTTAAATGCTCTTCAGGTATTTATAAAGTTGCAGTGGGCAATAAACAGGAGAAGGAGAAAATCTAGTGCTGGGCTCTCCTTGTCAGTGTCCTGAGGTGGTCACTAGTTGTAAGGACTGAACTGGCCAAGGGAGAACTAACCATGACAAAGCTGAACAGATGCTTGACCTGTGGTTCCTACAGTTCTTGAGTTTAACAATCTCAGCCGCAGGCTTCATCTGTCACTTAGATTTTAAAAAACCAGTATGTTTGTTACATCATGTCTAATCAGATATGTTGCTGTTTAAAATCTTGTGTGACATTATGGACTGACATTGTATTGCAGTGATCTAATTGCCTAAACTGCAAACGTAGGATTTTGACGCTTGGGAATATTACTTGCAAACCTGGTCTGTTTGTGGCAGAAAAGCATATGTGCATTTCGTAATCGGTGTTCAATTGCATGTGACAAAACAATAAATGCACCAAAAGAAAAACACCTGGGGCTGGTATTCAAACAGGTTGAAGCAATGCTTTTTCTTTCTTTATAGAGGGACGAAGTCAGAAAGACAAAAGAAGCTCTCGTGGTCGAGGCAAGCGGACGTCTGAAGAAGATACACCAAAGAAAAAGAAGCTGAAAGGAGGGTAAGACGTACCCAGTCACACTTCTGGTGACTTTGGCCCAGCACTTCATGAATTTTCCTCATGCTCGTGTTACCTTGTTTATGACTCTCATGTTGGAACGTTAGTGGTGTTAGAGTATTCTGGTCTCACTAATTAAGAGTCCACCTTAGGACAAGTTAGCCTTGCTAATTAACTCCTTGCTTGCCACATGGAAACCTAGCATGCTTGGAATGCCCTCTGTCTGGAAGGACAAGATCAGAGTCTCTGTTGCTGTTGGCAAGCTGGGAGAAAATACCTTTGATTTTTGTCATGCAGCTATTTTTAACAGTTGCTTGTGATATTCATTGTAAAGAAACACTTGCCCGTTGGAGCAAATGCTGATGCTGTATTGCTGTTATAGAGATCTTTGAGAGTTTTTATGGTTGTTTTTAATCAGCTGTGTCCTAAATAGTCTTGAATAATATAATTCTGTTCTGTGAAGCAAGGAAGAAGACATTTCACCTCTCTGTCATGTGATTTTTGTTTTAAAGGGACCCTGTTAATTCCAATATATTCAATTGATGAAATGGAGGGGCAAGTTGAAAAGAAAGAAAGTATTTTCTGTTAAGTGTTACTGCCGGGTCAGAGCTCCACGGAGGAAGGTGGTTCCCTCATACCTGACGAGGAGAGAAGAATATGTACTAAAATGGATTAGGGAAAAAAAATCAGGTTATTCTGTCTACAGACCGAAGTGAGATGTATGTGAATTTTGTTACTGTAGTCATGTACTCGTAGAATCTACCAATCAATCTTTTAATCCTTTGCAGTAAAGCGCATATTTTTATAGTAGCTCAAACCCACTTTATGATTTTAATTATTGAATAATCTGTCGTCTGTAAGTGACGAGTGCTTTGTCCTTATCTGCAGCTCCGAGTTTGCTGACAGCATCCTGTCGGTGCATCCCTCAGATGTCCTGGACATGCCGGTGGACCCCAACGAACCCACCTACTGCTTGTGTCACCAGGTGTCCTATGGGGAGATGATCGGCTGCGACAACCCAGATGTAAGCACTTGCTTTACTGTCAGAATGCGCTCTGTATCTTTTGAAATGATGTTTGCAGCATCACAGCACAGTGAAATCCAGGGGGGTACTTGTTAATTAGATCATCCAAAGTGAATGTTGCACTGGTGAAATGCTAAGCATCTCTTCTGTGGATTTTTCCTTTGTTTTGCAGTGCCCGATTGAATGGTTCCACTTTGCTTGTGTGGACCTCACCACCAAACCAAAAGGGAAATGGTAAGGACACGCAGGTTTTTTACTTCTGTCAGGCTACAGTTTCTCTCAAACGGAATCACAAAAAGAATTGAAACCCCATGGTGACCCTTCCTGACAAAGGAACTTTGTTCTTGTTGTTAGAAGTTTACATCACGTCGGGTTTGGGACTGCATTTTTGTGAAGGCAGAAGGGGAACATTTTTCCTAGAGGCTGTTTCCACGGGAGTCTTAGCTTCCTTAGATTTCAGTGGGATCAAAACAAGGACCCAGGCATGCAAATGTTCATTATAAGCAGAGCAGTTCGTGAGCTTGCGCTGTTGTCAATGGGTACGGCTTACATCTCATGTTTGCATTTGTTGCTGTGATTAAGGTTGGGAAAAGAATATTTTCTATTCTGCTTAGGGAAGCACCATGTAAGACTATTGTCTTGGCTTTGCCTATGTATATTCCCCTTTTAGAAAAAGTCACAGGCTTTTTCTGTGCTTGCTTTCTTTTGCAAAGGACAAAAGCTTTGCTAAATGTTGTCATGCCACACTCTTACAATTTGCATAACAAAAGTAAGATTTTAAGAGGAAATGCAAGGCACTACCGCATTAAGTGGGGTCAAATAGTATGACTTGGTCATTGCGTTCCAATCAGATATTGCAGTGGCAGCGTGCAGTTGAATGACCAGCTGGTTGTTGAGTCTGCAGACTTTAAAAGATGTGTACATCTTTCTGTTTGGTGACTCTCTTCGTCTAACTATAAGATGCTTATTAGAAACAAGGTTAAACAGATGTGAACTGCAGCCATTTGCAGTCGTTGGAGGGAGAGGGAGGAATTGAAGCAGAGTATCATTGTTCCTTTGACTGTGGAGGAAGCTTATGTAACTTGGGGAAGTCGGTTGAAATAGCTTCTGGGTGAATGAAATAGAGTGGCTCACAGCTGTGAGGGGCAGGTGAGCCCCAGAAGCCTTCCAGTGCTGTCCCTTCTGCCTGCCAGAGTGGGCACGCTTCCTTTCCTCTCTGCCCAATCTTGCTGCCTGTCATGAAAAGTGTTGCGGTTGGCTAAAATTAACACCACCTCCACTCATTTCCAAGTAATAGAAAAAGCTCCTGAGTAATAGGTTGTTAATTTTAGGAACTAATCGCAGCCTTTTTTTTTTTTTTTTCTCTGTAGGTTTTGTCCGCGTTGTGTTCAGGAAAAAAAGAAAAGTAAGAAGTAAAGGGCAATACCTCCTCTGAGGCAAGAAGAGTTTTAATATATTCCTTCCTTCATGTTGCAATATCATCTTTGATTTTGGTTGTGATTTTAAGACCTGCCCTCCTCCTGTTTCTGATACGCTATTTAATTGTCCAGCGGCCAGTTGTAATTCCTGTTCTTTTGTAAAAAAAATGACTTTGGGAAGGGAGGAATTTGCCCCAGGGATTTTATTTATGTTACTCTTGCACAGCACTGAAATCAGTGTTACTCTGAAGTGCTAGAACAGCCAGTAGCTGTAATCTGCTAGTTCTTAGGAGTCTGTTAAACCCTGTGAGGCACTGCAGGAAAATGAGATACCCATGTCTTCAGTATGATGCGTGCCATGGCTGAAGTCATTCAGACCTGGAGCTTAGCGTGACAGAAAAAGCAATTCTCTCTCATGCAGCCTACAGGAAAGGATTCTCTCAATTGTTTTGGTGTGATGCCCTTTTGTTGTGCAGTTTTGTAGTACAGAGAGGATCAAGAAAGCTGATTAGCTGTTTCCAGTGTCTGTTTCCTCAAAGCCAAATTCTGTGCTTAGTTTTGACAGGATGGGAATAGGAGAGAGAGAAGATGATATCTTCTCTTTTGGGGAATTTCTTCTGTCCAACTTTGCACTGCCATTCTTTTACTTGATTTTGCTCAGATCCATGTTACAGCCTTGACAGAAGCAAACTGTGTGGCTTTTAACCTCCTTCTGTGAAAGGCTCGTCTCTTCTGGAACAAAACCTTTAAATATCGAAGGAGTTGTCCTGCAGTGTTTCTTGTTGACAGTAATACCGAGAGGGCAAGTTACCTTTCCTGTCAGTTTTTGTTTCTTTGAAAATCCTTTTAAGTGTGTTACTGTGAAGTTGAAACCTAGAGTATTGTCATAGGGGGTCCGATTTATTCATACAGTGAGATGAAGGCCTGATTTCTGTTATATCTGTATGCCTGTCTTGCACCTCGGGAAATCGAGATAAGAAGCTTTAAGGGAAGATTCTCTTAGGACAATGTGTATGTGCCAGTGATGATGCAGCAAAGCTGAAAGGCAGCTGTGTGGTAGTGTGGTGGGAGTCTGGTTCTTGGGTAGCTTTTGCTACGAAGTAGTGCCATTAAAGAAGGCAGTGCAGCAGGAATGTTTTTAAATTACTGCTTGTCTTTTTCTAGGGGGCAAGTTTGCCTGTTCTTGACTTCTTTAAGCTGCCTTTCAGATCTTGAATGTGAATGCGTGCTATCATCATGGTGTCAGTTGCTGCAGCAAGGGGATGAGAAGGAAATAATAAGTAGGAAAACAAAACTCTGTGTTTTGTTGGTTTCTTTTTCTCCTTCCTCTGAGTTGATAGTGAATGCAGAAGTCGAGGGAAGAACAGATAACTATTGTCTTTAGGTATCTCCTGTATTACGGGGCTTAACTGCCTACCAAAGAGATGTGGTTAAAGGTTGTTCTGCCAGGGGAGAGAGAAAACAAAGCAAAAAACCCCTGCAGCAGTACAGAGCAGGGTTCGTGAACTCTGTTGGCAGTGGCCTGTGATGGCTGTTAATGGCAGCTCTGTGCAGGGCTGCGCATTGCTCTGCATACCAGTGTGCAGAGCTCTTGATACAGGCTGTTGGAAAGGCTTCCAGATAAGCCCTTTCTTCTGCTTTAAAAACAACCTGAATAAACAGTACAGAAGGGAAGAAAAAACAAAATAAAACAAATCTAGTCCAACTTTGGCACCAGCTTCCAAAAGAAAAAAAAAAATTTCTTGTCTTGCCCTGGCCCTCTTATTTGTGTTTTGCAATGAAGGAAAGTAGAACTTAGCTCATGCCAGTTTTGCCTTCCTGCTTTGCTCTGTTGGGTTTTTAGCTGCTGCAGGTACGTTAGGACTGTCGCAAAGAAACCTTTTGGTACTGAGACAGGTTTTCTGTGAACCTTCTGAGTTATCTGCTGTGCAGAAAACCTGTCTGCAGAGTCCTTTCATTGGAAGTGTGACATTGTACGTATTCACTGCATTGCATCACTCTGCATTGTATATGAAGTTTCTGTAGTTCATGTTTACAGGATAATGCGTGTTTGTCATTGTTGCCATTGTAAAAGCGCCCCAAAATGACATCGACAAGTTAAAAACAGAACGCTGCTGGGAAGGGAGAGGAAAAGCACAATCTCACAAATCTGAGCTTAGTGATACAGCCAGCCTTTTCCTTCTCTCTGCCTCTGTCTTGAGAGTGAATGTAATTGTGATACCTCATGAGCCCGCCTGTAATTCAGTACCAGCAGTAAGCCTGTACCTCACTGACCTGCTACACTGGATTCCTTGTAAGGGTGACTGTCCTGAAGGCTATGATGCTGTCACAGGTTTTGTTTTCTCCTTCCGTCCAATGCTATTGTAAACGTTTTTCCCGTGTCTCCCAAGGCTTTAACAGTCATGGTATCACCATAAATCAAGCACTGGATTGGAAACAAATCCAAAATTATTGTACCTCTTCAGAGACCTTGCTGGAAATGTGCAGGTATGGAAATGCACAGCTATGGACAGATCAGTGCAAAGCTGACTGCCCTACCCTTGGGAATGGTGGTCAGGTGGGGCAGCTAAGTATCTGCTTTCTCCAGCTCAGAAGAGCAGATGTTTTCCATTTTTACCAGCAAAGCAAAAAAAAAAAAAAAAAAAAAGTTCTAGAAGATGGCATCAATGCTCAAAAGGAAAGAAGCTTCTTCAGCAGGAGCCAGGATCGGCGCCCAGGGCAGACCTGGCTGCTCCGTACGGCGTAACACCACGAATGTGTCCTCAAAACCCACACCAGCAATAAGCCCAGCCTGCCCCTGGGCTGGGGGACCCGCAGCCTTCACTTCGTGAAAGAGTTTAAATCTTTCTCTCGAATTTTGAATGTACAGTGTTAAATGCGCTCTTATGGAGAAGGATGGACAAACAGACTGATGCGGAGGGGAATGTTCCACTGACAGTTGTCAAAGCACCGAAGTGCTCGGTGGTGTTCAGCTTTACTACAGCTCAGCCAAACTGGAGGTGAAACGACGTTAACCTGACAGCTCTATTTTCTAAAGGAATTAGATCTATGTTCCCTTTGTAAATGGAAGAGAATATAAATCTTTTTATGGAAAAAAAAAAAAAGAAGAAGAATGTAAAGTTAAAAAAAATGTATATCTGTATTTTTGGATCACGTTATAGATAATGAATATATTGATATAAATAAAATATTTTTGGGAACCGAGCTGTCGGAGATGTTGAGGTGGAGGGGGCGGCCGGCCTCTAGGACCGCCCGGACGGTGGGGGGGAGAGCTGCGGGGTCCTCCCTCCGCAGGGTGGCGCTGCGGGGTCCTTCTGCCAGAAGAGGCGCAGCGCCGGCAGAGGGCGCTAGGGGGTCCTCCCGCCGGTAGGGGGCGCGCGGCTCAGCTCTGCCTCTCGTCGTTCCCCCGCTCAGCCATGGGATTCTCCGCAGCCTCCCGCCGCCCCGTGCGGCGCAGCTGGCCCCAGCTCAGGACGCTGGTGGGCTCCTGTGGGACGTGGCGACCGCAGAGCCCGGCCCCTGAGCAGCGGCGGCCGTGCCGTGCGGCTGTCAGGCCGTGGCTGTGCCCTGGCAGCGCTCTGCACACCGCCCGGCCTCGCTGCCAGGAGGTCCCGCTCACCTGCGAGCGCTATGGGCTGCGGCGGTTGCCCTTCGCCCGCCTCTCCCGCGGCGATGTGGCCTTCTTTGAGGGCCTCCTGCCAGGCAGGGCGCGCACAGATCCTGAGGAGCTGAAACTGTTTAATGTGGACTGGCTGAAATCAGTCCGAGGTAAGTGGGGCTGCTGGCTTTTCAGTGCTGCTGAAACCTCGCTCGTCTCTGCTTGCAGACCCAACAGAATGAGTTTTCCTCATAGGAAATATGAGAGCTGCCACGTTTTTCAGGATAAAAGAAAATTGACTGTTTTCCTAAAATTGAAGTGTTCGTTTAATAGTTTCTGAGTTTTTGACCAAGCCTCAGAAAGAAGCATTGTGAATTTTCCCTTGCTTTTGTCAAAGATTCTATAAGAATAGAATCACGGAATCACTGCTGTTGGAAAAGACCCCTAAGATCCCCAGGTCCAACCCAGCCCACCCCACCGTGTGCACTGACCATGTCCCTCAGTGGGACTGACCATGTCCCCACGGCTCTGGAACACCTCCAGGGACGGTGACCGCCCCACCTCCCTGGGCAGCTGTGCCAGTGCCTCACTGCTCTTTCTGAGAAGAAATGTTTCCTAATATCCTACCTGAATATCCCCTGGTGCAGCTTAAGGCCATCACCTCTCATCCTAAAATAGAAAACATTTCCCATTGCTCACACTGGCAGCCAAGTTTGTAGACACGCTAAAGGTTTTTACAAGTTGCTTGAAGTGCTTTAGAGTAACTGTGCCTCACAGTGGAGGGGGTGTTGCTATTTCAGACATCATCCCTTGCCACCTTCTTCATTCTGCCCTCAATACAGCCCATGGCTTGCCTTGAGAGTCCCTTGCTTTCATTGCAGGCTGTAGCGAGCTGTTGTTGAAGCCAAAGACATCAGCAGAGGTGTCTCAAGTTCTCAGGTAATATGTGCCTTTCTTATAGGGCTGTGGGGTGAGGAAACTCAGGTTTGGGAAGGTCACACAGTGAGTTTGGAGGAGTGGTGGGTGACATTTCGTGCTGGGTAGGGCTGCCTGGAGGGTGAGGCAGCTGAGGCACAGATGCACGTACTTCATTGCCTACAAGGCATTCATTTCTTGAGAGGAGGAGGAGGACAGTAATGTTAACAGAGACTGCTACATAAATCCATGAGCGGAGTGAGTTGCGATTTCCAGGCAGATATTGCATGGCAGGTCTGGGGCTGTTCAGCGGGATGACCCCAGACGTTCATTCTTTTGTCTGGTGCTGTGGTGAGTGCAGTAAGGAGTTGTGCTTTCTCGTGTTTACAATGAAACTGACCCTTTGTATCAATTTAATCTTTAGGCTAAACATTGCTTAATTTTAAGGCACATTGAGCACTCTCACAACAGCATGCATTGTAGTAGAAATAAAAATGTTTTGATAGACTGGATTATGGCCTTAAGAGACCTAAGGCTTGAGAAACCTGTTTCCTTCCAGGTACTGCCATGAGAGGAACCTGGCAGTGAGCCCACAAGGGGGTAACACGGGCCTTGTTGGTGGCAGCGTTCCTGTCTTTGATGAGATAATTCTTTCCACTGCTCTGATGAGCCAGATCATCAGCTTTGACCCAGTGTCTGGTAAATATCGTAGACACGTGGTGTACAGAAGCAAGCCCCTGGGTCTAACTTAGCTGTTTTCTGGGAGCCGATAGCTGTGGGATCAGCAAGGGTCAGCCCAGCAGCATCGTAAGGGGCATCAGAGATTTGTGTCCTCCCAGTTCCTGCTGCCGATGCCATCCTTTGGTGATAACAGGAGCAGATGTAAGAAAACAGCTGGTGGCAGAAAAGAGGAAGAAAAAGATAATCCTGTATGTCCTGTTACCTAAATGAGAAACCCAGCAGGTGGAGAGCAACAGTGGCTGGGGAGGTGTGTGATAACCGCACTAACTGGGAAGGGAAGGATGGGGAAAGCTTATGTGTTGTTTGGGTTTGGAAATCTAGGAAGCAGACTGCTTGGAGTATCTCAGTTCTTAAAACATGATGAGAAAGGAAATGAATGCCAGGCAGAGGTTGACTTAACATCACTGTATTTTGCGGAACGCCTGCTTGCACTCTTCCCACCTCTTCAGGAGGCACCTTCCTCTGGGGCATCAGGCTGTAGCAGGATGTTTGTGTTTCAGGAATCCTGGTGTGCCAAGCTGGCTGCATCTTAGAGAAACTCAATGAGTACTTGGAGGAGCGGGGCTTTATCATGCCGCTTGACTTGGGAGCCAAAGGTAGCTGTCACGTCGGTGGTAACGTGGCCACAAATGCTGGAGGCTTGCGGCTCTTGAGATATGGCTCTCTGCGAGGGACTGTGTTAGGGCTGGAAGTGGTAAGGCGAGTACCTGGTAGTTCCCTTCTACGCTTGCACCTCTACCTCTTATCTGTTTCCTGCTACTCTACTCTTGACTGTCTGTTATGAAGGCAAAAGTTCCCTTCCGGTCTCCCCCTCTTAACTGTTCCTTTTGTGGCTCTTTTGAGAAAGGTTAGGAAGTGTCTTCATGCATGTAGCATCTGTTATTGATACCGATACTCTGTGTTCTCACAGGTGCTGGCAGATGGGACAGTTCTGGACTGCTTGGCACCTCTGCGCAAGGATAACACTGGTTACGATTTGAAGCAGCTTTTCATCGGATCCGAGGGGACTCTGGGAGTCATCACAGCTGTCTCCATACTCTGCCCTCAGAAACCTAAGGCTGTGAATCTGGCATTCCTAGGTAGGAACTACTATCAATGAGCATCACACGTGAATTCACAGGCTGGAGGGGGAATAGTTGTGAAAAGGGAGTCCCTGTTGAAGCTTTTTAGCAGAGCTGTTTGGAGGGAGCCTTCACTGAGACTGTTCTTTTCTCAGAGAGCTCCAAGGCCGGATGAAGCTTCTGAAACAGCTTGCTTCTAATAGATGTGTCCTTGAAAGCTGAACTCTTGGGAGGGTATGAGTAGACAAACCTGTGGAATATGTACAGCGAACCCAAGAATTTGCCTGAACTTTCACAAGAGCCTTTAAATTCATCTTGGGTTGCTTTCTTGCCTGTGTTGAGAGCTAGGCGTGTGGCACACTCTTTGCTGTGAACTGTCTCAGAATGTGCAAGAGGTCCTTGCCACAGCAAAGACCAATTGCTGTCTCCTGCTGCTGTTCTTCTCCAACACTTTCCCCAGCTCAAACCAGTAGAGGAGTTGTTGGTCCAAACCCACACTGGGCTCTTGTTTCCTACAGATGGGAAACATCACTTGAAGCACGATACAGGCTTTTAAACAGTTTTTAAAAGCTTTTGGAGGGTTCCTTTTTGTTTGTGATCTTTCTTTGTATCTCTCTGAAGGATGTGAGGACTTCTCCCGGGTTCAGGAAACATTTACAACCTGCAGAGCCATGCTAGGAGAGATCCTGTCTGCGTATGAGTTCATGGATGAGAAGTGCATGGAACTGGTTGAGAAACATCTTGGTCTGTCCAACCCGGTGAGAGGTACCAGAGCTGATAACTGTGTAGGGAAAAGATGCAGATAGCTGCCTTTGTGCTGCAGAAAGAGGCATTACGCTGCTCAAGGGCTTTTAGTCCCACTTAATTTTTGTACCCAGAATGCAATTCCAAGCTCCACTGGTAAAAGTTTTTAAAGATAGAACTTTTTGCTCCTACTGGTTCTCGCCAAACTGCTAGTTTTTTTGAAAAGCAGTGGCTAGATAGTGAATAGAATATGGAATTGAAGTGCCCTCCAGATATAAGATTGCCACTTGGGCTGTGCTTCTGTTTGGCACCAAAGAATCTGGGCAGTAGAGGATACTTCATAAAATGTGCCACATTTGGGAAAATCTCCAGAATCTGCACTGAATTCCTGTGCTTATAGCACAGAGCATCCACTAATTTTATTCTCCCTCACTTTCAGATAGCCCTTTTTATGTTTTAATTGAAACTTCGGGCTCCAACTCAACCCATGATGAAGAAAAATTGCACAGCTTCCTGGAAGAGGCCATGACTTCTGGTTTAGTCACCGATGGAACTGTGGCAGTGGATGATAAGAAAATAAAGGCAAGTGAACATTTCCTCTTGCACAAATCTGCTTGAAATGATTCTCTTCTTCATGAGGAAGTGTTCATCCTGTTTGATGTTTGGATTTAGTGCACCTGAGTGATCTATTAGCTTATTATGGGCAAGAAAGGTCCAGAGAATTTGGATTTTCAGCGGGTGTTTTCTCCTTGAAAAAGATCCGGATAATGAATTGTGTCTCTCAGTATTTGCTGTGGTAGGACCTACATCTCCATGAACACTACCAAAAGTGAAAGCTGAATTGTCAGTGAGGCCAGGAATGAATGAAGTCCTGCAAACCAGGGTGGGGACGTATTAGAGCAAGGCACTGCAGTCTCAGGGAGCAAAGTGCACAGAGGGTCTGGGTGTGAAGGACTGCTATCCGTCTGCCAATGAACACAAGTGTGTTACAGTCTGTTATGTTGACTCACGTTCCCTCAGTTCCCAGACTGACCCTGGCAGTTCGGTAGAGGAGGCACATTCCCACCTCTTGGGAATCCAGAACATCTTTGCAGTGAATGCCCATGGGTGTGACACTTGTTCTTTCTGTCTGGGGTACTGCTGATGTGTCACTTTACAGTGCTGCCAAAAAGTCATTCTGACTGTTTCCAGTAAGGCAGAGGATACCGAGGGAAATCAGATGTTACGTGCAGAGTCAGGGCTTCTTTTCCCTCCGTGTCACAAAGTATTGAACATGAGGAACTTGGTTGATTGGGATTCCTTTGATCTTTGTCCCACAGACACTGTGGAGCCTGCGGGAGAGGATCACAGAGGCGCTCACTCGTGATGGCTGTGTTTATAAGTACGACATCTCTCTCCCTGTGGGAAAGCTGTATGATCTCGTGACTGACATGAGAGCTCGTCTGGGCCAGAGTGCCAAAAATGTGGTGGGCTATGGCCACGTGGGTAAGTGCAGATGCAGGAAAAGGAGGTGATTGCTTCTTTTGCTCCATGTTTTGCTGTGCAGCTTCCTAGTAGCTCCTAAAGGCTTGGGTGTTTTTTTTTTTTAATTACTGAGAAGCGTAGACTAAATAGCTGAGAGCTATTAGAAGAGAAGGATGCGTAAGTATCTTCATTGCTTTCAGTCTGTATTCTGTATATTAAGGTATTCTGTATATTAGGTAGGTGCAACCTGGCAGCATAACCACTAACCACTCTGCAGTTTTAAAGTGGTTGTTTGTATCTTTTTGCTCCGTACTTTCTGTTTAAATATCCCAGATATTTCACTGGACCTTCAGTGTGATTAATGTACTCAGACACATTTGGTAGGTAAACACTTTCCAAAGTGATTAGTCCTACTGGAAATCAGTTCTGTTTGAGCCATTAACTCTCCAAATGAGAGTGGTAAAAATAGTTCACAGAAAGGCTGCTGTGTTTATCAGAATGCTTTCAAACTAACTTCACTTTATATACGGTAAAGACAGAAAAGTCACTTAGCAAAGCTATTCTGTGGGTTCTCTACCACAACCCCCTGCTAAAAATAAACCACCAAACAAAGCCAGTAACAACAACAACAACAAAAACCAGAACGCTCCTCAGCGTGCTTGATTTCAGATGATTTGAAAGACATGGAAAGACAAGTTTTCATAATAACAGCCACCTTTGGAGGATGGTGGCATTGAGAATTAAGCTGTGTACTGTAAGGATTTGCTGAGATAAAAGAAGAGCTTCCAGGGGGAGGATGAGTATCTTTATGTTTGTATGTTTTGTCTTCTGAATATCCTGTAACTATGTGCTTAATTGAGTATCATCCCATGCAAGCAGCAAGAGGAGAAAAGAAATGCTTTGCTTTCTTTGTTTCTGTTGATGCAGTGCCAAAGTGCCTTTAGAATACTGCACAAATATAATAGGTACAATAATGAAGGGCTGTATTGAAATCTAATCATCGTTATTAAATACTGTTGGGGAAATCTTTGGCATGCCATCTTAGTGCAGGAAGAATAATTAGTGCAGCACAGTTGTTTGAATTTGAAAGTTACAAAAGTGGGAATTTGAGAGTTGCTTAACTTGGAACACTTCCTCAGAGGTTGTGCTGAAAGCATGGAAAAACAAAGATCCTATTTGAGTTATTTGTGCATGGAGAGGCCTGATGTTTGTGGAAGGACAGTTCGCTTCCCCTCTCAAAAAGGAAGGTTTTGGGAAGTAACAAAGGCACTGTTGTTTGAGTACTTGGATGTCTTGGATGATGTTTGAGTGCTTGGGTGATGACAGTAATGATTCTCCATTGCAGGGCTGCTGAGTTTTTCTCACAGACCCACCTCTGTAATGTTTTATTGCAGGAGATGGAAACTTGCACTTGAACGTCACAGCAGAGTCCTACAGCCATTCCCTTCTGGATGCCATCGAGCCATTTGTGTATGAGTGGACTGCAAGACACAATGGCAGCATCAGCGCAGAGCACGGGCTGGGCTTCAAGAAAAAGCAGTTCATCCAGTACAGCAAACCCAATGAGGCGATCTTTCTGATGCAGCGTTTCAAAGCCATGTTAGACCCCAAAGGAATCCTCAATCCATACAAGACACTGCCCTCCAGCTCCTGAGAGCACCGCGCTCTGAGAAGAGGGCAGATGCCATCGCGTGGGGACGGCGTCTCTAGCTCAGTAGCCACATGATCCATCAGTTTGTGGTTAAAGTACAAGCACGTGGAATGTTCCTTGGCCTATTTCCTTAGCGTGATGGAAGATGTAAAGGAATGTGCTTCCTCTTTTCCAGGGTGTCTGCTCTTCTTTCTGAAGAAGAGCACATTGCTGATTTTGGCAGTATGGATTTTCTGTTTAATCTGAACACTGAAACCAAGCATACATATATATATATATATAAATCTCACCCACTTGCTCTGCTATGAGTGTGATGTCTAGAGTTGGTTTCCACCTTAGTCTAGGCATTAGAATGCTTGAAGATTCCTCACATCTCTCAAGCTCTGGTGATCACTGTTTTTCTTTTTTCTCCGTATCATTTGTTGCACGTATTCTGCAGTCAAATGTTGAGGGGAAAAAGGGAGCAGCAAAGTTTCAGAAGCAAGGGAACCTTTGGGGATTCTTATTGCCTTTATCTGAAATTACCTACAGAATTATGGAGAACAGAGTCCTTGCTTATAAGTTTTATAAAACCAGAGCTACTTAACACTTGCTCACTCGGGCGTTTTGGTGAGGTTGGTAGGGTGGCAAGAAGGTTTGTGGTATGTGAGCTGATGTCAGAGCCAGCTGGTAGCAGTGGTGCCCTTGCTAGTTGGTGGTGTTTGAGGCTTCTTTACAGCATGAGGGCATCGGATACGTGGGGCTAAACATCAAGAGCCAGGCTTTCTTTTGTGCTTGTGGGGAGGACTTAGGTACCAGGTAGGTGCTGTTCACATCATTACACCAAAAGGCCAAGTCAGATGTGGCGTGATTTACAAACTGACTGTGCAGGGGCAGAGCTGTGCAGGCTGTGCCGTGTTTTGGTCTGGCCATGATGATGTGTTCTGTTGTTTGATTTAGTATCATGCCATCTCCTCAGTTTCAGGGCAAACAGCTTCACAGGGCAGTAAAACTGCTCACCAGGATTTTTTATTTTGATTACTCATGCTGCTGTAAATACCTTTGAACTACTGTAATTTATAAAATTGTGTTCATGCTGTCTCTAAGGAATACTCTGCTAAAAATAAAGATTTCTTCACATTTTGAAGCTCAGCATTATTTTAGAACTGTAATAAAAGCGATTTTTGTTCCTGGTTTTTAAAAATATAGCAATTGAAAAAACTTATTTTAAAAAACGAAAATCCAAACTCTCATTCTCTGTGGGTTGGGATAGTCTATTTTCTATTTCTTCTTGTCTATAGTTAGCAGGAGTTACTACTATACTTCAATCAAAACCAGAACTTCTCGGTCTGAGCCTCTGCTAGTGGCCCAGGGAGGCTAAGGATAAATGTGGCCTTGCCAGAATCCAGGTGTGAAAATGTGTCTTGGCTGCAGGTGGCACAGCTGGAGCCCGTCCGTACGCTGTCATGTCTTGCAGAGCCCCGTACTGAGATGCCAAGGTCTTGGCCTGGCTGCGCTTTTGGCTCTGTTTGCTGTTTTGACCGTGACCACGCACAGCACGCCGGCCCCACGGGAATATCTTTCTGCTGAACGGGGTTGAGGACTGAGGGAAGGTGGTCCTGCCAAACTCTGCAGCGTAGTCCTTTGTAGGAGGGGCTCAAGAGGTGGGATGTGAATCCATCCCCAGCAGAGGAGGGAGCTGATGCAGTACCTCTTCTTTTACCCGAGCTGTGGGCTGGCAGCTGCCTCTTGCCTAGAATGGCTCTTCCTCTTCCCACTGTCCCTGAACAGCATCCATCCTTTCCTTGCATCTGGTTAATGGGCTTTGTTGTGACATTAGGTCAGGTCCTGGAGTGTAAGATCTTGAAGTGGCAGAAAGAAGGAGGAAGGTGACTGTGAGGTTAAAACGTGAGTAAGCGATGGACTTTGTTTGCCATTGGGTTTGGCTACAGCAGAATTTGTTGCTTTGATCTTCAGCACCTCTGTTGCTGTTTTGGTTTCTGAGGACTCCTTGTACATGTCCATGCACCCTGAGGACGTGCCAGGTGGCCAGGCCAGACCAACTCTTGCCTGTCTCCTAAGGCCTTGGCTGGAGTCCTGGCTGAGAGCCGCTCTTCCCCTAGATCTTCAGCTGAAGAAATAGAATTCATTCATGTTTTGTGTCCTGTTTGTGCCCATGATATTGTGCATGGATACTTCTGCTCTCTTCCCCACTAGTTTGCTCTGATTTAATGGTGAGGTGACATTGGCCAGAGGAGGTGTTTTCTCATTTGGGGTGTACAAGCGACACAGGACAGGATATCAAACCACCATCTCCACGTGCACAGTGCAGAGATTTCTGTGCACTGTGGTACTCAGCTAACTCCTTTTGTTTTCCGTAGGTGCAGCCTTACCACAGGGGCAGGTTTCAGGCTGGTGGAGGCGGCCCATATGGCCCACATCCAGCTCTGCTCCAGTTGGCGGGCAGCCTGGTAGCCAAGAGCCGCTTGGGAGAGCAGGCAATAGGAAAAGAAATCAGTAGGAAAATGAAATCCTGCTGTCTGGCATTCAGAGAGATCCCTGATTCCAACAGATGCATGAAAAAATTAGGCCTACTCAAGCAGGAGGGTGAGAGGAGAAGGAAGATGATGGGAAGAACCAGAAGACAACACAAGACCTAGTGGAACTGGAAGGTGAGCTTTGTAAATAGGCTGGTTTTAACCGGGCTCGTTCCCTCACAGATTTCTGCATGCCCTCTTGTGTGTGCTGCGTGTCCATGTGAACTGTCCAGGTGCACCTGTGGGCAGCAGCAATGAGAAGGGATGTCTGGGCACCCCCTCAAAGTCGCTGGCTATCACAGGATAGTCTTGTTCACTCCAGATCTTGCTTGATCCTCCCCAAATCCTGGGCATTGTCTTTGTTTCCTCAGTTTCAGTGGTTTTGTTTGGATACGTTCTGCCTCTACTTGGAGATGACAGGAGAGATCATCATCTTCTGCTGGTGCACAAAACCAGGCTGTCACCCTGCTGCTGCCGGAGGGCGGGTTGCTGCCATGGAGGCTTCTCCTGCCTCCCAGTGTTTGCCGATGTTCTTGCTGTCAGCAGCATCAGTCTTCACCATTATGTGTACGTTGCTCAACCCTGCTACCGCAGATCATCCATCCAGAGCAGAAAAGCATCCTGAAGAGCCATTTCCTTCTGTTTTTAACTCTACAAGTTGTTGAGTTAAGGATGATGGCTTCCTCACAGCACTGCGGTGTAACGTGCATCACAGTGAAATTCTAACTAAGGCCGTGACTCCCTCGGCTTTGCCACATGGATGCTTTTGACAGAAATAACTCCCAACATTGTGCAAGCCACTGTGTCAATATTTAGACACACCGTACCCCTCCCTTCATTCCTCAGGAGCTGTCAGGGAGGAGCTGATCATCTTCAGGCCTCTGGACGCCCCTCCGAGACCACCTCTGCGTCTTCCTATCACTAGGAGTTAGTCCAGGCGGCCCCAGGATGCTGCCACCCTGTTCCAGCAGCAGGAACCCCAATCTCCCCCAGCAGTCATTTGAAACAATATGATCCTAAATGGCCTTGTACTCCGTGAATGCTCCCATTGAGGGACTGAAGCTCAGTCGTTAGGTGTACCCTAACAGCAAAGCCTTCACACAGCTCTTGATGAGCATGGCGGTGTCCCCAGAGCAAGGCGTGCATCAGGACCCAGCATGGCTGCAGCCAATCAACGTCTGGGCTGCAGGAAGGAGGGGGGTTAAGCAGAGTGAGCGTGTCAGAAGGCAAAACGCACCAAGTCCATGCTCTTTGTGCACCAAATGGTGCAAAAATAAGGCAAGTCCTTGGTGGCAGGAAAGAAGAAACATACAGGACTTGCTTTCTGCCAAACTAAGCCGATGCAGACTGTTCTTTCTGGATCGGGCTGTTAATATTCTCTGCCTTTGTCCTACTCCAGTCTTTTTATTTTTTTTTCCACAAAGCATTGCCCATAAGAGTTCAAAACACAGGCTTTGCGCATGAATGGTTCATTTTGGGAAGTGGAACTTTCCATCCTGCTCCTTCAGCTACACACGGGGAGAGTGCTAGGGAGGGAGCCGGGCTGGCAGGTAACACGGTGCTGCAGCCCAGGGCTTCTGGCAGGGACTGCACACCGAGATCTGAGGGCTCCGTGCTACCTGCACCATCCCAGCTGAACAACAGAGCGGTTGCCCCACGGGAGGAGGTATTATGGGCTGGTATACCAGCATCTCTCTCTTGGATCATAACTGCTGGCACTGGCCATCTCTTGGATGTTATCAATGGCGCTTTCCAACGTTGGTTTATCATTGCATGTAGGACGGAAAGAGTGGATACGTAATATCTGTGCATGGATATTTTTAATATAGGATCATTGTAGGATTTTCTTGTCCCAGACTTTTCTAGGACAGAGTGAAACAGTGGAAGGACAAGGAGTGGAAGGACAAGGAGTGCCTGTGCTGTAGGGGTCTCCCAGCACAGCATGGAAGTGTATGGCTCTCTCCTATCCCAGCCAGAGCTGGAAGCAGAGGATGGAGCAGCTCCTGCATGGTCCTGCCCCAGCTAACGCTGTGCCGCCTGGCTGCCCTTCAGTTCTCTGCTCTTAAAGCAACCCAGCCCCAGCTAAGCTGGGTATTTCCCCTTGGCAACACATTTTCTGCATAGCCGAACCTGAGTGGGTGAGACGGCTCTTGTACAACAGCCCAGGAGAGAGCAGTGAATCAGTTGTAAAAGTGGAAAAAAATGGTTTTCTGTGGTTGGTGGGCTCTGCCAGCTTCTGAACGGGACACCACACAGCTGATGTGCTGAACGTAACAGGAGAAAGAAGGCAATGAATTAGTGCCCTGTTGCCAGCAGCTTGCTCCGTGCCGAGAATAACCCTACACAGAGCAGCCTGTTGGCTCAAGGAAGGAAACCCTATGCCTCGCTAATCTCTGAATCTTGATAAGCACCAGGCTTGAGGCTGGTCCGGAGAGGCTGTAATTTAAAAAGGAATGCGGTATATTTTGGCACTCTGCAGATTTAACTGCTTAGATGAGGAAGATGAGAGGGCTGAGCACCTGCTGCTGGTAATGGTGGGAGAGGTGGTACCATGGGTGAAGAGGGAAAGAGATCATGTTGTGAGCTGCATAGGAGTGACTTAGCCATAAAAGCCCCAAACCAACGGCTTACTGCCTTAGTCCAGACGGGGGGATGTACGTCAGCATTTTATTGTCCAAATTGCACATAATGTCATCTACGTCCCATGAGCAGCAATTCCCCTACTGCTTCTGTGGGGCCTGAAGGTCACAGCAGTAGGTGTGTGTATGGAGGAAGTTGGGGAATAGGATCGGGCACTGACGCACAGAGATGCGGACTCTGCCCTGCTCCTGCTGCTGCTTCTTACCCCCCCTGCTTTGCGCTCCTGCGGACATCCCTTCATGCAAGGAGCTGATGCTAGGGCAGGCAGCAGGAATGCAGCAAATATAGAATAATTGCAGCCGTGTGAGGCATCTCAGGCCTGTTCTTGCCTGAGTTTCTCCGGAGCTGCTCCGTGCCATGTGCAGAAGTGGTGGAGGCAGCCCTGCTCCCAGCCCTGCAGGGCTCCCCAACATGGGGAGATGGCCCCTGCCTGCAGGGCAGCTCCTGCTCTCCTGAGGCAGTCTCGGTGGACTCTCAAATTCATGTTCAATGCTGGTCACGGTGGTCATTAGTAACACCAGAAGTCACTCGGTAGTTGGATCATCCAATATAACTCAACCTGTGTAGGTACAAAAGGTTTTCCTGCCAAGGCTCGGATACAGCAAAGGGTCTGTGCTCTTAACCCCCAGTTACAATAATTGGGCTATCATGGGAAAAGAGATTGAGCCATCGTGATTTCTGACTTGGTGCCAGTGGTGTTCATTGAAATAAAGGGGAATTTCCAGTAGCTGCACACCATTCCCATTTTACACCCTTGTTCTCAAGGGAAGGGTGTCCCTGCTAAGGATCCCCTCAGTCCTGGCTTCCCCACACACCCCATCTCCCACGGCAGCCTTGCAAAGAGCGCCGTACCTATGCAAATGCAATGCCATAACAGAACTCTTCATGGCTAATTAATTAACTTCCGCCCACCGCTGAGCCACTCCCTTCGTCCTCACCTGTCCCAGCCATTTATAGCACTGATAGGATGCTAGAAATAGAGGCACTTACACTCAGAGCTGTGGGAGGCCGTAAACAAAAGGAGTTTGGGAGCTGATTTGCAGAAGAGATCCTTTCCAGCTCGTGGCAGCAGGGCAGCATGAAAACCCATGGGCGTGCTTCAAGGTAAGGGGAGAGGGAAGACAATGCTGCGGGTGCTGAATTTGCATGAGTGGTTTGCGGGGAGGTCTGCTTCAGATGGCTCAGATAATCCGCGTGAGTGGTTAATAACCTATAGTTAGTTACAGGCTGCTCCAGGTAGAGATTAATTTTGCCGTGTGTGTCTTCTTGGATTCCAAGCCTCTTAATTTGAAAGAACCTCATTGTGTCAACACGGATCCATAGAGGTGTGTTATTTTCAGCTTAATCCAAATAAACAGAAGGTGTCCCACCTCAAAGCGTGCTCTGCATGCCCGAGTGCTGTGCTTTGGCTCAGTGTGTCTTAGCGGGAGCTCTAGAGTATCTCACTGGGGGACACCAGGTTGGCTGCATGCCCAGCGTGCTCCCCCAGCTCCCATGCAACATTCAAAGAATGTATTAACAAGGCAAAGAGGAGGATAGGCATGTGGTAACGGGGTGCTCTGACTGTACCCTGTCGCTGCCATTCTGTGCGTGGTGCCCAGTATGCACCCATTGATAGAGCTGATGGTTGCGAAATAGCCCTGCTTACCGCTCCGACTGCTGCACTGTGCTCCGTAATGCTCAGAACTCTCCCTGCTCACCTTCAGCAAACACAGCGAAACAGCGCTCAGACAAGTGGGACCTGTCTTGCTTGAAGAGATCAAAAGATATTTCAGCCAGCATCGTGAGTGGTGTCTGTTGCCCCGACGTGCTTGGTATTAGGAATCACTTGGCTGGAGAATTGCAGTTTCCTGCCAAGTCCCGTGTGTGGCCCACTGGTCCCACTGTGTTTCTCCCTGAGTGTCAACTCTACCCATAGAGCACTCAAAGGAAAGGGGTTTCTCTCCCCCGGGAATAAAAAGTAAAAAAATACTGATGAAATCATAGAATCATTAAGGTTGGAAAAGACCTCTAGGATCCCCAAGTCCAACCCCAGCCCACCCTCCCGTGCCCACTGACCATGTCCCTCAGTGCCACATCTCCCTGGCTCTGGAACACCTCCAGGGACGGTGACTGCCCCACCTCCCTGAGCAGCTGTGCCCGTGCCTCACTGCTCTTTCTGAGAAGAAATGTTTCCTAACATCCAACCTGAGACCTGTCTACATCTTGACATTCTTCATGCAGAAGTTGTGCTGCCATTTCCTCCCAGACCCTGGTGCTTCCTGGACTTTGGGAAGGGCTCTGCAGCCCTCACAGGAGGGAGGATGCACTCATGCAAAACAAAGCTCAGAGCAAACTCAGCCCTCTTTCGGCAGCACTATCACCAATTGTATCGCAGCATGACAGCCTGCACCCAAATTCCTGTTCATTTTATGGCACACTGTTAGGCATCCGGTTCTGATTGTTGTATTTCTATGTATGTGCAGCTCCCAGTTTTCTGTTGGACTTTACCCTCTCCAGTTTTCTGTTGTCATATCTGCCCATGTCAGCCCTGCCTGTTAGGGCCATCTAGGCTGTGGAAATGTACCGTGCCTCACAAGGAGGCAGGGCTCGGCCAACCTGGTGTTTTGTATATGGCACTTTTTGCTGCTTCTTCACAGGCCTGCTTCCTTGGTTCTAAACTCAGACCCATCAGGTTGCACATGGAGCTGAACTACACCAAGTTGCAAACACCACAGCTCTGACATGGGTGGAGGGTTTCAGGCACATCACACAATGGGGGAAGTGTTTGGTGAGACTTTGCAGAAACTTGTCTCATTTCTGCTCCTCCAGTGTTCGTTTTTCATTTTGGCATGACAATGGTTTTTTGGCACTAGGACATGCTCTTTCCCAGGATAGACAGCATTCCTAGAAAACACAAGCGGTTGCGATTGCTTTTTATCCTCCTGCTACGTGCACCCAGATGAGGCAGGGGAGTGCCTGCTTCCTGCTGGCTGGGCAGGGGAAACCACAACCATGATGGTCCCACTCTGTAAATAGGACCGTGTCTTCTCAAAACCCAAAACCCAAGCCAGATCCACTGCATTTTGGAAACTGTGGCTGAAAGCATGGGGTTTACACCGTGTTAAGAAGGGTTTTAAGATCAGAGAAGTCAGATCAAGTTTGGTGGACATCAAACCTTCCAAAGAGCCTATCCATGTCCTGGTTAGAATTAATTGGTGAAGATACGTGGGTGTTATCTAATTAGCACTGGGAAACACTTACCTCTTCGTTCTCCATGCAAAGCGCTGGTGGATGAGGTGACCGATCCATGGCTCTCACTCTGAGCCCAGACAATTTAAAGCCTGGCCAAGGGAAGAAAGTCTGATGACAGCACACGGGATTTGTGGCTGAGGCCAAGCATGAGAGCCTAGTTTGGGAGTCACCTGCTTTGAGAATCAGGGTGTAACTAGTCGAGGCACTGCCATGTTATTAATCGGCCTTCTATATTGAAAAAATCCCAGTTGTCTTGAAAAAAAAATCAGTTGTAGTTTTCCTTTTTGATTCCGATCTACTGGAGAGTTGTCACTGCATGGCACACTCAGATTTCTTACCAAGGAAATCTCCATAACTCCTACAAAGGGCTCATTTTCTATCTCTTGGTGGCTGCTGGGAGACACTTGAAGAGAATAAACTCTAAGCAGGCAAACTCTAGGGCCTCAGAAACCCAACAGCAGCAGTTTGTTTGGGCCAAAATGAGGGTAAAATAGCAATTTCTCTCTGTCCTGCCTCAAATCTCAGAGCTGCTGGCACAGCTGGTGCCTGGCATATGGAAATCATGGCCCCAGTGAGAAGTCATGAAGGCAGCAGGCACAGTTTGGTGGTTCACATCTGGGGCAAGATCATCTTCTAGATAGCATTTACTGAAATTCTACTCTCTTTCCAGGTATATCAAAAATCTCCTCTTTGTCAACCTGTTCCTGGGACTTGCCTTCCTGCTGGGATTCTTCCATGCGAATAGCAGGAGCCACCTGTAAGTCTTATCAGAGCAAGAGCAGCCAGTTGCTTGACTTGATGCACACAGGGCAGTGAGAAGCTGAGCTGTGACACTTGAGTTAGCTCTCTTGATTTAAGCCGATGCTGCTAGGTCTAAGAGATGGGGTATGGCTCTGGAAGGGCTGTTTTCCCCATGTGTTGCCTTCCTGCAGATTCTGGTGGAGCTCTGCAGAGCTGCTGGTGTCCCCCACGCCCTGCCAAGCCAAGACCAATGTCATGTTCCTCAAGACCCACAAAACTGCCAGCAGCACCATCCTCAACATCCTGTTCCGCTTCACTGAGAGGTACAAACTGACCGCCGCCCTCCCCGCTGACCAGCTCTTCCACCTGGGTTACCCAGAGAGATTCGTCACCAATTTTGTGGAGAATTTTCAAACCCAAGGGCAAAACTACAACATCATGTGCAACCACCTGCGCTTCAACCCCTCTGAGGTAAGAGCCCTGGCACCCGTGGAGAAACTGAAAGGCAACTGGTGTCATCTACCTGAACTTTTGCAAGGCCTTTGGCATGGTCCTGCACCACATCCTTACCTCTAAGTTGGATAAATACGGATTTGAAAGCTGCACTGTTTGGTGGATAAAGAATTGATTGTACAGTCATAGCCAGGGGGTTGTTGTCAATGGCTCTATGTCCAGATGGAGGCTGGTCACAAGTGGTGTCCCTCAGGGATCAGTACCGGGAGCAGTGCTCTTCAACATCAATGACTTAGACAGGTGGGATCGAGGGCACCCCCAGCAAGTTTGCTGATGACACCAAGCTGAGCAGTGGACCTGGACATGCTCAAAATGCGGGCACGTGAGAATCTAATGGAGTTTAATAAGGCCAAATGCAAGGTGTTGCACTTGGGTCAAGGCAATCCCAGATGTGAGTACAGTCTGGGAGAAGAACACGTTGAGAGCAGCCCAGCTGAGAAGAACTTTAGGGTTCCGGTGGACAAAAAGCTGGACATGAGCCAGCAGTGTGCTCTTGCAGCATGGAAGGCCAACAGCTTCCTGGGCTGCATTAACAGAGGGGTGACAGCAGGGAGAGGGAGGGTATTGTCCCCCTTTGCTCTACCCTTGTGAGGCCCCATCTGGAGTACTATGTCCAAGCCTGGGGTTCCAGCACAGGAGGGATGTGGAGCTGTTGGAGTGGGTCCAAAGAAGGGCCACAAGGATGATCAGAGAGCTGGAGCACCTCTCCTGTGAAGAGAGCCTGAGGGAGTTGGAGGTGTTCTGTCTGGAGAAGAAATAACTCCAGAGAGACCTCATTGTGAACTTCCGGTAGTCGAAGGGAGCTTGCAAGCAGGAGTGGGACTGACTTTTTACCTGGTCTGATAGCGATTGGACAAGGGGAACAGCTTTAAACTAAAAAAGAGGAGATTTAGGTTGGATGATAAGAAGAAACGTTTTACTCAGAGTGGTGAGGATGCCCAGAGTCCTCTCCAGCCAAAGCCATTCTAAGATTCTATGTTTCTATGCTTCTATGAAACGTGGTTGAGCAAGGAGGGCCTCTCGCCTAACAGCCCCTCTTTTCTTCCCCCTCAAACACAGGTGCACAAGGTGATGGCAAAGAACACTTTCTACTTCTCCATTCTGAGGAACCCCATTGCTCTGCTGGAATCTTCCTACGTCTACTACAAGAACGTGGCCCCTGCCTTCAGTAGATCCAAGGACGTGAATGAGTACCTGGCATCGCCCCTGAAATATTACCATAAGGAGGATTACAGGAGAAACATCTATGCCAAGAATAACATGTGGTTTGACTTTGGCTATGATAACAATGCAGAGGACAATGAAAACTACATCCAGTCCGTCTTGGATGAGACTGAAGAGAACTTCCACCTGATCTTGATAGCAGACTACTTTGATGAGTCCATGATCCTCCTGAAACACACTTTGTGCTGGGATTTAGATGATGTGATTTACTTCAAGCTCAATTCCAGAAGCAATGAGACTGTCCAGGCCCTGACTCCAGAAAGCAAGGAGAGGGTAAAGAAGTGGTGCTCGCTGGACTGGAAGCTCTACCTGCACTTCAATCAGAGCTTCTGGAGGAGGATTGAGGAGACAATAGGACTTGAGGAGCTGGAGAAGGAGGTAAATGACCTGCGAATGAGACAGAAGGAACTCATGGAGACCTGCCTCTTGGACCAGGAGGCCGTGGTGAGGACTCACATCAAGGACAAGGCTCTCTTGCCTTTCCAATCAGGATCTGCAAATATCCTCGGTTACAACCTCAGACAAGACTTAGACAATGAGACTCTGAAAAAATGCCAAAAAATGGTTGTACCAGAGCTCCAGTACACATCCTACCTCTACTCCCTCCAGTACCCGCACAAGAAGAGGAAGCCCATGAAATTTCCCAAGCTGTGGAACAGTTCCCAGAAGATGTAGTCCCCCAAGTCACAGCTAGAGTATCCCACTGCTGCAGCCCTTTGCATTGGCAGAGTTTGGCGATGAGACTCTTGGACACAATGGGAGGCTGGGGGTCATTTGAGGGCTACCTCTGCACTCTATCTTTCATTCTGTGAAGAAAAAAAAAAACAAAAAACCTTTTATTTCTTTATATTTACTGCCTCTTTCATTATATGGGTGCCAGCCCTTCTGAAGGGTATGGCCCCTTCTTGGTGCTGAGGTTGCAGCCACCATGTGCTTGCCGTCTACCTTCCAGACTTGCTGAGATTGTGGCAGGTCCCAAAAGGCCTCCAGGCAAGGACACAGCCTTGGCTGGGTAACACTCAAGACCATGACGGTGCTGTCACATGTAGGGGACAGCCCGGTGCTGCTGGGCACTGATAGGCTCTCAGGCTGGGCTAGACTTTCTTTCCACTTAAACATTAATCATGAGCTTAACTATTTTGTCTGCATTTGACCTTTTTTAACAGAGGTCATTACTTCCAAGCTGGTTAAATCTCACTAGAGCAAGTGCTGGTTTCCCGCTTTTAGGAACCCAAAAGAGAGGGAATGAGGGGAAATGAGGACAGGAGTGTGCTAAAGGAACAAAGCAGTGGAAGGCACAGGTGCACGGGAGAGGAATGAGGGATCCAGGCCAGCAGCATTGGTGCTTAGCATCAGCAGAGGCTTTGCGCTGGTGCTCCCATGGCCGAACACTCCACCACCAGTTAGGAGAGGGGTCCAGGGAAGTACAGCACTGCCGGTTTTGGGCATCCACTTGTGATGGAGAGAGTGAAGCAAACTCTCCTGGGACTTCCGCATGTGGCCAATTCACAGGGAGCACAGCGGAGCCAAACCCTCCTGGGGAGTGACAGCTGTGGCGTCATTGCCGTTAATGGTTGCCATCACACCACAGCTGGGCTTGGCACGGGTTTCTGGAGCCCATTGCCAGTTTCTACCATGCCCGCCTCCGCATATGGTGCAGGATTTCAATGTTTAACCAGGGTGCTCTCCTGGCTGTAAGGGATGTGCATGGGAAGGTTTTAGGCACAACTTGCTAATGAGCGATCTATTTCACACTGCTTCATGCGGGTACACGAGGTACACTGAGCTGCCAGGTGGTGAGGGGACCATGATGGGCCATTTTGGTAGCTCGAGCAGCTCCGGGGCAAAGCAGGCAGCAGAGGGGGTGTCATTGCATGGCTGTGGCAGATCCAGAGGCACCAACACTGCTCCCTGGGTGGCAGGAGGGAAATGGAGGCAGGAGGCACATCCGCTTGGCATCCTTTCCCCACAGCCCTGAGCACAGAACGCACACCGAGGGGCCCAGGCTCTGGCTGCCTGATAATGGTGCCTTTGTGCTGCTGCTGACTCAGGGCTTTTTGCCGGCCCCGTGACCCATTGGTGGGGGACACTGCAAGGGGGGACACAGCCAGCGGCAGGGGACAGGACTGCGCTGCACGGGAGCGGGTGAGTGCCTGAGCTTTATCTGCAGGGTGCTGGGCAAAGCCACTGGGCAGAATGCAGGTGAGTGCCCCAGCCAACAGCATGGAGCAGGCAGCACTCCTGGGCTTTGGTGGGAATGCAGCAGAGGATGGGGAGGGGCTGATGGGATCCCATCCCTCAGCTCAGAGGACGTGCATGGGGACAGCTCTGTCACCTCTGTCTTCCACTCTGGCCTGGCCAGCTTGGGTTTGCAGAAATCCCTCCAACCAGCAGCGTGGAGAGCGGCTTTCTCTTTTCTTTTGGCAGCACCGTGTCTCCTCCAGCCCCTTCCCCCAGCCCCACCTCGCTGGGGGCTGCCCCTCTCTCCCCCGCAGGAACCATGGGCTCCCGGCACTTCCCTGCCCGGACCGTGCTTTTTGAGAAGGAGTCGACCGGCGTCACGTACCGCGTGCCAGCCCTGCTCTACCTGCCCTGCGTGGCCAAGCTGTTGGCCTTTGCTGAGGAGCGGCTGAGCGCCGACGATGCCCATGCCAACCTGCTGGTGCTGCGCCGTGGCACCGTCTATGGCAGCTATGTAGAGGTGGGACAGGGCCCATGGGGAGGGAGTATGGCCCTATGGGTTCTGGGGGGCTCACCACTCCGTCTCCGAGCAGTGGGAAGACATGCGAGTACTGGAGACAGCGGCACTGCAGCACCACCGCTCGATGAACCCCTGCCCGCTCTATGACGAGTTCACCGGCACCCTCTTCCTCTTCTTCATCACGGTGCTGGGCAGGACACCCGAAGCCTTCCAGATTGTCACTGGGCAGAACGTCACCCGTCTCTGCTGCGTCACCAGTGCCGATCAGGGCCTGAGCTGGAGCAAGGCCACTGACCTGACGCAGCAGGTCATCGGCAGGGCCATCAAAGGTAGCACTGAGGCCAGGCAGGGCAGTGGGAGGGCCAGCATAGTGTAGCTAGCAGCAGCCTCAAACTGCGGCCCCCATGGTGCGGGTCTGGGGTCCAGTGAGGGTCCAAGGGCAGAGATGTGGCTTGCGATGGAGGGGACCACTGGTCACACCCATCCCCCTGTCCCCAGAATGGGCCACCTTCGCGCTGGGCCCTGGGCACGGGATCCAGCTGCGCTCTGGCCGGTTGCTGGTGCCCGCCTACAGCTACCACATCGACTGCAAGGAATGTTTCGGGCAGCTCTGCAAGACCACCCCGCACTCCTTTGCCTTCTACAGCGACGACCACGGCCAGGGCTGGCGCTATGGGGAGTTCATACCCAACCTGCAGACGGGAGAGTGCCAGTTGGTCTCGGTGGATGAGGAGGATGGCTCCAACGTCCTCTACTGCAATGCCCGCAGCTCCCTGGGCTTCCGCGTCCAGGCGCTGAGCACTGACGATGGGGCCGTCTTCCATGGGGGGCAGCTGGTCCCGCGGCTGGTTGAGCCCCCCCATGGCTGCCACGGCAGCATCATTGGCTTCCCCGCACCTTTGGTGTACGGGCCCTGGCCCCGCTTGGCTCCACGGGCGCTCCCTGCCATGGCCAGCAGCAGCAGGACTTCAACACGGCCTCACAGCTGTGCCTCGCTCCAAGGGGACCCCAAAGCCACCTCTGGGCCCTTCTTCCAGACACCGACGTGGGTGCTCTACTCCCACCCCACCAGCTCCATGTCGCGGGTCAACATGGGGGTTCATCTCAGCACCTTCCCCAGGGATGCAAACAGCTGGACTGAGCCCTGGGTCATCTACGAGGGCCCAAGCGCTTACTCAGACCTGGCTTACATGGAGCTGCCCCACAGCCAGTTCCCCGTCTCTGGTGGCCCGGCCATTGCTTTTGCCTGCCTGTACGAGAACGGGAAGCGCTCGCCCTACGAGCAGATTTCATTCAGCATGTTCACGCTGCACGACGTGCTCCAGAACATCCCCCTGACGGCTGCAGTGCCCCGCAGGAAGCGGAGGCGTAGGAGTTGTTGTGTCTCTTAGAGCCGCCCGCAATGTCCCCTGGCATGGGCCAGCTGGGGGCAGATGGGGATGACTACCACCGGTGGCCAGGCTGGAGCTGGTGGCAGCTGGGGACAGCCTGCCATGAGCCCTGTGGGACTGCGAGCTGTGTTGATGTACACCGGCTCAGGAGCTGGAGGCTGGACCATGTTGAGAGCTGCTGTCCCAGAACAGGGTTTTATCTCATTTTTATTGCTATTTTTTAATTACATGGTGGTTGGGCTTATGGGTTCATGCTGATATGACCGTGTGTCATCCCTGTTCTCAGCCATTGTCCCTCTGTCCTACCAGCCTTGCACCTCCCTTCCTCCACCCAAAATCCTTCTGAATAAAAAAATCGATCCCTAACACTGTTCTGCTGCTTCCAGCTTCACACCTGCACAGGGTGCTGGAAATGGCATCTCACCTGCCCCCAGAAAACCCTGCCAGAGAGCAAGCTTCACATCCAGATCCATGGCACCCAAAAAATGCATTTACGTGAATTAAAGAAGCGGTTCATTGTTTTCCCAAACCCACACGGTCAACCAGATACCTGTGGAACCAAGAACCGTGGAGATGTGGCCTTGAGGGGCATGGTGGGATGGGTTATGGTTGGAAGTCTTTTCCAACCTTAATGATTCTATGGCCCTATGAAATACACATTGAGGGGCACCAGGCTGACGGTCGCTGTGTGTGTGCATGTATATGCGTGAGTGTTAATTCTGAGGGATCCGCACCCCATTTCCAACACCACCTCCTCTAGCACGCCTCCATCCACGGCCCCAGCCAAGACCCCTTCCACCAAGCTGGGAGCCTGAGCTGCCCCCCGCAGGAGACACCACCACCGCAAAACAGATTAACAAAAATAAATTAGGCTTTTATTTACATACGTGGCTCAGGTGTGTCGTGGAATGGAAGACATGGTGTTAGCAGGAGTGGTTTCCCCAGAGGCCGCAGCTGGGCCACGTGGCCTCACCTCACTCCAGGTGCACGGGAGAGCCCTGCCTCCTTCCTCTCGCAGAAGCCACAGAGGCACCCGGCGCAGCCATTGATGATCTGCAGGAAGGCCAGCACCATCTCAGCAGCACTGACGAGCAGCAGAAGGGAGAAGAAGGTGACGTGCCAGGTCACGATGCCCACTGGCTCCAGGCAGGTGCCCCATGTACTTGGGTAGAACAGGTAGGAATCTGCCAGGCCCCTGTGCCACATGAGGGAGAAAATGAGCCAAGTGCGGCCTTCCCCTCTGCAGTCCTCCTTTCGCTGCCCACAGCATGAAGGCCCTGTACCTGTTGCCAGGTGTGTCCACAAAGGGGTAGTCCCAAATGAGGCCATTTCTGGGCTCAGTGCTGTTGTAGAGGCAGAGGGGGCCATCGGTCAGGCCCAGCCCCGAGAAGAAGAAGCAGGCGGCAGAGCCCAGGAGAGCCAGCTTGGAGAGGACAACGGAGAGGAAGGCCTGTGGGGAGCATGAGGCTTGGAGATGGGCAAAAGCAGGCAGGGAGGAAGAGCCCATGCTCATGCCCTGTCCTCCAGGGGGCTGGGCATCATGCAGCATCTCACCACAGGGCCATGGTTGAGGGGACACCATGCAGTGTTCCACCATGGAGCCAAAGGACAGGTGGCACCATGCAATGTCTCACTACGTGCCCATGAGAGAGGTGGCCCTCTGCAGACACCCGCCATGAGGTTACCAGGCAATATCCCAACTCATGGCCACGGGAGAGGGGACAGTGTGCAATGTCCTACCATGGGGCCACAGCTGAGGCGGCACCATACAACGTCCCACCAAGGGAGAGGAGGCACCCTACAGTGCCGCACCACACACCCACAGGAGAAGGGACGCCCCACTATGTCCCAAACCCACACCGTTTTGTGCAACCTCTGTGCTGACTTACGTTCCGACGGGTGCCACAGTCAGAGCAGCAGGCGCAACGCCATCCCACCGCGGTGATGTGGGTTGCTGCCAGCAGCACCTGCAGAAAGGAGAAAGTGGCTTGTGGAGAAAAAGGGGAACAAAGCAGGCCACCCAATCCTGCCCTTTGTCCTTGCCCTGTGCAAGGCATGGTGCTTACCATGATGCCGCCTCCCCAGGTGCCAGGCACGATCTTTGCCCGCCTGCTGATGTGCCCATCCATCAGGTACTGCCAAGCCCCGCCAGGGAAGAGCAGCAGGATGCTGGCCACCACGGAAAGCGCGCCCAGCACCAGCAGACAGGGGCCCACGATGCGGCTGCATCTCCCTACGCACATGACCAACCTGCATGAAAAAGAGAGGAGGCGGCGGCTCTGTTTTTGCAGAAGCAGAACTCACGGGGTGTTGCGTGGTTGTTTCCATGGGAAGAGCTGCATCACAGCCCCACTCCAGTGGAGGAATGGGGCTGCAAACCCAATGTGAGGGCACTGCTGCTATTAGCCGGGAGCTCCAAGGCAGACCACGAGGTCTGCCACTCATCCACCCAAGACAGCTCTGTCTCCTTCCTACTTTCCATCATCCCCACCGTCTTTACAATGAACCCAGGTCCTCTCACCCTTCCTGTTGTTCCCCCAGAGCCAGGAGGGCCCAGCACTGAGTCCATCACCCCTCTGTAGACCTTTCAGAAGAGCTCCTTCTTCCCTAGAGCTCACCCAGGGGGCTGCTCCAAACTCAAGCCTGCTGCAGGTCCCCCTTGGCCTCACCAAGGAATTTGCCTCCCCCTCCACTGCTGCCCCCTCCCTGGGGGAACCTCCTCCCTCGCTCAGCACAGAAATGACCAGCCAAGTCTACAGCCTGAAGCAAAAGGATTCAAGCAGTGCCTGGGGCATGCATCCCGCTTCTCTCCTGGCTTACCTGGGAGCAAATCTGGGAGATGTTGGCTGTGTGAAACCAGAACTTCTCACCCTTCCCTGGAGAAGCTCTGTCCTGGAAGAATGCCGAGAGGCATCTCCCACGGGTGCTATTTATGATGTCCACCCCGGACGTCCACCCACTGCATCAGTCATGTCGCCTTCCTCATCCACAAAACCAGCAGCTCATGAGGAAGGATGACTGTCCCCTCCGCACGGGGAAGCCCCCGCCAGCAGCACAACCGGTTTCCTTCACAATGAAACTGTCTCAGGGGAAGCAGATCCAGAAAACAAGTGAACACAGTAGGGGCAATACAGCTCCCTGGGCAGGGTGAGACCCACCAGCCGTGCAAACTGCAAGAAAAGACATCAATTTTTGCTGACACAAGTCCAGCATGGAGAGGAATCCTGCATAGGCCCTTTAGCTGGAGGGGGAATGTCGGCAGTGCTTTGCTCAGCCGCAGGGTGCTCCAAGGGCCTGGCTGTGCTCCTCAGCCCGTACCGCATGGCTACGGTGGTTGTGCGGTGCAATCGTGCCTTGCTGCTTGCGGGGACTTGTTTTTAAGCAAGATGGTGGTGACTAATCCTCATCACACTGAGGCAGTGTGTCAGAGGCTGCAGCAGATCTCACAAAGCGTTTCAGAGCAGAAGATGACTCCCAACACCTCAGCTGGCTGCTGCCATTACTGCAGAGGTTATTTCTGGATAGTGTAATTATTGCAAGTGGACAACATTTGGAAGTGGTATATAACCCAACCTGCTCTACCTAGGGTAATGTGTGGAAGTGGTATTGCCCAGCGTGGTTCAAAATGGCTTTTTCTGCTTTCAAACCGACTAGGACAGGGACACTGAGATTATAAAACCTGCCCGAGTACACCGCGTCACCAGGGAAATAGAAAACAGCTGTAGCCCTCAGGCTCCACACGGCAGACGAGCAGTAAAGAGTAAGCACTCTCATGTAGGACACCTGACAGCAGAGAATCATTCCATTTCTCCTTTCCCTGCTTTTTACGTTGAGAGGAAGCATTTTTTACTTTACTGGAAGAAAATGTGTTGCAATCTTATCTCATGTCCTCTACGTCACGGCAACAAGCTTCCCACACACAACGGTCAATCACACCCCACAGCCACTCAGCATGAGACGTCAACCGATCTTTATCCCAAGAATGCTATCTTTACAGCCACTGCAGCTCAATTCTCTAATAATAACAAAAAAAAAGAGCTAATTTTAGCATGGAATGGAGAAGCCTCATGAGCACCATGAGCTCCCTCAGAATAAGAAAGTGATCATGAAAGTGTAAGTGCAGCAATTAGTCAGATAACTTTCTGCCATGTCACCCAGCCAAGGTGCTGCCAAGTGTAGTTCCACTCTCATAGTTTCACTCCAGCTCTCCCACTCCACCTGGTAGCATCCATAACTCTGCTTCCAGCACTAAAACTCACCCAAGGGTGGGCACATTCACTGCCCAAGGTGACCTCCTTTGATCTGTGCTGAGTTTGGGGTTAGAACCCAGACTGAAGAAACACCAACATGCTGTACCTGGACAATACGGCATTTGCTTTAACTTCCTCAGGTATTTCACAAAATTACTGCTTCCGATGAGATAAACCAATCCCATTAAAAGTCAGAAGGCTGAAAGTTGGATCTGCTGAAAGGAAAAGAACATGAAAAAAGAAAGTGAGATACACCTTATGAATCTATCCCACAGCTCCCCGCCTGTGGCGAAATCGCATTCTCAACTCAGTCAGAATGGGAAATGTTTTCTTAAGCTGGTTTGAAGAGATCAGTAGAAGTGTACAAGCAAGCCTCCCTCATAGAAACTGGAATTGGCTCTTTCTTTACCATAGCAAGGAAAGGTGCCCATGCAGAAAACAGAAGACTAAGTCACTTCCAAGATTGCCCTGGAGAGCTGGCTAGCACAACAGCTTCCTTCAGATGCTAGTATCTTCCCAAAGGGCATCCCCACTCACCTTGGAACCTCCCCCCCCGAGAAAGATTTGGGCTTGGACATGCCAAACCAAGCACATTACACTCCTCTTGAGTGCATGCTGGAAATGAGTGACAGGGAACACTGATTTAAGGTTTCAGCATGGCATTGACACAGTTACCCTATTCCAAAGCTTTCTGGGGAGTACGAACAGGTTAAACAGTCAGATACACAGGAACAGGGAAGTCCTTCACTTCCTTTCCTTCTACCCTGCAAAGGAAAAACTCAAAACCTCTCCGTATAATGCAGGGACAGACTCTAGTCAGAAATTAAACCAAATAAAAAACTCAAGAGATGAAGAAAGTTAGTGAAAAAAGTTTATTTCCAGGATCAAATATTACAATAGGACATTTACATATATTTATAAAAAATGCAGCAGTTGTGTATATAGATCAGAGGTTTCCTTGAGTTTGGTCCCTCCCAGCACAGTGAGCTGAAATCACCCAAATTAGTTCTCTCCCTCCTCCAGCACGAAGTTGCATCATTGAAGGAAAAAGTGACTAGTGTAAAAACCAGCAGGCGAAGCCCAAATTTGGAAGCTGTAAGTTCACCCATGAGAGGACACAGCCTTGCTAAGAAAGTCATCTGTCGTATAGTCCAGTGTCTCTGATTAGACACCACACCTCTGAGGCGTGTTTTACCCAGATTTGTTTCATATAAAGCTGTTCTATAAAATAGCACCTCATCCCCCTGCTCCATGTCCTCCTCTTAGCTATCCTACACCATGAAATCTCAGCACCATTTAACAGGCAGATACAAAATCCACCACTCTTCTTTGTACTGCAGACACTCACAGTAATTAGACAGTGACCAAATCCCAAACATCTGCAACTACTCATAATATACTGGTGTCGAACACAAGATAAAACTGAGGAAAGCTGAGGCACTGATGTTAAGTGCCACATTCTCCAATTAGAAATATGTGTGTGTGTATATACACGTATATACATATGGCTATATTTATGGGAAGTGGACAGACACTAAGCACCTCACAGGCAAGAGGGAATGGGAATAAAAGTCATCTTGCAGCACAGCACAGAAAGGGAATCCACTAACCTTCAGGCTCGGGAGCAGACAGCAGGATGCAGCAAGATCTCGCTCTCAGAGACAGCCTCTGCAAAGCTGTCTTCTCAAAACAACAGGCTATAGCTTGCACACACCTTAACAGTCATCACTGAAATGTTTCTAGCTCGACTCTAAACGTGGCTGAGGGAATGTCCAACAACAGAGATGGCCAATACAGGGCTCAGAATGTGAGTTCTGCACTGTCTTTAAGCTACTCCATCTATAGAAAATCATTTCTATTGAAAAACAGCTGGACAAGGCACATCCAATCTTCACAGCAGACTTTGCTCTCCACCTAGATTTCAGCTACCTCCCCTCTCTTTGGCATACAGGGCTATTCTTTATTACTAACTTGATTAAAAAGGGACTAAACAAGAACAAAGCTGTGACAAGAAAAAAAAAAGCAGTAACAAGTTGTTACTTCAAGTTCCTTAAATGACACGCATCCTCCCATTCACAGGGACCTCCACACATAAAGCCAGGTAACAGAGACCCACATGGTTTGGAAAAACAACAGATGCATTTCACGTGTTCACTGCAGGATTTAGCACCAGCCGCAGGGATGCTTCACTGTCCTTTCCTGCCCCAAAAGAAGGGGTTGAGCCCTTGTTGCTCTTGGGTTCTTGCAGACCAACCCAATGGTCCAGCCCTCAGCAAGGACAAACTCAGTGAGCCAGGACAAAGCATCCCAGCTAGCAGAGACAAGGAGCCTGCTCTCAGAACCAGCCGTAATTTGCTGCCTGCAGGAGCTGCAAGCGATTCATCGTGCCCCCTGCAGCAGGGTAGCTGCAGTCAAAGAAATCCTGCATGGAGATGACTTTTTCTTTAAAGAACTAGAAAGGAAAGCCAGCATTCTCAGAATTAACTTTTCCACTTCATTATCAAGAATTCAAACATACTTCAAGCAAGAAGTTTAGAATAGTCAGAAGATATGTCAAACAGCAAAGCACACAACTGCATGGAAGTTTTCTGAGAAATCTATTTGAGAAACCTTCAGCAGTGAAGTTTATTTATTAAATGTTAAAACCAGCTGCCAGTTTCTGACGGCAGCATGAGTACAAACCACAGCACCAGTAAATGTAGTAAATGTGGAAGCTGATATGGCTTGGTGCAGAGGAGCATGTACACTGACACTGATTGAGTTAATTAATTAGTTAATCTGGTGGTCTTTTAAAATGTCTCTATGAAACCAGGGGCACACATGGAACAGAAGCTGCTTGCAGCAGCGAACAAGGGATGCACGTTAGAGAGGAGAGGCATTTTTCTCCTGTAACAGCAACGTGACAGATCTGGTGAGCTCTGGAAAGCATGCTGATGCATAATCAAAATGGCCACTTATGTCTACATATGAAAATTGCTACCTTTCTGTAGACAGCTCTGTTTTGCAGAACTATTACACACACATGCATTCTTTCAATACCAAGGTTGTCAGCTTATCTGATTTTTTTTTAATCAGAAATCATGACGTTACTCAATCCATAAATGTCAGAAATGTAAAATCACAGACCATAGTTTGAAAGCCTAATGAAAACAATGCAGGCACACCCAACAACCTGTGACACAGCCTTCAGCTGCCCTATTTCCTCCAGGAGGGAATGCAGCAGGGCTGAAGCTGGCTGGTCGGCCTGGATGAGGGCAGGTACCTTCAGGAAGAGCCAAAATCCTTCCCTGGGCCTCTGGAGGTCTGTGAGTGGGAAGCCAACAATAAATGTGCCAACCACAATGGGCAGAGAAAGCCGGTGCTCAGCCATGCCTTGTGTTTCTGAATGCTGGTTGTGACTGTGAAAGTAAGCTGCAGTTAGACATCTATAAATAAGCAAAACAAAAAACAAGCCAGATGAAGAACACATGCAAAGAAGGTTTCACCACAAGCGGCAAGAAGCTGCATCTTGAAGCACATTAGTTCTTTAGCTCCCTACCCACAAAGCCTTCCACCATTTACATGCACCTCTGCTCATGGCAGTCCTTTCAACACATGCGAACTATGGCCAAACAACACTGGAAACCACAAACCACAGACTCTGAGGAATGATTTGCTTTGTCCTTCAAACTTCAACTTATTCTGCAATTGGGGATTTAAGGCGTCTTTTCCAGCCTTGTCAAAAGTAATTTGAACTTCAAACTTAATAATCAGAAGCAACCGTGACCAAGGCTCTTTTTAAATTGAGCCCAGGTGGCTTACACCTTATGCTTAGCTCGGTTAATATGTTCAGCCACGTTCTTCAGGCCAGCAAAACATATTCCTCCAAACTCCAAAGGGCTTCGAAAGAAAATCTGAGGAGCTGCACCCTGGCTGGTGCTGTTCCTTTGCAGGTTTCACCAGCAGAGATCAGCTGGCTGACATGTGCTGTGGTGCTGCTTTTACTGGGGTGGGAAGAAGGGGGAAAAAGGGGAGAGGAATGAAAAGAGAGAAGAGCCACGCACAGGGACACTTATCCCGCCAAGACCGTTTCTCTCTGCCTCCTGCTCAAAGACCAAAGTAAAAGAATATCAAAAGAAAGCACAGCATGCCAGAGAAACGAACAAACAGAACAACAAATCAGCTCATTAGTTCTTGGAACAGAACAAACTATTAGGAACTGTCACAAAATAATTCTGACTCCATCTCTGAAATGGAAGAAAAATCCCATTTTTAATGTAGATTTTCTTCCCTACATTCTTCATTCCCTGTTCAGTTATAAAAGAATTGCTATTTGCTAATAAAAAAGTCAAGAAACAGAAAGAAAAAGTCAAGAAATGAAACAAAAGACTTTCAGTCTTGATGGTTCAGGAAAAAACCTTGCCAGAGCCAAGTGCAACTTTTGGCTCCTTCTGCAAGAGATGACCGACCTGCTCCTGGCATAACAAAAGCAATGAGAAGCTAACCCAGAACTTCCTGTTTTGGTTTTGATAGCGTGATCCTACAGCTAAGCACAGATTAAAGAACACTGTGTCAGCTCCACAGCTCCTAGCTGTGGGAAGTGGGGTCAGAAAGGAAGGCTCATAATATGGGGCTGCACTGGACTCCAGCAACAGAACTGAAGCTCATGCTCCTGCCTGCAATGCCGTTTCCCCTCTTTCCCACTGCTGACGCAGCCGCTAGTTATTTTTACATTGAATTCCTGAAGCCTCAGCCTAGCCCCATGTACATTAGTAAAGCAGGATAGAACAGTAAAAAGAGAAGCTACCAATGAAACAGACGTAGGACTGAAACAAGAGTCAATTTTGTGTGTTTAAGTTCACTACCAGAAAAGCTGATGTGGAACAATGCGCTGAGAGCAGATGCAAAGCCCACCCTGGCCAGTGCCAAGATCCAGCCAGTCAGTCACAGCTCAAGAGAGACAGAAGTGGAAGCGCAAAGCCTCCCGTATACAGGCAGGCAGTGGCAGGAGAGCAGGAAAAGTCAGCACGCTCCCATCCCAGCCTGCCTGAGGGACAAGAAAGGATCACACGATGATGTCAGGTACTGTTTCCTGTTGGCAGCCCACCTTCTTTTCTTGCAGCAAATCACTGAAGAAGAGGCAGCAAGTTTCAAGGTAACAAATATCACAGTAAGATATTCCAGCTGGAGAGCTGGGAAGTATCATATTTACACAGAAAGGGTTTCCTTCTGCCCCACTCTCCAATGCCCAAGTGTGAGACATGAATTTGGATATTCTAGAAGTACTACGAATATCCTTCAGTCTAGAATTGCTGCTGCTGCTTCAGAGGCTAAACACCAAAATCCTCACTCTTTTGCTGGCCTTACCATTCACCTTTTAATGCTGTGAAACGGCCTCTGTGAAAGGAGCTCTTTACAAACCAGAAATGGCATCTGGTGTCACATCACTCACTGATCAGGAAAATGCCACCAGATTCTGTTTTCATGATACTGTACCTTGCAGTAGAATGCAAAGGTGTTAATGCAGAAGGGAAACGAATTTATACAACTGTATGATTATATCATAGGGAATGCAAGAGATAATCTGTGACTTTCTCTGTTTAAAGACTCAATAGGCTGGTATGAAATTAAACACAAAAATATCTTGAAAAGTTTCAGGCTATACAAAACTTCTGGCCACTGAAGTTACATGTATAATCATCTGACAGTTACAGAAACAGTTACAGCAGGTCTCGCATGCCCTTTTCCTCACTGATGAAGAATGCTAAATTGGATTCTTAATTGTAAATAAACACACTAAACATCCATCATGCAGATGACAGTGTTAACTGACATTAGTCTCACTGTAACCTATACTGTACCAACAAGTGACCAACAGCTCGATGTCTAGGTGAGCCATTGGGAATACAGGGCACTCAGCATACACACGGGATGTGTCTGCACGACTTCTGCTGCCAGCTTTCATAGCTGAAATGAAAGCATAAATAAAGGAGTAGTTTTCAATACAGTCTTCCAGGTTAGTGGTAAATGACAGCAGATTAAGATTAAAATAGAATAAAAAGCAGCCTGGAGCATCCAAGCCACCAGGCTATGAAGTCTTTTATGAAGCACTGATTCCTTCTACAGTTTTGACAAGGCTATTTATGGTTTGAATTAATCACAGGAACCCTGCCCAGGACTTGTTGTCCTGCCCAACTGCAGAGTGTGCTCTAAAACCGCTTACAAATTAGTCACCCCTGGTGCAGGAGTGACATACAGAGAGAGGGGAAAAAAAAGCCAACTACCTGTCAAGTTTGCAACATGCTTTCCACAGTCCCAAGGTCTTTACAGAATTGTGCCACCTTCCATCGTCAGTTGTAAAATCCTGAAAGCAAGTAAAAAGGGGAAAAAAACAAACAGAATTTCCTCCTCCTTGCAGGGAGGAGTTGGTACTGCTGCAAGAGTGCAACAGCTTTTCAAGTCTTCTTTTCTTTTTTTGGAGGGGGGGACCCCTGCTTTCTTAATAAACAACAACAAACACTGTGTCCACTGGCAGCATTTAAAGGATGATGAAAGCATGCATGCAGCCTAGAAGCCCATTAGGTAGGGGCAGAGCATCTCGCCACAGTTCCTCACCTCCTTTCCAAAGTAAGTTTTAGCAGACTGCTAGGTAAGCAAATCCCCTTAAGATGGCTGTAAGGTTAATGGAGACCTTTCACATAGAGAATCAAAACAAAGGAAAGATCATACTAAAGATTACACTCTTGCCTTACAGAGAGGTGACTCAGTGCCTTATCACACAGTATTTTCAAATATAAATTAAATGAAACAGATATAAGAATAGCAGCAAGAAGGGTGTGTGTATTATGGCCACTTCAAGTCCCAGCACACTGGATACATAGATCACCGTTCTACTTTACTCCATGAGAACAAAGGAAAGACGTTCTTCCCAATGCTCTCTGCAGGGCCCAAGCTGAGAACAAAAACAGAACTCTGAACACGCTCAATTGTTGCTAGAGCAGAAGGGAAGAAGAGAAAGAAGGGCCAGACAGCTGCCTGCCTGATTTCAGCACTGCAATCCTATGATCCTCAACTGCATATCAATGAGTTGGTGTCCTAGGCAAAGAGGAGAGGGGAGGAAGGCTGGGAGAACTCAGGCCATAGTGCTAATTCCTTTCTTGCACAAAGACAGTCTCTTGAGGACACAGGCCTGCCTCCTGTAATGTGATCTCATAGTCCAGGTGGGAGAGTTTCCTTCGAGGGAAGTTGGTGAGGAGTTCAAAGCGTTCATTGGGGTATCCTTTTGACTGGACATGTTTCACAAGAGCCTAGAAAGGAAGAAAGACAAAAAAGGGCCATTCAATTAGAACAAACAAACAAACAAACAACAACCCACAAAAAGTATCACAAAATTATCCCAGTTTCCTCTTAAAAGAGGTTTGTTTCACCAAGAAGGCAAAATGTAATACAGATCTCAAAATCTTCATTATATAATTTGGTTTTTATACGTCATAAAACATAGAAGCTAATTACCAAGTGATTCCTTACCTAACAGATTATTTAAACAGAAGGAAGGCATACATAACAGCACATTAATTTAAGCAATGTGAACTCCACATCACACATACAAGTCCCCGCAAAATGAAAGTTGTAAAACAATCTGTTAAGTGCCCCAAAATAAAAGCCCCCTCACTTGTTTATTGACATTACCTTCACATTAAACCTAAAAGGCACCAAAGAAGTATTTCTGTCAGGTAATACTGATAAAAATAAATACAGCATTTTTTTTTACTAAAAGTTTGAATATATTCCTGCCTTCAAAGAGGTCTGGGGGATCCTTCTCTTCCTTTCTTTCAACAGCAATTCTCAGCTCATTGACTTCTCTGCCCACAGTAGCAACTGAGGAAGGATACAGAGGGTACTGGGACGATGGGGTATTAGAAAATCCAACAAGCAGATGCATCAGGAAGAGCTAATGCCCATGCTACACAAGAGAGATTTCCCAAGTTCATCAGGAAACACAGCAGATGAGAGGGTAAAGCAGGAGTAGACAGGGACAAAGAAATGGAGATTGGCTGAGGAACGATACGGAGTACAGCAAGAGAGCAAGACTCGGGCAGAATGAACAGTCATAGCACCGCTCCAGTGTCTTGGGGCATAGGTGCACGTGGAGCACCCGGGGTGTGATACAGTTGCTCAGGTGATGGACTAGTAGGACATGGCTCCACCTAAGTTAAGATTACTTGAGAAATATTATAGAGATGACTGCTATGACAAAGCAGAACAGTTTCCTACAGTAAGTGTCCCTCAGAATTTATTTCAGCCTCAGAACTCCACATCGACCTGCAGGCAGTCTGCATCTACCTTACACTTGGTTTTGAGAGAGCTGATGGTGTACCAAAGGTAACGTTTTTTTTTTTTTCCTATTTAAAGCTCTCAGGTAAAATAGCAAGGATGAAAACATGAGTCTGAGACAAGGTTGGTTTCTATCTGGATTTCTGCAGACCAGGTTGTATAGTCTCATTATCTTCAAGAGATATAGACATTTATCTTTAAGCTCCTTGTCAATCTGCACGAGGTCTCTCTGATGAGGCTTGCTTTTGTCTTTTGTCTTCCCTACGGCTTCAATATGGAGCTTTTAGGTTTGTTACATTAATATGAGCTTTACTTGCCACTGTGTCATGAAAATAGTGACTGACAGGAATACAGCGACCTCTTTACAGACTGCTTCCAGATGAGGACCTGTGAAATTCTGATGGAAACACCATCAACGTGGACATCTCCAGCATAAACAAGCCTGAGAAATAGTTGAGAAGGACGCTTGATGAACAGCAATTATATAGTATTGTGAAAATATCTGTTTTGGGAAGAATGAGGGAGAAACTCTACTGTCATCCACATCCAGAAGGGAGTGTGGAAGCTTGGTGAAAGACATGGAGAACAAGAATGAAGAGCTTTGTCTTTGATTTTGCCACTGTCTGACCACTGACAATGATTTTACTTTTCCATTTACAGGACAGATAAATGAATGAGCTGAGAGTGTTTTACTAATTTAATGATTTCATTGGTGCCACCACAGGAAAATAAGTTCTCCAGTTTCAGCTCTCCTGTACTCAAACTAGGAATTCCAATTAACTCCACTTACCAGAAGTTTAGCTTGTTCGGGCAGTGAAATTTGTTCTCTCTTTCCATCTGGATACCTTAGCATCAGCTGTGCCTTTGGTCCTAGTAAAAAGGGAGTTACTAGAAGTTAACAAACAACAAGGCAGCTGAATTGAGCTCTTCTGCAGTTTTTTTTTGTGGCACACTTTACTGCATAGAAGAGTAGGGTTAGGGACTGGAGACAAACACAAAATTTTTTAGCACACAAGGTTTCAGTCTCTGAAGATATACTTGTACTGCACATGTTTAAAACATACACAAGACTTCACAGGGTTCACAGTAGTGACTGAAGCAGTCTGGATTCCCAGAGAAAAGCACACTGTGCTACCTCTGCCTTTGTGAGCACCTCACAGTGCTGCATCCCAGCTCACAACTGCAAGGAGGAACACCGACTCCTGGGATTTGTTTGTGTAAGTGAAAGTCCAGACCCTCAAGGCAGACAAGCCAGGCACGAGGCGGAGCTGACATTATTTCACTTCTACCACACTGGTAGAAACCCTGTCACAGCTACCTGCATCACATCCATGAGAATTTCATTCAACAACAAGGTCTCAAACTACAAGAAACATGAGCTCAGTGACTAACATGAAATCACTACGTCAAAGTGTGATTTGCTGGCAAAGTGAATCATCCAAACATCCAGCGTCAAGGAGGGAGCAAAACAGAAGGAAAGGTTTAGCTTTTCAAAACAAGGGCTGAAACTATGCTTGTCAGAGTATATCAGTTTTCAGAAAAAAAGCGAAACACAGGTCACTATAAAAAAAAAAAAAAATACTGTGGCCACTCACCATTCACATCTAGGCCCTGCAACATACTTTCAGGCTTGTCAGCTGGCTCCTCCAGTACCCCTGCATCAATGCAGGGCAGTACTCTGTGATTTGATGTTGTCCCAGGCTCAGTCCTTGCAGGGGGCTCAGGCTGAGGCCTCCGGCTCTCCTCTTTTTTATACCCCAAGTCCTTGTGTGGAGACTTCCTCAACTTGGCAGGATTCTCCGATTCCTCTTCCTCCTCAGATCCGCAAACAGAAATAAACTCTTCACTTCCAGAGAAAAGCTCTGACTCAGATTCCTCATCTGATCGGCTCTCCTGCTTGGCCTGTGAGGAATCAAAATGTGTCTCCTGTAATGAAGCTCTGATAGCTGCTTCCAGCTGGCTGTCCTCACTGGCATCAATGAGGCTCTCCTGTTGAACACAGACATAAGAAAAATGCATAAAAATACTTTCAGATGTACTGAAAATCGGGATGCTATCAAATGTTCTAAAGGGAAACTACTAAAACTGTCATGAACAAACAGCATGGAAAGCTAGCCATTCTGTAACTGCTTAATGATTCCTCCTTGGAGCTTCACATGGAGTAATATATCTTCTTTTCTCTCTCTCTCTCTCTCTCTCTCTCTCTCTCTCTCTCTCTCACACACACACACACACACAGTCCTGTGACTGTTAAACCCAAAGCAAATGATGTAAGTGTAAACTGCATAACAAAAATAGCTATCGAGGTAGAAAGCACTCCCTAGTGCACCACCTTCATTTTTTGCATACTCTTCCACTAACTCATGAAGTCTGTTCATACACTACTGAATTGGAAACCAGTACAGCTGGATACAGACATACCAGATTTTCTTTCAGGTTTCTGCAGTCCTCCCAGAGGGCCTCTTACTTACCGAACGAGAACATTTTTGGGGAGGGTTGGTAGAATGCCCGTCCAGCTGTCCATGCTCACTCAGGAACCCGGTCACTTGGTCCAAGAAAGACGTCACGTCCAGTTGGTGCCACTCCACTAGTTTCTGGCCTAGGAAATATAAGGCATCATGAACTCTACTTTCAGCAACAACTCACCAAAGACTGCAGCTTAGCTTTTAAAAACATCAGCTCACTTCTATGCACGTTCTACTCAAGAATCCACATTTGTGGAACTGCAGCTGCCTACAAGCCGCCACCTGATAATTACGAAGCTTCCTCCCTCTACCCATTTGAAAAGCCTTATTTTCTGTTCTCTTCTAAGAAAATATGCATTCACAAGGGTGAACTGGACATCAAAATTGAAAAACACAAAATACTAATTTTATGAAGAAGTTATACATCCTTGTCTGCTTCAGTTCCGCACCCTGGTAAACAGCATTTGCTTCCATTAGTGCTAAGAAGAGTATCTTAACTTCAGTTTCAACAGCAACAAAAAATGTTTTGAGATGGTTAAGTCAAGCAGCAAGAAACTTCAGCTCTGATTAAAGAAACTATTACTTCATTTCCTGAGAAGCATGAGTCCAAACCATTAATACAGTAGCCTTCTATGATGACAGAAAAGGCAAGGGTGCAGGCATACAAAAGAAAACAGTCCAATCTCAAAAGCAATGAAGAAGGTAGACATTTGTCTTTTTTTTTAACTGAACAATCAAATTGGTATTTGAAAATTCAGATGCAATTTAATCAGCCATCGCTAAGCCTCACTAAGCTACTGTGATAGGAATGGGATTGCAGATTTGTATTCATGTAATGGGTAAGTGACCTTACGAATATTTTAAGATAGTTTATCACAAGATTTCAAGTAGCTTTTGTAAGACCATTTACAAAAAAATGTTGATTTCAGAGTATCACCACGAGGTGGTACTATTTTCAATTTCTACACAAAATACTTGATAAACTGTACCAAGCACCATAATCAAACAGCATTTCAGAAAGGCTTGGGAGTTTTCTCCCTTTAGCTCCTCCAGAAGTTACTATTTCATTTCTTCAGGGACGAGATGTCTCACAGGACAAATACAGTAACCAAGACGCTTCAGTTGCACACTGCTAAAGATGACAGTATTCTAGCCCACAACTGCCAGCCCAGGTAACTGTCACTTATCTTACCTGTCCTGGGATCCAGGATGGAGACATAAGGGAAGTCTGCTAATTTATAAAATTGTATGTACCTCTGTCCCTCCTCGCTGTCGTGATACACCTACAAAACACCACAATGAAAGCAAGTTACTGAGTGGAGACGGAACATCATGAAAATGTACTTAGCTTTTCTCTGTTTTACAGTGTATGCTACAAATGGTACACACAAGTCTCAGCAAATTCTACAAGTTCAACATGCATCTCTAACAGTGCATGTATTAGCGGTTAAACAATAACATTTTGAATCAGAAGTAAAAGGCTGCTTAGGCATTAAAATGCATATCCACAATCTCTGCAGTTCTCCAAGAGAACCACAGTAGTGCCGTTACAGTCACAGCAATCTGTTTTCACTGTCCCACCTATAAGGACATCAAGTTACCGGTGTGGCTCTGCTAAATTTCTATGATTCTACCTGCCAAAAAATGAAATGTTCCCGGATTATGTTCTTCACAGCCTCATTGCTCCAAACATCACGGTTGAGACACTGGCACGCAAAATCTTGCACATTCTGAATGTTTATCATGAGCCATTTGTTCTGCATCTGACCGCACTCCTTGGCCTGTAAGCAGAGAGAACAGCTTCATTAGCTAACACTGAAGAGCACGACACAAACAATGCCAGCAATGATAAGTGATGGCTTCTAACACTGTCAGAATTTTCACCAGAACCCCTTCAGAGTAAGAAAGATGGACCGAGCTAGCGCAAAGGCATCCACAAAACAGAAGGCAGGGCTGAAAGACCTGCTTAAATGAGATCGGTTAAATTACAGAATCACATCGATGAACAGAGCTGCTGGAGTCCAACAAGCCAAGCACAGAGTGGGAAAAGCAGCTTTGGCAGCGGAGTGGGGAAGCAAGTTGTGGGGAAAGACAGTGAATTATGTACTTGTTCAGGGAAGAGTGTAGTCAACCACACCAATCTGACAAAAGAGGAAAGACCTGCTCACTCCAGAGATAAACCTGTGGATCATCTTCTACTTTGGTAGACAGCATAATTGACAGAGGATATGCATAAATGCAATAGGACCTCCTCTCTCTTATTTGTTTTGTTTGTTCTTTTTTCCCCTCTCTTTCAAAGTTTTGAGTTACGCTATTACTGTGCAACTGCCAAATTAGGCATCCTTTTTTGATGCTCCTTATCCAGACTGCAAGTTGGGAGGAAGACGGGAAGGCGCAGGAAGAAATCTTACTGGTTTGAGTCAAAGCTGGCATAGTCTGATTGCTTGGTGGCAAGATAATGGTAGGAGTTCGATCAAGAATGTAATTCTGATCGCTGAATTGCCATACCTGTTGAAAAAAAGAGGGCTATATCAACAGCAGGAATGCTCTTACCACCTGGAGAGACTGGAACTAGCAAATGAATGTCCCTTCCTTTTTTTAAGAAGTATGCATATATCCATAAGTGCATTCACTATCCTGCTGGCAAGGCACTCAACAGCAAATTCAAGTAATCAGAACGTTACAAAAGATTTTGCTGTTTTTGGTGGTAGTTTGTTCTCCAAACCAAACAGACAGACCAACAGTTGGTCTGTCTGATGCAAGACAGCTGCATGAACCCCATCCACTTAGTGTAAGCCTCAATGCCCTTGGTAAATCTGTAAATACGAAACTAGAAGCTTGCTCATTGTTCAGAGGATCTTGGTCTACAAAATACATTCTGCACAGCCAAGGAACCTGCAAACATTTTTTATTTTATTCAAAGGAAAAATGTTTAGAAAAAAATATGAATGTAATAGTGTGGAATATTCATTCTGTTCACACAGGCATCAATACAGGCTGTGAGAAACCTGTATTTGGTTATCAGAAGGGAAAAATGAGGCAGGTGAGACCTACATAACTGATCATGGTTTTAAATACACTCATTATGCTTTTATTTAAAAAAAAAATATCTTGAACTAACTGTGGGATTTGAGAACTAATTCTAGGCAATCAGTTTAAGATGAGGCCTAGAGGTACCAGCCAAAATTAAAGGGAACACTCGTCAATATGCAACGTCAGTTAATCACATTGCCTTAGTCCTGTGTTCCAATGTAATCCTTATGTGACTAAATGAAGAAACTCAAAAATATGTAACTAGCATACCTAGAAGTGCATCTCACTCTTCTACACTTACTTTGCATTTTTTTTTTAACATTAGAGAAAACCTGACTCCTCCTCTCCTCCATCCAGCTACTGCACTTGAAAGGGTGCAAGCAGGAAATTCCACACGCAATTTTTGTAAAGATGAATTTGCATCTGTACAGCAGCTCCAGCTGTTGAAACTCCTTTTAACTTTCTTGTAAAAGCAACAGGTTACATGTTTAACATTGAGGAGGACAACAGTTATACTGCTACCATCTCACACACATAAATAAACATGCTCTTACATAGATATTGGTTTGTTTTAAGGGTAGAGGGGTGCAGCAGAGGGTAGAAATATTGTAGGTATAGAGATTATACTAATGGATCTTGGTCATAATTGACCAAAGTAACATTGCGGGGCTCAAGAGCTGGCTTGCACAGCCTACAAATGATGTCTGATGGCTTCAGAAACACTGTTTACTACATCAGTTCCCAACCACCACCACTTCTCCTTCTTTGAGGTATAAGCACTTAGCACTTAAACAGCACCCAAAAAGGATAAGAACAGAGCAACTGCTCCTTGCAAGCATTCTAATTTACGCTTCAGACAGCAGTGTAGCAGCTTCCAAAGACAGAGGCAGTGGTTCCAAAATACAACATGACAAATGCAAAAAAAAAGACCCATGTCTCCTAAATTTACCTTCCCTTTTCTACACATCCACTGTTTCTCCACCACTACAACTCAGGGCAACAAAGCAGCAATCCAGCTAGACAAACTAGACAATAAGACATTTTACACTCACTGCTGAACTGGCCCCACTGGAGAAACTCTCTCTCTTGTACTACTAAAAAGAACATGTTTTCTTCTTTCATTTGGTTTTTCTGAACCACGTGCAGTTAATAATTTTTGTGTGGTTCTTTTCCGTTTGGCTTTGTTGAAATTCATTGCTCTCCTTCAGTGAGCAGAAAGAAACAAGAAAGCGGAGCCAGCATCTTGTGAGCTTCCAGACGTCAGCTAGTCAAGCAAAATTCAGTTTGGGAGATAAGATAAAATCAGAATAAGAGATCTGTCTACCAAGATACATCCTATTTATGTTACACTTGCACTCCTTGCCTTGGTCAGCACAGAGGGACCCAGCCATTCCCAAGCCAACCGTCTATCAGCAGGTGCAGCCTAGCTAGACAGTCCAGAAGCACTGCATGCAAAGATAACTGCACTATTCAACTACAAAACTAGATCAGCTTCCAAACTATTTCTACTTGCTTCATACAAGCAAAAAAAAAATTTTTTAAACCAACAAAACACATTAGTATCAGCAGGAAGCAGCTAGAGAACTTGTAAAATGAGGAAACTTCATATAGATAGATTTTGAACTGCAATGTCACTCAGTTGCTTCACAGAAGTGCCAAAATCCTAAGAAGCATTAAGCATAGAAAACTATCTGCTTCCAAAACAAAAAATGCAAAGTAGGTCAATTTGGGGTGTACGCTCCACAAATTAAACTGTATTTTACAACATACACACAAAGAAACAAACATATCTGACCACAGAACAAAACCAAACCATTCTTTAGAAAGTAAGTTTGGCCTGTTGCTCTAGCTATTTATTCCTAGCAGATTCGGTGTTAAAGAGACGGTGAGTGTGAAGCTTCATATGCATCAAAGCTCAATTTTACAGTCAGGAAACAACAGTTAAAATCCCTTGTGCAATCTGAATTGACCCTCAGCAGCAAAGTTTCTCTGAAATACTCTAACAGGAGAGAAAGGGCAGCTCAGGTTAACATCTTGCTGGTATATCAGCCATTTGCCTCTGCTTTACATGGCCCCAAGCCACCAGCCTATAGTAACGAGCATCTAGCATCAACCACTGCATTCAAAAGGCCTGCAAGATTAAAATAAAGTCTTTTACAGATCTTTCATGACAAATCTTTTCTACCATTCTTCCTAGGGTGTAATTAAGTTAACCTCACACTTAATAGAAATACAGTGATTGTAAGTTTTCTATACACAAAGCACACAATTTTTGGTGGAGCTGAAGTTAAATATCAATGCTCATTTTTTAAAATGAAATGGCAGCTTTTCACATCATATTGCTAGGGTTCTTCAGTGGGTTTGGTTGGGTTTTTTTTTGCATTCAAAGGAAAATGAATTTTCTTGGGCAAAACAAAAGACAACTGAACCTACGTACTATGAAAACCAAAGTCAGAGCACCCTAACAAACACTCAACAACAAAGATGCATGAAAATCTTACTAAGACCAGACACCACTATTATTGCTAAGTTTGAATAACGTCATATGTCTCCAGGACACAATGCTGGCAAGATGTTCTTGCATAACCCTCCAGAGCTCAGAACACACCACACAACAATCATTAAAAAAAAATAAAACCACTCAAGGTAGTACTAAAATAAAAGAGCATCAAAATGACAGCATTTAGTCTTTTTTTAGTTATTGTATATGTTTAGCTAAGTAAACAGAGAAGGAAGAAGCGAACAGCAGCTTGTTAGAATTGAATTTTGAGAAAAATTCTGGTCACTGGATTCCCAGGAGGCCTGACGTTATCCCAGGCTGAAGCAACACAACAGTCTACAGTCACAAAAGGTAAACTGAAAAGGGTAATGGTCCACAAACTGAGAAGCTAAAGATTATTCTTGCAAGAAAGTTTTAAAATGAAGAGCAACACGTGAGACATGGAACTGTACAAGAACAGAAAAAAGCAAACATGAATATCAGAAAGTGTATGTGTATCTAAATTAGAGTTACTGCAAAGAGCAAGACAAGGTGTGTATATACAACCTCTTCCCCCTCCCCCCTTTTTTTTTATTTACAGGACTGAACAAGAACACAAAGATATCACAGCAATCAAACATATCAATCTGTTACATCATCCACTGAAACTAATTATGACAGTGGCAGATGCCATAGCAAATACTGCTAAAAGTCTTAACATGTTTTCAGTAAGACATTAGGAAAGACTAGCAAACAAATTTCACAGCAGAGATTAGAGGGCACTTGCTGACTGAGTATGCATTTCAGTACAGAGCAGCACTGGCTGTTTTTATGCAAATTTCCTTTATTAGTCCCTCAAGCCACACATTCAACTCAGTTCTCAAACCAATCTGTATAGCCTCTAATCACTAGTTAGGTCCTTAAGCCATATGGTAACAAACTCTGACCAGATCCACAAAACTGTGTGCACAGATAGAAAAGGTGACACCTGAGATCACTGAAAGCCAATAGCTCCCTTAGCTCCCCCCTTCATAGGGGGACAATCTCTTGGACAATTTTCTGTCACAACCAGAGGCGAAAGATGACCACTGTGATTTTGTACAAGAACATGTCTTCTGGGCATAAAGTTGTGTGTTCATGACAATGCCATACATAGATACTTCAGTAGCTCTGGTATCAAAAATCATTTAGTCATATTAGCAAAACTGCATGAGCTTCTCTTGAGGCTGTGCTGCAAACTACATTGCCCCTTGCAAAGTACTTTTGCTCACCTACCAAAAAGCAACCTTACTTCAGCTACTTCTGTATCATGCAAGAGATTTAGCTCTTCCATTCTGGCCGGCCTCACTTGTATGCAGAAATCTTTCACCAAGTGTGATTTGCCATATTGGCATTTAAAACATCATAAAAATGTGATCTACCATTGTTAGTTAAGACCTTCAGAGGTAGCGTATCAAATATTTATCACTACATGGCCTTTTGATTGTCCTACATACATGCCAACAGCCTAACACAGGGCTTCCACACTGCACACAGCCACCACGTAGGGAACTTACCAAAACTTAAAAACTCACCGTCTCAAAACTGCCTTTGTGCATCAGATCAATGGGAGGCCTGAACAGGTCTGCTAGGGTAGTGAGTTTCTTATCTACTGCTCCTCCGTTTCGTAGCTCCTGTTCCTGTCGAACTGCACAGCCCCAAGAGGAAACAAAGCTGAATTAGACAAAATACTCAAAAGACATATTTATTGTTGAGTATAATCCCAAACACAAAACTTTGCTGCGACAATCTTAAGGTTAGACTGCGCTGAAGAAGATCAGCTGTTACTGCAGGCAAAAAACCCTGCTCGTCCTAGCTCTTGCAAGCAGTGGGTGTTTATTTCACTTTTAAATACACCCCAGGCAAGTATCAGTGGAGTGATCAGTGGAGGTGAACACGACTTGTTCACAGTGATGCTATCAAACCGGGACAATTGAGCTACTCCGCAACATTACAGCTTTACTCAGAATATTTCTAATTCAATGTTTCTAATACCTGAAGGTAAGGCACTCCCACAGAAAGATTCAGCTCACTTGGAGAAATATATTTGCAAGTTTATGTTAAATATCAACACTTCCCACAGCTGGCTCTGGATACCTTGGTCTCTGCTAGATTAACTGGTTTTCAGACTGTTTATACCAAGTACCATACTTTGAGCAAGTTTCTATTAGGGTTATCACTTCCTCTCAAAACAATACTGAACACATTTCCCACATATACATGATCATATAAAATAAGGTAAATCACAGGAACTGCTCACCTAAAAATGCAGTGGTATAATGCATTTTATGGAACCAAGTCAGCTGAAATGAGGAACAACTGTCACATGGCCCTAAAGCATCCCAGTTGTGAAAGGAGACATCAGTGGGCCATAGCATATGAGCCATTTTTGAGCAGACACTGGATCCCTACAGGGATAGAAGTGTACCTGTGGAATAAGCCTGGGAGCCAGGAAATAACATGGACTTTTATGGCTAGGGCCACTTCTTCAGAGATAACAAGACAGTGATATTCACTCACGGAATTTTACCATAAAGCATCATCAAGTTTCACTGCAAACCTTCACAAAGGTTGTACATACCATGCACCTCTAAAGGTCATTGCTATAGCAGAAAAAAAATAAGGGCATGAAGCTTCTGTAAATTCTGTATTTTAATGTATAGAGCTGCCAGTGACTTTAACACCTGACTAGGTTATTACTTCTGGAAAACTGATCAAAGCTGTCAGGGGAAAGCCAGAAATTATAAATACTTATTTTCAGTTTGGCATATGGCAGCACCTAACTCCGTGGGAGCCAGGTCCTTGGTTAGAGCTCTTCAGCACTCCAGTAGCATCAGTGATAACAACTGCATAACAACTCTAACTCTGCTGCAAAATAAATGGTGTTTGGCTCTCAGAGAATCCCTTTCCATGAAACTTGAAGGCTTATACAACAGCCAACGCTTTGTCCTTTCGAGAGCCTCCATATGAATGGATAGGGAGTGGTAAAAAGAGATTAAATTCACTAGAACCATTTCACAAAGTCCAGGAAGAAGCCTCAGGGTTATACTCAAATCTAATTGAAGTGCCAGAGCAACGACTGGCTATCAAAGAAAAAAATAACAGACAAACTTAATTTATATACGGGTTATTAGACTGCTCTTCATTTTTAATTCTCTCTACAGCAGAAAAGGGCTTTTTTGAGTTATCAAGAAAGTATTTGCCATAGCAAAGCAGGCAGAATATGCTGTGAGATGGTTTTACTTATGTAGCACAGTCAAGCGCTTGGCCCAGCATCCTCAGTACCTACTTCATATATCCATTAACCAATGCATTCCCTCCAGCCACTTCAGAACAACGTAAGGTTGCCCCAGAAATAAATTAACAACATTAACTGTACCACAGATGTTGAAGAGGACTGTCAGCAAACAGTGCTGTAACTACAACAAGGAACAGCCTAATAAGATTATTCCAAAATGACATTTTATATGCGGTAGGCAATTAAAAAAACACTCCGTGACTGAAAGCTATCACAGTCTACAGTGGAAACTAATTTGAAATCATTCTTGTATTAAAAAAAAAACAAAAACAAAAACAGAGAACCTCTAAGTTACTGATCAGCAGACACTTACTGGTTTCTGTTTGAAAATCCCGAAAGCCATCAAATATTGAACGCGCAGGTCTGCGTCTTTTAGGAGCTTGAAAGAAAAAAGTATTTCAATAATTATTTCAAAGGCATACTATCAAAATAGTTACTTATTAGTACTTTCCATCAAGTGTCGAACAACAAAACAGGAATCCAAAGTAGGATTGATGTTAGAGTAAAATTATTAAGAAAGTCTGGAAGAGGATGCAAACTGGTAAGCTTATGAGAACCATTCTTCCCCATCACTTCCTCCCTTCAAATTCTCCAGCAGGGAAGAAAAACGTATGAGCAGTACGCAATAATGCAAAGTTAGCCTTTTTTCATGGGCTCACCAAGCACTCCAAAGGCCCAAATGCAGTGGCAGTGCTGTCACAGCACCAAAATGTCAAGATTCTCATCAAGATTTTTAAAAAAGATTTTTAAGTAGATGAAAACTCCAAAAAAATTAAACCCAGAAGGCGAATACCTTCTTTATTAGGAAACACATTTGTTTCTTCCACATTTCTATTTCATTTCTAATTGCTTCTCCAAATCTCATTCCTCGGCTGAATTGGCCCCTGCCAAGCTCTTCCATTGGATCCAGTGTCAATATCTACAAGGATCTCTCTCCTCTGTATGCTTAGCAACAAGCACGATCCCTTACAGGCAACTCCAGAGTAATTTACACTGTAGCTTTGAATAGGAACTGAAAGACCACTTCAGCAAAAGCAGCACTTGCCTCTGCAGGCTTGGCTGCTACAAGTCCAGGGCAGGTAAAGATCTGAACTGCAGCCCAGGTTGATGTTTTTCTGATAAATTTTCTTGTTCTGGGGTGGTTCAGTGTATCTGGCAGAGTACAAACAGATACAGGTCTTCTCAACTGGAAGAGAATCCAAGCTTATTCAACCACCTCAATATGCAGCTGTTAAAACCAGAAACTGGAACATACCCTGCTTGAGGTTATTGCTGAAAGGACTGAGTGAAGTAGCTTTCCAGCTGCTGGGCTGCTTCATGCTATAAATAGAAGTGGCATCAGTGAGAATATTAGAGGTGGTGGATGAGACAGAGCCAGGAGGCTACCACAGATTGCCTCAGTAGGGCAGTCAGGGACAGCATGTCTGTGCTCAGTGTATGACGTGAGTAGAAAAGGACCAGGCAAGAGAGCAGATCACACTCCTGCACTTCTTAGGATCGTGAACCCACAGGCATCTACGGACCTATGTCAAAGACTCTGCTGGGTCAAAGAAAGCAAGAGGAACAAGCTGGTGCAATGTCTTCCAAAAGTCCTCAGGGCACCTTCTTCTGCAACCACCTCTCAGCTTGGGCACACTGGCAAAACAGATCTCTGATGTTGAAAATAGGATCAAGTGAGAACCAGTTCCACAATAAAACAGAAGTTTGGCCTCACAATCCTCTTTAGCATAGGAACTAAATAACAGGAAACACATTTCCTGCGTATATGGGATCACTTTGAAGATGAGCATTTCCATGTCTTTCACTGACAAAAAGGGCAGATGGCATAGCAAAAGTCATAGACAGCTAGGAACAGCATGGTCAATATAAAATGGACAGACTCCCCAGGCTGCAAGAAGTAAGTAGCATAGAGAAGATTCAGAGCATCAGTGTATTAAAAAAGTACTAAACAGTGATTTAGGTAAGTATGCAAAACAATACACTATTTACATTACTTCTTTGCTCATAGCAAAAAAAACCCAAAACTGTTTAAAAAAGTGGAAGTAATAAATAGCTTCAGAAAACAAACAAGAAAACAAGCTGTGTGATGCAGTTTGAAGAGCAAATTAAATTCCTAAAGGAGAAATCAAGAAAATGACAAGCAATCATGAATATCAACCCTTCTATCTCGATCTCCTCAAGAAACATGCATTTCTTCTCTCCATTTTCACTTGTCAGCCAAATCCCAAGCTTTTATCCCACCAGTCTGGACACTTTTGCAGCAGCATCACATGCTTCTAAACCCCAGGAACCAGATGTGTACTCAATATTGCTAACTGGCTGGAGCCTCAAAAAGTCCTCTCAAAAAAAGGAGTCAGCAAATTGACACCACTGGGAATACAGCATCTCTAACACAGAAGATTTTAAACATCACTATATTTCCATGTATGCAATCATATTAGATTGCTGAAGAGTTGCAATAGGGCAAAAGCGCAAATAAAAATAGACACACTGCTTTCTTCATATTCATGAAATTTTTCTCATCATATAAAAATCATTTCAGGGTACTTAAAGAAAACAAAAAATGAAATAAGAACACAAGCCTACCTCCAAACAAGGGCTCAGGCTCTACTAAAATTTCCTGTTTTTGAGGAATTGGAGCTCGCACTTCATCCCTATCAAAAAAGAAAAAAATCAGAAATAATAATGTTAAGTGTTAAACAAACTACACCATGTTGTGCTCCAAAGGCTCCTGCAACCCGGACCAGCTAAGGAAGCTGCTGTACCACTGCACAGAATCAGAGATTTGGAGTCAAAATGGACCTCAAGGATTCCTCTACACTCACTCAAGGCACTGAAGCAGGACGTAGCACACTTATGCATTAAGATCTAGCACCTTTCTACATCTTGATAGAAGATTACACAAATCCTGTAGTAACTTGATCAGTTGACAGAATTCAAAACCAATTCAAACTTTTTTTTTCTTTTGTAACTTCCTCAGAACTTGGAAAAGTTTTTTTTAAAAAAACTTAGCTAAGGCTAATTAACCTCCTCCCCTGTTCATCTATACAGAGAGGAAAAAAAAGATTGGTTACTATGAGCTTTCTCCTGCTAGAAGACTTTTTACTTCCACTTGAAACTCATGGCCCTTTCTTTTCTAGAGGATGTAAAACAAGATGGTCAAAATGTTTACTTTCACCCATATAATTCTGAAGCAATTATTTGCTTTCATAGCTGGGCTCCTTTTGCGTATCAGCAGCTTAGCTATGCTTACAGAGAACACTAGGTAAACTGAAATTACATCTAGAAGAAGAAATAAAATCACAAGAGCTATGAAACAGTAGAATTTACTCAATTCAGTTACCTAACCCATGTATCTACTCAAAGGAGTGGCACAGGCTCATCCAAGAAAATCCATTTCTACATCTGGCCTATGGAGTACTCCTGAGGTATACACTTCCTTGGACTCTTCAAAGTCTTAAAGAGTGCAATTATTGGCTCCTGGCCATGCAGGTTTCAAACAGTAACTCATACCGCCAGCAAGATGCACTAACCTTGCTATTAGCCTCCACATCTTTGATCGCTGTTGTGAAGCTAGTTATTCTCCATTTTGCATTTGCATACTTATTTTTCTCTCTTCCTAGAAGTAAAACTAAGCTGACCAGCACCTGAAGGGTGTCAAGTATAAAAAAGAAAGTATTCCAATAAAAACTTGAATATTAAGTCACTGATGTGCCAGAAGTTGTCTAGAAATAAGAACTCTTAACACCTACAGATACAGATTTTTAACTTCATTACCTGTTAAAAGGTTCAAACAGGGAGGCACTTAACTATAAAGGTTAGTACTAACACAGTTGTTTAAATGTATACATGTGCTTCAGAAGTATAAGCAGCAAGAATTTTCTTTAAAAGCTATTTCCCTCTTTCCTGAAGTGGAAGACTTTCACAAAGACAACAGCATGGCAAAGTTTAATTTAGAACTTTTAACAAATGCGACTGATACTGATTAGCTTTCACTCAAAATATTCCCCTTATCCCAAGCAGGCACATTAACAGGCAGCACCAAAAGACTCTCTGCCATGCCCAAGCACCTTTACTGGCATGCAATGTGTCAGAAACTAATGCAGATTTTGTAGCTGCTTCTTCCTCTGCATATCAGTGTACACAATCTAGCCTTTCCAGTGTCAAATCTAATTACTCTTAAGACAACACAAGAAAACGCTTTCAAATGGGACTTGGCTCACTACATTTTATCATAAACAAAATAACAAAATTCTCTACGTACAAAAGCAAGATAAAGCAAGATTCCTAGAGCCATTTAAAACTCAGACCCTCTTTTCATTGGATCCTCACTTCAGTGACTGAAATTATGCCTGCAAAAACAGCATGTGTATGCATGCAATGGAAAACTTCTGAAGTACATGCAAGAGAGACCAGCTTGTGTAATAAGAAAAACTTATTTATTAAGAAAAATATTAAAGCAATCAATTAAACAAGATCATCAAAGAAGCACATATTACACTGAAGTGACAACAGGTTAGGAGAAGGAACAAGCATTTTAATTGTTCTGTCTTCCACTATGAAAGTTTTAAGACAGACTACTCATTTTTACACAGACATGTTCAAGAACGTACTCGGTGTGCGGTCGAACTGCAGACACTGCTGCAGAACTGGTGCTGGGCTCCTCTGCTATGCCTCCGCCATCCAGAAACATGGTAACAGCCATCTCCAGATTGTTGTTGCACGCTTCAAGCATATGTTTTCCCACACTTTCACTGGCACCTGTAACACCAAAATAAAATACCAACGCATTCTTCATAAAGCGTTTTGATCAGAAGCAGTGGGAACAGCTAACCGGGAAGCTTTCTCTTTTAAAGCACTGATCATTAGAGCAGTTCAGCAGGTGCCATTTATCCCTAAGGCACAACTATGAGGTGAGACAAACACATATCTCAAGGGAAAAGGAAACGCCCAGATACAGGACAGCCACACTTCTCCCTTCCATCAGAAGAAAATTCAGCAGAAACCACCTCAAACGTTTTAGCGTGCTTTTTTTCTAGACCTTTTCCTTGTACAGTTTTCCAAATATTAACAAGCATATTAAATGTGACTTCTACTGCGTTATGTGAAAAAAAAGAAAGAACCAACTGATTTAACATTTTAACAAGGAGAATAGTAAACCTAGTGCCTAAGTTTTTTACCCACCTCTAACAGACACGTAAAGAAGGAAGAAAAGTTTCTCTGTTTTACTAGGTGCTCCAGAAGGCAAAAACAAACAAGCAGAAGCTCAACTCACATATAAGGAAATAAAAAAAGTATACAGGGAAAAAGTAGTATCATCACTAACACTAGAACGGCTCCCAGGCCCAACCAAATGCAGTCCTGCTTGTGCTGCTCAGGATGAAACATTACTCTACTTAGCACCACTTGTAGCTCTTCCTTACAGGGTTTGCCTCTAAAGCTTCCTCAAAGTCATACAGTTAACAAAAGCACCTTCGTCAATTGAATCTCTCCTGCATCCAACCTTGTAAGAGTCTACTTACTACAGAATGTCTCTATAGGTAGCAGTCTGCCAAAGAGTTTATTTTAATACAGAAAAGCTGGTATAGAGGAAGAGTGGCAAAATGCAGCTGAACCAGTTTGGGAGTAGCTTTTGGTCTGTAATAATTCTTACCAGCTTCACCACAAGTCGATGAAATGAAGAAAACACCGTTTCTCCAGCATCAGAATGACAGCTAACACCACTCTGAGCAAAACACATTTAACTTACTTTCATTGGGTGTCTCTGAGATTTTCCAGGAAGTACTCAGAGCTTCAGATTAAACAGACTGATACACCAGAGAGAATACACTTGAATCTCTTGAGATAAAGCAATACTAAATGACCTGTGCCATTACATTAAACCACAAAGAAAGCCAGGCTGACCAAGGTAACTGCTTTTCAAAAAAAAAAAAAAAAAAAAAAAAAAAAAAAAAAAAAAACCTGCCACAAGTGCACCCCCATGGCACTTAGCTCTACTTGAGAACCTTAATCAAAATAAGAGTACAAAAAGAACCAAACCTAGTAAC